>NC_142105.1:20562500-20865000 GCF_056152115.1 Neolamprologus brichardi
AAGTGAACAAGACCTTTGCACTGGGTTACATGCTCTTTCATCATGTTGAAAATAGGCACTGTAGCTTAATCTCTGTTAGTCCGATATTACCCTTTGTACTTCTGTAAAAATCAATAGCAGAAAATGGACTTCAGTCAGTGCTCCTGTCTGGCAAACATATTCTAAAAACAATAATTACCTCCTGTTTTTTTTAAAGGATCCATACATACGTGAATTTAAATAAATGTACTGAACGACAAATGGCATTAGGGGTGAGGGCTACAAACACTCCATGGGGACGTCAGAAAGCACTAACACAAAGTAATGTTGGATTTGAACTCCAATGAGATAAAATAACAGCTGGAAAAATATAGGTGCCAATCTCATCGTGTAATCACGTAACATTAAGAATAACTTCCTTACTATGACCCATTGTGGTTCCATAAGGCAATGCCTAGATATAATTTTGTAAACAAAAGAAGGCTATGTATTACTGTAAGTACTTGAAAAGAATTTAATTGATAAAAAACTAAAAACTTGATAAAAAGTCTAACATAAAAAGTCTAACATTACAGTTTGTTACAATGTTTTATTGTTGGAGTTAATTCGTTTAACCCCCGAGGGATTTCGATGACCTCTGGAAACTGAGATATTGGAAAGACAACAAAGCTGATAATATTGGCAGATCAAAGGAGATACAGTCCATATCATGAAGTGGTAGTGAAAAGGGCAGTGTTGTCTCTTCAAGTCGCTTTCAAATCAATTTGTTGATGGATGACATGCCTTTTGTGAAATGGACTAGCCCGCTTGTCTCACACTTGAAGAAATTGCCTTTGAATAGCAAAATGGCAGTTTTTGAACCATCATTGACGTCCTTTAGACTCTGTCATTTGTAACATTGCGGTGTGGCTGCAGAGTACACTTGGTCCAATAAGAGGTGGAACCCTCAACAAATCTCAAAATAAATGAACTCCCCCTGGATTTTCCCCCAAAAAGATAAAGTGCAAGCTTCGATGCACCTACACGCTTTGCCATCAGCCACTGTTTTTTGCAGCTTTCTTAAAATACAAAGAGACACACAAACACACACTTTGTCTTTTCACACCCAGAGCTGCCACAGCTGGCTGATGGGATAAGGGCAGAAGCAGGTAGGCCAGCTAGGCTCTGTGCCACAGCTCCCGGCTCCAGGGCAGTAGTGTGCCTCACAACATGGAGGACGAGGAAGCAAACAGGGGCAAGAGCCACAGCTTCTATATCCCTGGGCTGTGTGGCATCGCAATCACTGCCACAACCCTGACATAAGCCACGGCCAAAGATGATGGCTGTGTGCCCTTGCTCCAGACCTCTGCCTAAGTTATTCACTCCAGCCGAACACTTTCAGAGCCCGCTTCAATTATGGAACGAGGCCCTGTACTTAACGCTTACACAAAAACACCTTCTACCCCGAGAATAAGACAACATATCCTGGATGACGAAAACACCCACTGCAATGTTGTACTGGGTTTTAAGGAGCGAGTGAGATGAATGACAAACACTGAAAATTAAATGCAGCTGGATGCAGGTTTTCCCACCTTGGGCTTCAAGTCTGTCATTGGGCCTCCATCCCCTTGTTTCAGACACTCACCGTCAATGTATCAGGCAGACCCCAGCCTCGAGGGTACAGACCCTCTGCATGCATACTGACGAACCTATAAACAGGCCATTTTTTCCCATGACATACTACACACTCACGTCTGACAGGATGTGGGCAGATTGTTCTAACAATATATCCTTTAGACCATCTTCAAGAAATGTGTATACTTCCACATCCCACGCACGGTTAGAAAAAAAAAGAAGAAAAAAAAACGCTGCTATTTTAGCTATGTACAGTGCGAAACACAAATATATTCACTGCTTTCCCCCCTGTCTGCGTTGGATATGGTGCACTTATCTTCTGTGTGCCAACATTTTAGAGGGGGAAAAAAAATATTGCCTTTGGCTCCTTCGTGACACAATTTCTTATTTCTGTGAAAGCTGACCACTGGCACACGCTGGCGAAGTGCAATAGTAATCACATATAAAATAAGCAATGTCTTGGTTTTACTGGCTTGATTTATTTTCTGATTTGCATTTAACTTTAGCACGTGCAAACTGAGGGAAGATAAACATCGGAAAAGGTAAAATGAAAATAAAAAAGACAAATATAGTACAAGGGAGGAGTGAGAGAAAGTGTTTATGTCAAATCTGAGAATAACGGGGAAAGATCGCCAGCTGATTGAGTGGAGGCTGAACTGGGAGAAACTGTGAGGTCTGTGTGCTATAGAGAAGCTTTGCCACAGAGAGAAGAGTCAGCCAGCATGTGCATCATACACACACTACACACACAGACACAATAGAAAAACACACTGAATGAGGTCCTCATAGCCAATGTTTCCTTTGCTTCAGTCTCCTTGAACTGTCACTATGCTTACACACTGAATCACGAGACACTGCTGAGGAAATGACACTAGTTATCCCCAGCAATACCCGCTAGAGAGCTGTGTGGGTCTGTGTGTCTTAGAGTGATTTCGTAACTAGGTCAGATGATTGGAAAAGACATGGACCCAGCATGCTGCTGCTGATAATGTCCTCTGTATGGCCTACAGAGGAGAATGCATTCATTCATCTCGTCTCTCATCATTAATAACCTTTTTCTTTTCCATATGACAAGATTCCATATGACCAAAAGCTGAGAAAGTCCTGAGAAAATGAAGCAGAACTAATGAGAAAGTTCATGTGTTGTTCATATAGTGGCCCAGTGTTCATACAGCGATACTCTTAGTGTGAGGTACGGCGCCTCGGGCAAGGTTCCTATTAGCAAATGCCTGCAGCAAAAAAAGAAAGCCAAGTGTAGAAATGAAGCGGTGAATGACAGGGGACTATGTTTTAGTATTAAGATAGTTTCTGCTTAGACTACAACATATACTCGTGTTGTTGCACGAACATCCACACGTTGTTCTCTGTGAAGAGAGTAGCATGAATGGAAGATGGTAAAACAAATTCAACCGCTTCCTTATGAGGTGTCACAGTACATTGACCAATCTACTGAAACAGCAGCCTGGCTTTAGAATTTAATTAATGTTTTTTACAGCCACAAACTACCAGAAAGGTGATTTAAGTGCACTGAATGTGGCATGGTTGTTGTCGTTGGTTCTGTTTCATAAACTGCTGATCTTCTGGGGGTTTGATGCACCATCATCTCTGGGGTTTGCAGAGAAAAGTCTGAAAAAGAGAAAATATCCAGTGACCAGCAGTTCTCTGGCTAAAAATGCCTTGTTGATTCCAGAGGTCAGAGAAATATGATTGACAGGAAGGCAACAGTAACTTAAATAACTGCCCCACCCTGTAATTTTTGGTTTAGAATAGCATCTGTGGATGTTCAAGATTTTTGATCTTGAAGCAGATGGGTTACAGCAGCAGAAGACCACACTGGGTGCCACTCCTGTCAACCAACTATAAGAAAACTGAGGGTACAGTTTGTGCAGGCTCACCAAAATTGGAAAAAAGACAACTGGAGAAACGTTGTCTGGTCGGACCATTGCAGCAACATTTGGATGGTAGGCCAGAATTTGGTGTAAACGACATGAAAGCATGGTGCTGGTGTGGTGAGTATCGTTTTAAACACCACAGCCTGTCTGAATACTAAAGCTGATCATCTTCATCCTTTATGACCACAGTGTACATCTTCTGATGGCTGCTTTTAGCGAGATGTCACAAAGCTCATATCATCTCAAACTGGTTTCTTGAGGCTATTTGAGAAGACTGAGTGGAGTGTACTCAAATAGGCTCCACAGTCACCAGATTTCAATCAAATAGAGCACCTTGGGGATGTGGTGGAACATCACATCATGGATGAGAAGCCAACAAATCTGCAGCAACTGTGTGATGCTCTCATGTCAACATTGACTAAAATCTCTGAGAAATGTTTCCAGCGCCTCACTGAATCTGTTCTATGAAGAAAGACGTCAGTTCTGAAGGTAAAAAGGGGGCGACCAACCCAGTGTTGCGAAACACACAGTATCAGCACTAGCGAGCACTGGTGGCTGATTGAAGGATAATAGGGAGTTATAATATATTGTGTCAATATGAGTTTCACTTTGCACTTTGCACTGAAAAGACAAACCTACCTGAATTGTGAGGTTATGTAATTGGTCTCATTGTGATGAAATGATGAGGGTGTTGAAAGTTATTATTTAATGCTGAGTAAAATGAAATGTAATGTAATCATCTCTGACTGAATCAAAAAAACCTGAGAAAATGACAATGGAGTCTCTGTCAAAAGTATGAAACATGGGTGCTTACAATTCATGTGAAATTATAGAGTTAGAGAAAAACCTTTTATTTCAAACACGTACTGCATTCTTTGGAATTTAAATGTCAAAAAAAGAGAAAGAAATTCAACAAAATTTCAATGCTCTTTAATCATACTTTAACAAAATGGTATTAACATCTCATTTGAGGTGCGCTTTGCCTATATCAAGACACCTCCTTCATTTAAAAAAATAGGATTTGGTAAAAGGTTTCTCATGTTAATCTGATGGGACTGTTATTGCACATTTTTCCTACCATCAGTAAATGTATTGCTTTACTATCTTTTCTGTATGTTATCAAAACTATTTTCACACTAAACGCTGCTTCTTTAACATCATTACCAATTCACTATGATCTCTACGTGCATATATTAGACACTGCTAAACGTAAAAGCATAAATAACTGTCGAAAACACAGATGATTGTTGAAACCTTATCCTCTACCAGCGTGTATTGATTAGAACCAGTCTGCCTGGCTTGTCAATGGGTAATTTCATTACATGAGAAATAAAAATGAATCAATCAATTAAGAGCTATAATTTGACAACCACTAACCTGATGCACCACAGAGCCCAATTAAATTAATCAACCACCACCCACTGATCAATCCAAATGGACAAAGCTGTATTTTCAGCATACACAGACGCCCACAGACAGCTATAAAACACAGCTAGGCTCATTATCACAGGCAAAAAAATCTCAGGACACTGAGAATAAATTGAACAACAGTAGACTGTAAATTCTTGATACTTATTTACTTTTTCTTTTTTTTCCTCGATGTTTTATGAGCAAGGGAAGGAAAAAGACGCACACATGCTAATATTTTAGCATCATAGGACTTCTGCAGGTATCATTCTTTCTTCTTAAAATTATACGGTATTGCTCTAATCCACCAACGTTGTTCACTGACCTCTTGCAAGTGTTTAAGGTACATTCAATGTCATATAATACAACATATGTTAATATTCAACCACACATTAACGCCATTTGGAACAGGCAGCGTTCCCAGTCAGTACATTATGTTATGTTGAAAAAAACAATTCAGCTTGCGAAGGCCTCGTCTCCTTCACCTTTCCTGTCCTTTTCTATTTTTTTAAGTGCCCAATGATCATTTGAATATTATAACCACTTGACCCTAGAGACACAGCACAACTCTTTCTCTCTTCCTGCCACACACACACACACACACACACACACACACACACACACACACCCGCTGTGCCACAATCAGTCTGCACCACCTACTGGAGCAAAAAGACAGAAAGACAAGATGTCACTCAACCCTGACCTCATACCCAGGGGGGCAAGCAGGTTCATAACTGTTGTCAGGGCAACACTGCAGGGTGTCTTTTAGGTGTCACTGGAGATGGAAAAGGTAAAGCCCCCACCCCCACCACCCACCTCACTGCATCACTGAATATGGATTGTTCCATGCGGTTACGCTCCTACTGCTGGGGTGCCCTCTTTTTACCGTTTATGCTTGAGTGCCAGAAACAGGTAGTTTGTTGGCGAGGAGTTGGCGAGGCGATCAACAGCTTCTCCTACTTTGGGAAATGCTTGCTCTTTCTCCTCCATGACAGCAAGAAGCGTAGAGTGTAGAGTCAGCGTCAGCTGGGCCAAGCACTTCTTGCGGTAAGACGACTGTCCTGCTAAAGCCTCTCCTTTCTCTCCTTTGTATATTGAAAGTGCTTTCATATCCATCTGCGTGCCTCTCAGTGAGCCAGCCTGTAAGACAGACAGCTTGGAGAATGAGGGCTGATAAACGCCCCATTAGACAGGTAATTGCCAGAGTATTCTTTAAATCTTAATTACATTACACGTCAACAGTGTTCCCATCTTGTGATAAAGAAACAGATGTTCGGCACATATTATTTTTACTGTTTTGTGCCTTCATAAAAAAATACTGTATATGCATATTCACACGCCAAGCACTTGACAACATAGTATTTCTAAGTGGGGCCTTCCTTTGCTTTTAACATAACTTCAGTTTTTCATGGCATAGATTACACTAAATCTCAGAAACTCACTGTGAGACATCGGTCAATATTAAAATGAATACATCATATCATTTCTGTACTTCTGACAGCTCCAGGATCATGCTGCATGTATACTGCAACTCATCTGTGTTCTTTTGGATTCATATTTGAAAAGTGAAGAGACAGTTGACCTTTGCACCACAACCAACAAATATTGAGTCAAGACAGGTTGGGTTCAATGGATTCTTGCTGGTCAAGAATCCATTGAACCAACAAGAATCTATAATCTGCTTCAGTAAAGTATTTGTTGGTCTTAGAATGAAACTGGCATTCATCATCATCCTTTGTATACTTTTTGACCTTAGCTCAAATCAAATGAAAATTTATTTCTATAGCACATAAAAATACAACAAAGTTGACCAAAGTGCTTCACAGTTGGTCAGAGCAACAGCATAAGACAGAATAAAGGAGGGTAGGAAACAATATGACAATTGTTTGAAACAAAAACTAGCCACAAAATAAAATACTAGTTAGAATCAAAAGCCAGACTAAAATAATAAGTTTTAAGATGCAATTTAAAAGACTGGATGGACTCGGAGGAACGAATATAAGGAGGGAGGTTATTGCAGAGTCTGGGAGCTACGACAGGAAAGGCCCGATCACCTCTGGACTTCAGATGAGACCTCAGTTGCGTCAGGAGCATTTGATTGGAAGATCTAAGTGCCATATTAGGGACATACAAATGAAGGCATTCTCATAGATAGCTGGGAGACAAATTATTTAAAATTTTAAAGGTAAGCAGAAGAATTTTGAAATTGACACAATAATTAACAGGGAGCCAATGTAGGTTGGCTAAAACTGGTGTGATGTGGGCATAATTTCTAGCTGAGTGGAACGTAACGTTTCTTCTTTTTTACGACAGCAAGACAGCCCAGAGGCAAGACTGACAGGCATGACCGTTTTGGGGGCTGGAGATAGCTAATAGTGGTCAACTTGGGACATCTCGGGCGGGTCCAGCAAGTGGATGGTGGTTGAGTTGGGCCCTCAGAGTCAAGCAAAAAAGATACTGGAGGGCTGTGCTCGATGAGGGAGAGCCAGAAGGCAGAAAACCAGAGCAGTTGGCAGGGCAGACAGATGTTCCTTGGACTAAAGGTTAACTTTAACAGCTGTATCTAAAGGTCCATCTTGGGATAGGCATTGCAAATCAGCCTTGGCTATAACTGCTGTGGTTCGGGATCCATATTTGTCACCATACAAATGTACAATACAAAACTCTTGAACAGGTTCAAAATCAGGTTCAGAATCAGGATGGGGGTTTTTGGCAGTAAGTGTAGATAAATTATGGAGAAAAACTCTGGGCGATGACTTGGACATCAGCTGACTCAGGGCTAGAGCAATTGTATCAACTGACTTGTAGTCACATTCAGGGATAGAGGAAATATCTGCTGAGTCAAGAGTCAACTCTGTAACAGGGGGCATGTTAGCTGTTTTTGACTCAAAGAGAGGGGAAAATATCTGCTGACACAGGAACAGGGGTGATGCTGGCAGACTCAGCTGACATTTTTCCTGTCCTGGACTCACATGTTGTCTCATGCATGTAAGGCAGCCACTGATTTAAAACGGTGTATGTGGTAGTCATAAGAGAACTCAGTAACATGAGGGAAGTCTTTATTTTAGGCAATCATGACTAACATAGCTAAAGTTTAAGCTTGTTGTTCGCTGACCAGGAAACTGACTCAGAAAAATGGAGTGCCCTTTGACTGAAGAGAGAGGATATGTCAGTAGATCCCACAAGAGACAAACATATTATATGTTAACTGTTCTGTGTGTTCGTTCACTGCTTTCATAGTCTATAGTCATTTATACAGTATATAGTTTGATTATTTATTCCTTAGTAAACAAGTATTACTGTAGGACATCAAGGATGTGTATGGCTGGGGTAATCATGTATTTATTTTTGTTCCATTCAATAAACTGCTCCTGTGTTGGGCTGACCTAATAGATATGTTGCTGTGACAACCAATCCAGCAACAGTTTTGAAGACCCCGTCCCCCTTCTTAAAAAAATAAAAATAAAATCCAGGATCACAACAAGTTGTCAACAATTTAATCCACCTAAAATGCTAATCCACATATGGAGAACAAGCCCCTGGGCTCTGCGGGATCCTACCATCTGTTGCAGGACTTCTTGTTCTTGTTGTTTAAGATGTATATTTGCGGTCATCTGGGATGGGTCAGACATTTTTACGATGGTAATG
The DNA here is from genome assembly GCF_056152115.1 of Neolamprologus brichardi. Lineage (NCBI taxonomy): Eukaryota > Metazoa > Chordata > Actinopteri > Cichliformes > Cichlidae > Neolamprologus > Neolamprologus brichardi. The sequence goes on from NC_142105.1 coordinate 20,571,041, forward strand.
TGTGATGCATAAGAATGGAAACATCTGACGTATTGAAGACTTTATTCAGTATTGGGGAAAAAAAGAAAATAAAGTCATTTCAAACCCTGGCATAAATGAGGTCTCTATCTACCAGACAAAAGCCTACACGATAGCACATTATAACTCCAAAGTTTGAAAAATTATTTATCACCATTTAGCTGACGATATTACAGCTTACATTTGCAATGTCTCCAGCTAAATTGTTGCAGTAGCCACTTGCAATAAAGGGACAAATGGCCCAACAAATCACATCTTTTTGCCATTTTGTTTTGCTGAAGGCACAAATGCAGTTTTGAGCAAGAAAAGAACAGCCACATGCCCTTTTTATGCCTGACAGGTTCTCTATTTTCAGTAGCCCTCCATAACACATATTGAGCGCTAATGAATAAACTCCAATCCATGCACTGGTTCCCTCGCTGCAATTTACTATTGTTATAATGGCTGAAATAGCCATTCTGGCAAAGAAACAAAGTAGCACAGAGCAGCCAAATTCCATACAGGAGTATAAAAGGGTCAAAGGTTTATCAGGCTTTCAACCGTCTTTATCTGTAGATGAAACTAAACTAATGACTGGGTAATAAGTGTCTCCTGGGACTCTAGAGCACACATACAGACAGGGCAGATGAGTGAAGGTTTACTGTACAGACGGTTTCAACACGAGACCAAATGCAGGAGGAATGCAGTGAGACTCGCAAAATTTGGAGCCGATCTAACGTGACAGGCCCAACACTTTTCATTTTCGTCATTCGGCTTTCACTCATTTCCTGAAATTAGTGAACTGAATAGAAGCGAGTGAGAGGCGGCTCGTGAAAATGGAATGCTGTGAATGTGTGAATAGTAGCTGCTTTGTTTTGGAGTGTATACCTTACACATGAGAGCACCCTGAGCAATGAAGGTGTAATGCAGTGAAGCTCATCTTCATTTTGACAGCTTCCCCTCCGGTGGTAATGACATTAAGTGATGTGGGTAAATCTAGCGTGTCTCTATTTCCTGGTCTCTATGAGGAGAAGCTCCCTGATTGGCCTCAGAGTGTAAGAAAAATCTTTAAAGTTTATTGATGCGGCTGATGGTAAAATTGATGGAAATTGATCAATCTAATGCAAACAGAGCAATAACAAACTACTCAGTTTTTAACTCCGGTGCAAAAAAAGAAGAAGAAAGATTGGCATTCTTTCCAAAGACCACATATCAGGATAAAAGACAGACCCAAAGGACATTTGCCTAGTCAACTTTGGATTCCTCCTGTCATTTACCTAATCCTGATGTTCACACTCCAGTGGTGTGAATTGAGGGACAAGGAGAAGGGTGATGAGAGGATGAGAGACAGAGAGAGACCAGGGTTGTGATGGCTGTCTGTAGATGGTCCCAGGAGGGTGAGAAGGGTTGGGCCTGGCTGGACCAGGCTGGCCAGAAGCTAGAGCATGCCTGACAAGCCGCATCGGAGCCACTGACAGATCTCTGAGTCTGAGCACTGACTCAAGTGGACACTACAGGACGCAACACAGCTAGAATCTCAAACACAGTCATCCAGGCAGGGCCATCTGAATGACACTAACATATCATGGCAAGATAAAAAACAACGTTTTTTTTTAATATAAAGCAGTATTTTGTTGGCTATTTTCATTTTTACTTTTTATGTAAAATAAACATAATCATATTAAAGTACACAGAAACTTTATTTAAACAATGTAGGCGGAAAAACAAATCCTTTTGGAGTCTAGTTTTAAACATTTCAACTGCAAATCAGTTAATTGGTTAATTAACCAGATAGTGTGCAACTGAACAAAAATATATACTGTATGATCAGTAATATTTCACATATTTCAGAATGCTAGCAATCTGCAGTAAAGAAAACCCCCAAAATCTGACTTTGAGTTATTTGACCAAATATGACATTTCCATGTATTTTTGGTAAGTTTAATGTAAACACTAAATTTTAGTAGAAATCTAGTCAAATGTTATGTACTTGACTAATATGTGTGCAGTTTATACAAAATATATGTTCCTTTTAAATTATAATTTAATTATCAATTATTTGAATAAATACAACTTTGATTTTATATACTTCAGTTGCATTTTACTCAAAGTTATATCCTGGTGTTTATGAGGGCTGAGAATCTTTTTTTTTTTATGCCGAACATACATAAAAACAACAAATAGCTTTGAAGCTGATCCTGGGGACCTCTGTGTAGTACGCTTTTGCAGTGTTTTGGTCAGTTAAAGTTTTGCTAAGCATAGCAATTATTGTAGTTACTCTTGTGTGTTTTCCCACGGTAATAGTTGTGGGTTTTTGTTTACATGTTCTTTGTTTCTTGTAAAAGTTTAAGCCAAGGTTCATCAGCCCTGCAAAGAGCTGTAGCTACACTTGTTGGTAGATGGTTTTGAAATAATGTCCCTTTTAATCCTGTCTAAGCAGAAGAAAAACAACCAGAGGAAAACACACACAACGACTCCAAACCTAAAACATCTGAGAAAATCGCTCACCTTTTTTTTTCTTGCTGATTCGAGATTCTATTTTTGTATATCAGAGAAAAGTTTGGTTTAACCTACAGAGTGCAAATTACTCTCACTCACTTTGCACCAGTACTCTTCCACCTGGTATCCCCGTGCTTCAATCTCTGGAAACATCTTTTCTGAGATGGGCTTGTGCTGGGAGATTCATTTGGGCTTGGAATTGCTCACATCACCGCAATATTGAATCTAACCAAGCCAGACTGCAGCAAAAAGGACATTTGGACTGGATGAAATTGGATATTCTAGTAGTTCAATAAGCTTTAGGCCAGAACTGGATGGAGGCAAAGGCAATTATTCATGTTCGACACCGAAGTTGGCCAAAGTCTGAACTGCTTTTAAATAAAACAACACATCCAAATGGCATCATTACTGCTATCACTGGAGCTGATGGTTACTCTTATATGAGAGGTGAAAGGCTCTCAAGAACAAACAAGTCATCCTGTTTTCTACTTGAACTTCCTCATATCCTATGACCTGGATGACTGAGAATATTCTGCCACATTATTTCTATCCCGCTGTTTTCCTGCTGGAGCCTGACTTTATTTCCTCCCTCGGGTGAGGACCATCTTTACTCAGCAGCATTTCTAAATAGAGAAATTGTTTGTTTGAAAAGGTCAACACTGTTAATTATACACCTCACGAGGATGAATGTCCCTGTGAGATTGAAGCCGGTTTTTCATAAACCCTCCCTTAACAGAGTGGACAGGTTTGAATCTTTAATGCTGCCATTACTGTTCTTTGAAGCATGCTCAATGAAACGATTTGAGCATGATCATTTCTAACTTACACGGGGAGAAATTTCAAGTCTATTAGGCGTGAAAGTACGAGGTCCTTAGACAGTGGCTCTTGAAGAGAAATTAGAACGTGAAGAGTGTAATTTTGACCACATTTCACAGTTCTCTTGCCTTTGTTTGAATTGCATTTGTTTAATAGACTTAAATAATTCAGGCTTTGAATTCTGCTTCATATCTCTGACAGGCAGGCCCATTCTAATTACAGGCAATATATTTTATTGTGATTACAAATTCAGGCAAGAGAGAAAGAGAATAGGAAACTTTCTACAAGTGTCGGTGACAATTTCTTAAAATGGGTAAAAATGAGGGGTAATCTGAAAAGATTCCTATTTAGATGAAGGCTTGTTGTTGCCAATCACTTCAGGGCCACCCTGTGAAGCTTCGTTTGAGCACGGGGGAAAAAAAGTGAGGAAAAAAACCCCCCACACATCACATTTCTAATGAGGGGGCCTAGACCATTAGCATTTGTGAAATTAGCAAAATCGCTTGCTTCGGTTTGATGAGATATCTTTAAAAAAACCCTTGATTGTGATCGTTTTCGAGAAGATGATATCTCTTTTTTCCAAATGCCAGATTGCATGTCATCATCTCTGGTGTTGTCCGCAGTTCTGGCGACTAATGACAGCTGATTTATGGGTGATGCATCAGGATAAGAATCCAAGATTTGGCCCGTTTTTTCCCCCCTCTGCATCTTACGCAAGCACATAATGTAATCTATAAGATTTAATGGAAAGCAAGATAAAACACTGAATCAAAAAGATGCATTGTGCAGTGCACTAATGGAATATGTAAGTGAATCGTGAAATGTCCAACAGTATCTTTAGTGCACTTACCAGGAGCTGAGTGTGCTGGCTGATATTATTTGTTTGCTCTCAGAGTGATCTGAGGCTGTGCTGCTGTGCTGTGGGGATGGAACTTGATGGACGTTGAGAGGTGCTTGGCTGTGGCCTACTGTAGTGGCTGATCTGTCTGGGATCAATACCAGCTAATTACAACCCACATTGATCCAGAAGGCTCACTAATTTAGAGCCGAGCCCCGGCCCTCTCCATACAGAGCCACTGAAGCAGCTCCAATCCCAGCCCTCTGGCCCTGCAAACATCTCACTCAGCACTAAGCAGCTCATTATCTCTGAGGAGCAACTAGTGGGGCATTTGCCTGTCTCCTAGGAATAGCTTTAATAGTGGAAGACTGGATACCTGTATAGGATGCTATAGATTTTCAGATGTCACCTTTATTTGTTTTTTCTTGTCACCAAAGGTAAAGGTATTTACGTATTTCCGATCTAGAGTTAACAATACAGGCGTTATTCTGCTTCTGAGTTAAAAAAAAAGGACACCTACCTATTCCTACTTTATTTTCTCTTTTACTGGGTGCAGATCCACACTGGTGGAGTCTAAGTTTTTTATGACCTGGATAGAGATGCTTCATAGCTTTAAGGCAGATTTGTGATTTGTTCTAACAAAAAGAAAACCTTAAGTACGATACCCACTCATCCTGTCCCCTCAGATTCCATAAAGTGTGATTTTATAAAGAAAACTTTTAATTTAGCGCCCCTGTTTCAAACCATCTGGATGAACAGTTTGGCAGCAATACATCCATTTGGCTTCGTGTTGCAGTGTGCATGTGCAAGCATGTGGTTTGGCTTGTGTGCCTCCAAGATCAAGGCCACAATCTTTTTATCCTCTGCCCTGCTGCAAGCAAGCTTTGATCTGACATTTTGAATGTTGGACCTTCTGTTCTTCCAATGTTCTGCCCTCACACACCTACGTTTGTGCTGCAGCTGCCGTTGGGAAGTTTGCCGTGACCTTTGTAGACTCTTTTTGGTGTTCAGGTGTCAATGACCCATTTTGACCGCATCTGAGGAACACAAATAGAGGAAGGTAGGTGAGATAGAGGAAGTCAGCAGCCCTCACAAATTCGTCATCAGCTCACGCTCGGGGCAGATGTGAGCAGACTAACCACGTTAGTTAGATGCTTCTGTCTTCCTGCATGTGACCTCTGCCTCACTGTAGCATTCATCCCAGGCTAACCACCGTTTTTACCGTTCCGTCTTGGCACTTTCAACACCATTCAACTCCATAAGATTGCCTCGCTCTGCAGCTATTATAGCACTTCCTCACTCTTCCAGATTGAGCGTTTTCACTTACACACCTATCTTTGCGCTCCTGTTTTTCATCCGTCTCACACCATTTCCGTCTCTTGCTCCAATTGCTGGATCACCCCAGGCTCTCCTAAAAGTCCACATTCACAACAGCTAAATTCCGCTAAGCGGGAGCCCGGGGTATAATTGCTTCTTGTACTTTGGCGTGGTCATCTTGTACCACTGGTTAGCACATGCGTGCACACAAACATAAATAAGCGCACGTGAACAGGCTTACATTTACTCTCTCAGATACACGCACTGAAATCGGGGCACACACACACAAATGCCATTATAGAAAAAGGTTGTCATTATTTTGCTTAGGCCTTAACTGCCTTTTACCCTGCTGTGCCAGACACAAGCAGAAAGGGGTGTCTGCACTAATAGCACGTGATGAATAGACCACTCACCTTTAATTCCTTGTGGATTTTTTAAGTATGCCCTCACCTCAAATAGGCTGGATAAAAGAGTCATCTGTAGCCTATAGGTTGCAAAGGTGGAGTTAGATATATTTTTTCTAAAATTAAACAACCAAAAAATGTGTAGGCTACATTTTACTTTGATAGCAAACTGAAGAGTTCAAATATGATTAGGCTAGGTAATATGAGTACTACTATGAATACTAGATTTTTCTCATCTTAGGAAAGCCGGGGTGATGAAAGGGGTCTAATTCTGAGTCTTATGCTCATGTAATTTTGCACAATGAGGGATAATAATAAAGTTTTAAAGTGCATCTCACACAAAACATGGCCATGCTTGTAAAATACACTAATACAGTACTGGCTTGAATTCAAAAAGTATCATACTTGTGAGGGCCACCCCTTTTCCCCCAGCCCTGGCATTATATAGCCTACATACAGATATGAATCGTCTCATCTCAAGTAGAGCTGGCGACAGGTGCAATCCATAGTAGTAGGAAGTAGTTGCCATCACAACTGGAAATATCTCACACTCGAGCAAGAAGTGTCTACCAAGTGTGAAAAGTGTCTGCCATACGTGGCAAAAAAAAAAAAACATGTCTGGAGAGACAAGGTGAGGCAAAAAAATGCTTTGGTGGCTGGTGAGGAGTGTGGTGAAGAGGCAAATACGCTGTAAGCAAGTGCATGGGGAAGAGATGCTTTGTGACACTTGCTATGTGACAAACACAAAGAGTAAATGTAGCTAAAAAGCTGATTAATTTGTTAAAACTGATATATTTAACATTTTCCCCTCACCTATTTTGAATTTATATATAGAAAGTTGGACTAAGTGAGTTGAGAAAACCAGGTGAGAAATAATTTATAATCCATAATGTTAAAATTGTTTGTCTCCAAAACTCAAAACTGCAAAATACCAGCAAACCATATGAGGCACTGTTAATATTAATATAGTTAGAAGGGGGTGGGGGGGAGGGAACCCTGCAAATGGGCATTCTTCACATATTGTGCTTTCTTGTGATGTCAAAAAGACAATTTTTGGCCATTATCACTCCAAATTACAATTAATCATAAATAATGATGAGAACTCCTTTATGTGCACTTTTCAGTGGTTATAAATGTTGACTGAGATAATACCCACTCCCACCCCCCTACTATGTACACTTTCTATCACTCAATGCCAAGCTCTAACTTGTGGTCAAATGAGGGTTGATGGTCCACATAGATCCTTTTGTAGCTTGCCACCACTGTGAGTTTAACCTCTTTACTGTGCCTGAAACAGGTATAAATAACCTATGACTCATTCTTGTTTTTTTTTTGTTTTTTTTGGGTTCCAAAGCCCATCTACAATGCAGGTCTTGTATGGCAGGATGTTGAGACAATCATGCTAATGGAACTGTCTCATTTTAATTCATGTGCTAATGTATCTCTGAATCATTTCTTTCCTCCACAACAGACAAAGTACATTTTACAACTTCTTGAAAACATGTTAAATTAGTAAACAGGTAAACAAAGTCCGCGTGCTAGCGAGTCTCTCCATCATCTCATCTGAAATGGTATTTCTGGTTTTTTTTTTTTAAGTTGTTTTTTTTCCACTTGTACTTCTTTCCTGGAAAACATCTCTTCCTGTCAATAAAGATGTTTTTTTTTTTTTTTTACCCCCCACAAGCCTATTTCTGCAGCAGGAGCACGAGACAATGGAATACATTTTCACATGAAAAGCTGGGGACAGAAAAGGAGCAGGAGGATGTAGTACTGTGCCCTTCATCCGTGTTACCATGGGGATTAACTGTACTGCACCCTCCAGGACTCTAATTGGCTGAAGAGGGTTCCATTTGGCCTCTTAGAGTCCCACTCACAGGTTCTTTCCATTGCATGTTCCATCTAGCCACTTCACTGTCCTATTCACATGGAAAATAGAGATCTTGGATGCACTGATAAAACACTTAGAGGACAATTTCAGTTTTTTTCCCACTCTTTTGTCAATCATACACTGCACTGCATCTTTGCCAGAATTTTTAAAGAGAACATGCTATGGAAAATATTTCCAAACTTCAATATTTAATCCCAGTATGTCTGTAGAATCCCAAAATCTACAACACAATCCCCTTATTTTGTCCTTTTCCTCAGCGATCATAATGCACATCTCTGAATGTGATGTAAAACAGACACGAGCATATCGGATCAGATCTGCCTGAGCAGCAAAAACCTCTTAAAGTTTAAATGACCAGTGGTTGAATAAACTAAAAAAAAAAGCGTAGAGTGATTTTAATGTAAACCCAGCATCTTCTTCTGATGTCAAAATTCTCACAAAAACAAAACGTTACCATTAGCTATTATCATACGTCCACTGCTCTGAGCCATGTCAGCGTGGTAATGCTGAAAGACAGAAATTTGAAATTGTGAAAAAGTTAAACTCAAACACTTCTGCAGAAATCAACAAACATTCATACAAATAAAATTAAAAAAGATTTAAATCCGGCTTCTATTCTCTTGATACCATCTCCTTACAGCTACTTTTAAAATGCTCCTTGGAAGTCTCAATCTGACAGCTTGTATTTGCTCATTTGTAATGCATGCAGGAATCTCTTCCATTGTGTCAAAAATGGTGACTCTAACTTAAAGTTGCAGGGTGCCTTTTGAATTGGTTGGCAATCAGGGGCAGAGGCCCTAGTTGTCTGATCCCTGGTTGCTAAGACTGGCTTTAGGGGCATAGAATAGTGTCTTAGGGTCTTTTTCAAGAGTGAGAGCAGAGCGGAGCAGGAGGTTGACAGACGGAGCCTCAGCAGTGATGAAATCACCAATCTGTTGTGGTGAAGACTTATGTTCTTACCCTCACCTATGGCCACGAGCTGTGGGTCCTGACCAAAAGAACGAAATTATGGATACAAGGTACAAGGAGCTCCCTCTTAGAGATAGGGTGAGGAGCTCTGTCGTTTGAGAGGGGCTCGGAGTAGAACAGCTATTCCTCCACATCAAAAGGAGCCAGTTGATGTGGTTTGAGTATCTGACAAAGATGCCTCCTGAATGAAGTGTTTCAGGCATGTCATAATGGGAGAAGGACCCAGGCTAGATTAAGGACATGGCTGAAGTGTCTCAAGACTGGCTTGGGAACACTTCAGTATCCTCTAGATGAGCTGGAGAAGGTGGCGAGAGATTCTTTACCACTCAGATTAGACTGCTTCCTCCAGGACACAGACCACTACAAGCAGCAGAACATCGATGGATGGATGGGTGAAGTTTCAGGAAAACTGTTGGTACCATGGTAGATGGCACAAAAGACATCTAGAACATCACACTGACAGCGAGGCCCTGGGAGATGAATGTGAAGGTTTAAAAAAAGCCTTCCTTTGAACTTTAACTTAATTAAAATAGCAGATAGTTGTGCTATCAGATGCACTGATCAGTGTTTGTTTACAGCTGCCTGAAGGATGGTATGGCACCAACATGTGATCACACTTCTCTTAACCCTGCCTCACAGGTGAAATCACAATAATTCCTGCTTCTCCACAGTGACCCAGGTTGTGAAGAAGAGAGTGGCGACTCATTTAAACAGTAGGAAACATTTACCTGACATTCATCAACTTCATCGTTACAGCGCTACAATAACAAGACAAATAAATGCTACTTGAACTTTTGCGACCCTACAGCTTAAAAGTCCAAGTCAACAAAACGTAGGATTTATAGCAGTGCTTACCTTTGCTTTAACGATGAACAATTTTTTGTTCTTCACCTCCCACATGGTGGCATTTTTTACCCATCCAGATCAAAAATACATGCAGCTGTCTGGCAACTGGCAGCAGCGTAAAGTGAACAATTCTTTACAAGATACACGCAGATGTTAACAAACTGGGGCTCTGGGAGAGTCGCCACGTTAGTGAGTCGGTCACATGACAGAAAACTATGGCTATCACAGCTGCAACTTACACTGTATTTACCTGTAAAAGGATTTCCCAGGAAGAACAACAGAATTTCTCACTCACATCTGCGTCTGCAGTGGGGGTGTGAAATTTATCAGTATTTTTGACATTCTTAAGGGTTATTGTCTGGTTTCCATTTCTGAAAGAGCCAGAGAAATCTGTGCTTTTTGTAACACCATCAAGCCTATATTCTTAGACCACCATGCCATTTGGACTGCTTAATGCAGCAAGCGCATTCGAATGAACAAAATGGTGCATAAACTGGAGGGTTTTGCAGTTTATTTAGATGACGTGGTTGTGTACTGTGACACATGGGAAGAACATCTCTGAGAGAGTGCGGCAATATTTGTCAGGTAGTTTTGGGCACAGTTGACTGTGTCTGTTTAAGTTTGCAAAAGTTGCCCTAACCTACGTGGGCATGGTTGTAGGACAAGAAGACGTTCATCCCATCAGTGTAAATGTTTTGACAACATAGTAATTCCCAGTTCTTTCCAACAAGTAGGAATTGCTGTGTTTCCTAGGAATATTAACTGATATGATCACAGGCTTTTCCACAATTCTTCTTGTGTTTTGCCCCCCCCAAAACTGAACTGTTTTCTTTCTCTTTGGGGTCATATGGGTTTATTTAAACCTTACTTGCTTTGTCACATGTACTACTGATGAACTAATGTTATATTTCACTTTTGTTTTCTTTATTAATAAATTTAATTTTCATACGAGTCATGTGTAATCTGTGTAATCTGTGTAATTGCCAGCTCTTCTTAAAAGGTATGTGTGCTCCAGCAGCTCGATTTAATGCTACAGACGTTGAGACAGACAATTTAGAATAGAGCTAAAATCTGGAATTTTCTAATGGCATAAACAACTTAAATGTAAACAGATATAAAAGGGATGTTTACTATCCAGAAAAAATAAAATAGATTAAAAAAAACCCAAAACAAAGAAAAGAAAAGTGCAGCCTACCAGCAAGCTAATTGCTACTAAACTGGTCGCACAGGTTAATGCTACAAAAGGCTTTCCGGTAAAATGTTATATATGATGGAAATCTGATAAAATGATGCAACTACTTCCGCTTCTTCTTTTTATTTTCACCCCTACACTCACCCACCCATGCTCTGTTTTTCATTTTATATTCACAAAAGGTTATTTCGCCAAATCCGCTCGCATAGCCCTTTCCGTTATCAAGATGAACTGCTGATGTGCCTCAGTGCAGAAGACAAATGTGCAAAGTCAGACAGCACTCTGCCCATCTCCAAAAGAATGCCCTCAGTCAGACAAATGCGCTTATCTCAGATGTATTCTCACAAAGTTCTCTGTGCTGACAAAGAAGTGCAACTTCACACTGGAGTTTTGCTCAAAGCGTATCCAAAACACTACAGAGACACAGCGCCATTGTTGACACGGCCCAATAGTGAGACCTGTTATTACGTTTATGTTAAAGGTAGGAATTAAAAGTCACTTTATTAAATTCTACTCAGATTTTCTTTGTCCACGCTGTAATATCTGAAAAATTCTTTATTCAATCAACGACGGATTAGCGTGCGTCAGTATTCTCCATATTAAAACTTTCTCAAAAGCACCAGATTGTAGGTAATGTGGGCAGAGTATCTGTTTGATTCATCGATCGTGGCTCTCGTCTCTTTCTTGTCTCTCAGAGTTCCTTTTTCAACTTTTTAGGCAATGTCAGGCTGTCAGATGGTCAGTCCACCAATTTGGTCCACACTAAGTCTGGATGGATTGCCATGAAATTTGGAACGCTCCCCAGTGGATAAATCCCACTGACTTTGGTAGTACTCCAGTTTTTTTCCCCGTCTATGTGACGGATTGACACAAACATTTTTACAGGGATTTGTGGTACCCAAACATCAAGTCACTCCGACTTTCCACCAGTGCCACGGCATGGTTCATGCTCATGATTTCAAGAGAAAAGTGTGAAAAACTTTTGACCTACTAACACGAAACTTGGTATAAACATTCATGTTTTCCACTTGATAAATTTGTAATAAGTTTGACTTGACATCTTCCCCCGACCTCCAGCTTCACCATCAGGTCATTTCTTTCCCTGAAAAACCTTCATTAATAAATAAATTTTAAAAATATAAAAAAATTGGATTTTGAGTTTCCTGACTTTCCTCCTCAGTCATTAGTGGTTTTCTAGAAATCACCAGCATGAGGAAAACATTTGGCAGTCGTAGCTGCAGAACATCTAAATCAAAAACGATGAAGTAAAATGCCAAAAAGGTCTCATGAGCTCAAAACAATGTCATGAAAACAACGCAGGCTATATAAAGTCCACCCTCTGCAGTCGCAATTCTCGTTTTATCTGCCGTGACACAAAATACATACAGATTTGAAATTCAGGAAACACATTATACATAGAATACTTTGAATATAGTCTAGCATCAACTGATAATATGCTAAAAAATGATGTTCCAGACAGAGGAATCTCCTCTGGCGCTGAAGCAGTCTGATCTGCCTATCTAACTACCAGACAGTGTGACCTGAATACGGCGAGAGGAAAACTGTCAGCACTGTCTTCTTTTCTGGGCTCATTTGCTACTTGAACAGATGCACAAGCCCTAAAGCAGAAACAATGAGATAATGTGATAGGTTCCGTCAGATGCATTCTGACAAATACAATTGACCTTGTGTAATGGCTCTGTTTGGAGCAGCTTTCCTGCTCAGTCAAAAGGGCCATAGCATAGTGGGCTTAGTTAAAAAAAAAAAAAAAACGGAGACAAAAAAGAAAATACACCAGCAGGACTGAAAGTAAAATACTGTTGTGTGTAATCAGTATAACATAGAGACAGATATAATATGACTAAAATTGAAAATGGCTTGTGTCAATCACGATAAGAGCTAATACAACGATAAGAGCAAATGAGTAACTATAAATTAAAAAAAGTGTACAACGAAGTTTGCAGGTTATGTGTGCTATGTTTTTTAATGAAATAATAATAATAATAATAATACTTATTATTATTATTTTGCAGAACACAACAGAATTTCTTATATTCCACAACTCAGGAAGTAACTTTTACTAATGGACACAGAAAACTGCTCCTATCTATCTATCTATCTATCTATCTATCTATCTATCTATCTATCTATCTATCTATCTATCTATCTATCTATCTATCTATCTATCTATCTATCTATCTATCTATCTATCTATCCACGATCAAATAATATTAGTGAGTGCTACCTCCTAACTAAATTAAAATGACATTTACCAAAGTGATATGAAATGAATCCATAGTAAAAATAATTAGGGGATAAAAAACTATTTGTATCTGTTATTTGTAGTTTTTGCCTCACAGCATGAAGGCTGTAGGTTTGCTCGTTTGCTGGGGCCGCTCTCTGTGGAATTTGCATGTTCTCCTTGTGCTTGCAAGGATTTTGTATTTGGGTTCCAGTTTTCTCCCACTTTCCAAAGACATCTGTGTTGGATTAATTGGTTATTTAAAAAAAAAAATTGTGTATATGTATGTGAGTGTAAATTGTCAGGTGTCAGTTGAATTAACCCTGCACCCAGCAGTGTTTTGCTGCTTGCCACTAGGCAAGGCAGGCGACTGCTCTGGGACCCAGGCCAGTGGGGGGCCCCGAGGGCTGACAAAATTTAGACTACAGCAGTGGCGATGTGCAAAGTTTGCAGTGACATAGGAGGGACCTGATCTCCCTAATAGGGCCTAGTCTGACTTTACTCACTGCAAGTGGTATGCATGATTCTTTTTACAAAAACCTAATAACTGAGTGGGTACACTTTTAAATGATTCATAGTACAAGAGTGCAAGACTCCTGTCCCTTTGACCACACCCACCAGCTTTGCTATAATGTACTGGCAAACCCTGGAGTACATCTACATCACTGCAGAAAGGTAGGATTAGCTGGTTGAGGTCAGAAAAAATAAGGATTTTCAGCAGGTGCTGCTCTGTAAATATCAAATACATACAGCTGTTGCTTCAGGCTATGTTTAACTGCTGCTGCCTCACAAAAACCTACAGGTAGCAGCAGCATATGGTAATGCTGAGAATGTGGCCTCTGTAACAAATGTGAGTGCCGCTAAATGCTTTTTGGCAACCAATCAATCTTAACAATGGACAAGCTGGGTTTCATTTTCCCCCTAAGAATAATAAACGTGGAGAAAAGTGCCAGCGGAGAAACTTGTTGTTGTAATAATTAAACATCGTCAAAAAAATCTAACATGCCTGTAACAAGGCAACAGGTAAAAGAAATTAGCAGCCTGTTGTTATGGAAACAAGATGTGTGTTGCACCTATTATTACTTGTCACACACAAAAAAAAATCTCCAGGTCGTATTTTTTTTCTCTTCCACATATTAAGCATGTTACCTATTATCAGAGTCTTATGCCACAAAGTGTGAGGACTTTTCATGGCCAGCCAAGATGCTCAACGCTTACTAGATCTTTTCTAACACAAATAGAACATTTCTGGACATCAATGAAACACTCGTACTGGTGATGGACCTTGTGTGTATATATTTTTCAGATATGTGAAAAGGAGAGTTTGATCAGTTCTGTTTTCATACATTTTTGTTATTGTTAATTAGTCACCTGTATGTGCACAAGGCTGCTTTCACAGATTTTATTCCTTAGGAGGAACACAGATAATATTTAAGAAGAGTGAAAATGTTACATCGTGTGATTTTCCCACTTAGCCCGCGCAGTTCTTTCTCAGCGCTTTCTTCCACGCTTGGATAAAAGCCGTCTTCGAAGTGCACTTACAGAAATTTCTCATCATAAACTCAGCTATGGGCAATAATTCACACAAATTCACTTCAAATGCTCTCAGCCAATGGAGTAATGAAAGGTATTTTGCAAACAATTGGTCCCTCTACTCCTACTTTGCACCAAAGGGAGAAGAAGCAGTGACTGAGTGAGCTGTGACATTGTGCTAGCGTCAGCAGGCGCTCAAGGAAACGGGCTCCTCCGGCACACGGAATTTAGCCAGGATTAATGAAGATGCCAAAGTCACCCCTTGGCTCCTGGCTCTAATGGCACAACACACAACCTTAATGCAGTCAACACAGGACGCCATATGGCATCATTGCCGCTCACACACAGGGAACTTTTTGAGCTGAAACCCCAGTGCACTTGAGAGAAAATACAGGCATTGCAGATTTGTTTGCACACGCGTTTGTGCACACTTGCGCAGGATTGTTAAAATCACATCTAAGTGCATCCCTGGCTAATTTAGACCAGCCTTTTAGCAGACAATCCTCTGGTGCCCAAGCATGAGTGATATACAGATCCACCCACAAAGGCCCAGGCTCTATCTATCTCCTATGTCATTGGCATTCTAAATCTCTCAGTCATGCCTGCATCCATAATGGCCCAATTACTGCCAATGGGGATCCCACTCCCTATCTGACAATTACATCTGTTAGAGTTTGAGAGCGTTAATGCCTAAAAAATATCAATTAAGGTGATTGATCAGGATGTTAATATCCTATTAAACAGCAGTCTGGGGCTGCAGAGCATTTCTGTTGATTGGGCTGAAATGAGAGAGACTCTCCAGCATGAAGTGACTGTAGTTTAGTGGGCCAGTTAGATTGCTGATCTAATGAACACAGAGATGGCCCAGAGTTGCATTTTATTGCCAGATAAACCTGGACAAGAACAACTTTGGGTAATTGCTACTGAAAGGCATTTCATGGAGCAATAAAACGCCAAGTAGACAGACAACTTTCTAGTCATGTGAGCCAGAACCAGACAGTTATGCAGGTTTTCAAAGGACAAGAACAGGGGCTTTGAAAATCACACTTTTAACATGGTATCACACAGTATAATAATTCTCAAAGGATCCTTCACTTCAGCCGACTTGAATCAACATTTATTTTTCATTAAACTCGCCGCCATTCACCGTTGGAGTACAGCAAGGTGTGCCTGTAATCCTCATTTACAAATTCCCAGAGTAAACTCTGACATGGGCTTTTTTAGTTGGAGTGTTAAATTTGCCTCGACAGTGTTTTATCTTGAGGCGATGGCAGTCTTCTTCTTCTGAGGCGTTCAGCATTTTAGCTATACTACCTTCATATCATATCGTGGTTGTAAACGGTGCAAGCGCCGAATTTTACTTCTCCATTCAACCCAATTCACCACGTGAAGAGGATATCTGGTATTTAAGCTCGCCCTGAAACGATTGGACGCGTTTTCAATTGCAACACGACTCCTTTCTACTCGACTGATTGTTTGGAAACATAAAGGTTCTCCTTGCATTGTTGGTGAGCACAGTGAAGCCTTGAATAAGGGGGCAATTAAATTCTAAAGTGTAATTTCATACATTTGCAGCGTGTTACAAAATGTTTCCTCTTTTTATCGTCTTTTCGATGATCACCAGAGTGCCGCACTCATCCCTCCCTCTGTTCACCCCCCCCCCCGCCCCTTTCTCTCCTCCACAGCCTCCATTTTTGAAAGGCTCCTCGCCGTTCCATTCTTCCCCTGGCACGGCATCACACACTCATTTCATTTCTCATTTACAGACTGATAATCAGAATGTCATTACAGTGTCCACACTGGGCCGCTGGAGGGGTAATTGAGCAGCATAAAAGGCATTTGAAAGAGGGATGAATAATAGAACCGGAGAGGGGGGTGAGTGGCGAGCTGGACTTAGGCCTGCTATCTCAGGTGTCTGGCTGCTATCAGGTGGCATCCACCTTCGCATTATGGTTAACCATGTCTACGTCAACCTCATTTTTCACCTCCAGCACATTAGAGGCTGAGCAGGCATCAACACTCATTGGGGGAAAAAAGGAGAAAATCAATAGGAGAGTTTTAGAAGGTCAAGTCAAGCATCAACAATCGCTTTACATCACAGAAGCCACCCAGTTTTAGATGTTAAAACGGAGAATGATTTTGCCCTTGATGGGTGTGTGTTAATGTCTTTGGGTGAATTCTGCACAGTTGCATCTTCTCACAGAGCACGCCCACTCAGGCAGAGGTTACGGCCATGTGTCACCGGCATCCTGCATCCTGTCTTTATCTCTTCCTCACAAGCCAGCTGATTATTTAATCACTGGATGGGCGCGAGCCGCGGTTTCGCAAGTTCACTCCTAAACAATAAGTCTGATCAGAGCGATTGAAATCCCGAAATCGAGCGAGGCTCCTTTGGTTCGAGTGGCAAACACAACAAGAGTTGAGCATCATTATAATCTAATGTTTATTTTCTTTGTTGCACCCCCCCCCCCTCCTGCATCCACCCGTACTGTGGTGTGGCAGCTTGGCCTGGCGCCAGCCCCCGTTTGGCCGCGGTGGTACATTTCCATCTCATTCATCACATAAAGACAGATAATCAGAAAGTCATTACAGTAGCTTGACACCAGTGCTTGCCCCAGGAAGACAGAGTAATTGAGCACCACAGAAGGGGAGAGAGCAGACTGAGCCAAGGCCATGTGGTAATGAATGTAAGATGTCGACATGAGAGGAAAGGAAGAGAGGCTCTCAACGCACAGAGACCTGGATGGACAGAAAACGAGACTGACAACCAGGGAGCATGGGAGACCGTGTGTGGGTAACGTGGACAAAGCTAACATTGTGAAATGAAGGAGGGAGAGTGGCAGTAACAAACACTGACATGACTTTCAGGTAATTGAATCAATACACAGACTGTCAGGGAGAAGAAACCACTGGAAGGTCCTGTGATGTTTTGGTAACTGTACCGGGCTGGGCTAGTGGGGAAACCTACAGTTTTCTTTTAAAACACTTAGCTTAAAAGTAGCTCATGAGAGTGCTTTCTAATAACATTCATCAATCAGCAACTTAATGTAATTAACATTGTGAAAGTTTTAGCACTGCCTGATGCACTGGCACATTTTTAATTTTTTCCTTAAAACTGGAGCTCTTTATATTTGCAGAGGGTGCATGCAGGGATAAGACACAGAAAATTAGGATGCAACAGTCTAGACAGAAACACGAAGAAAGTTAAAAAGGTGCGAATGAATCAGGATTTCAAGAAAAAACAAAAAAACGAGGGTGGAAAAGAGACAGAAACTCATTCTTAACCAGTCCAGGGGTCGGGGAGTATGTGTAGACTACAAATTCTGAGAAGGGGAGGGGAAATCAGTTTTGTTATTCATTTATAATCTAGACACTGATATAGCAGTTCTTTTTGTTATAAACTGGTAAATTGTCTTTCCATCATGTTGGCCCACAGTAGAGCAGCTGAGGCATGGGAACTGTAACATTCATTTGAAACACGTTACCATTTCAATCTACAAGAAATGTTAGAGTCAATATTCATTTTTCACTAATTATTTGGTGTTGATGAAATATGCTCAGATGTAGGCTTTTAAT
This sequence comes from Neolamprologus brichardi, assembly GCF_056152115.1. Classification (NCBI taxonomy): domain Eukaryota; kingdom Metazoa; phylum Chordata; class Actinopteri; order Cichliformes; family Cichlidae; genus Neolamprologus; species Neolamprologus brichardi. The sequence continues at coordinate 20,589,158 of NC_142105.1, forward strand.
AACGCAATGACCTCAAAAGCCATTACATGACTGTACATTAGCTGCTTGATGATGATGATGATGTTGACATTGATGGTGGTCATGAACTCTGAGAAAACGTCCCCTGCTTGTTTTTAATTTTATAGTTTCAAATCATCTGATGCTAGTGACAAGAATTAGCAGCGACCTTGTTCATTAGTCTTAATAACACTCAGTAATAGTCCTTACAGTACACAGTGCATGAAAATTATATTTAACTTCAGAGAACAGCTGAATTGCAATGGCAATGTGACTTGGGTATATCCATAATAATAACAGAGCGGGACACAGCGCTCGGAAATACTACAAAATATGGAACGATGGAACGACTTACATCACTACATCACAACCTTCCTTTTGACAAAAACTGCTTATACATCATCCCAATTGTGTTGGCATGGCTGTGAAGTAGAGGGTATAGCCTTGCCCTCCTGTTGAGCTGTTCAGAATAAATATTACAGAAAATTTGTCAGACCTCGATGTGTAAATGACAGAGGCAAAATCGAAAAGTGTGCATAGAGCACTGGCTATTTTATCAGCCAAATGGATCATTTTATTGATGTGAAAATGATGAAAACCAAACTGTTTCAGGATGGAGAACAGGCATAAAGACTTTATTGACTCGCTATCAGTGGAACATGCTGCTCTAATTGTCCAAGGCGGAGATAAGCCTGATGGGCTTGATGGACTCTGGAATTTTATTACACGTCTTGAGGAAGCTTTAACAGTTTCTTTGGTTGTTAAAGATCAGATATTTGGTTTATATTTGTACTTGTTTGCCTTTTTATAGCTTTTATACCTGTTTTTTTTTTTTAAAGTAGTAGTGATTATAAAACTGTAAGTGTTGATGTTGACAAAATATTAGTTGTTTGCTTCATTTCATAGTTTTAAAAACAAAACTAATTAACTAATATGGGAATAATTAACAGGAACACTGAAGATTAAATGGACAGCATTTAGCCATAATAACATTCAGTAACAGTTGGCCCTTGGCACTGCAAATCCTGACATACCCTGCTATAGTGCAACGAAAATTATATTTAACTTCACAGGAAACCATTAACCTCTGGACGTAACTGACCCAAAAGAGCTGCTATGCACAAAGGACCAATGCTGGCTAAACTGTTAAACAAATGGATATGTAAACCATAGAAATATAATTAACTTGCATCCAACTGGGCATATATTTGCATTTGCTTATGGTCTTTCTACTTCTAATTTGAGTAAGACTGAAATACTAAACTAGCAGGGAATGTGTATTCTATTAAAATACATTACATTTGTATTATAAATCATTACATCGTCTCAGTTTGGCGGGGTACATAAAAATACGACACTCTCAAAGACCTAATGGACAGAGGTCTCAAAGAAACATCTCAATTTTCTTAAACAGCATGCCTCTAAAGTTACAGCGACTCTCAGTTACACTTCCTGCCTGTGTGGCTGCTGACACCAAATGAGTAAGTGCTTTACACCTAACCCACCTTGTGACTGCAATGAATATGCTTAAAGTGTGATCTCCACGTGTCAAGGCGGACAACGGCTTTTCTGTCAAACCCTGGTTGTCTTTTAAGATTTTAGGTGGTGAGTGGTTTATTGCTGCCCGTAGGTGCTGGGACAGCTTTTGCTGAGGAAGATGTCTTTTTTTTTTGGCGGGTGGAGGTTGGTGTGTTTGCAGGATGCTTTTTAATGTCACTTGTTGTTCTTCTTGTCTTGGCTTCCACTTGCAGCTTTTACAGCCAACTATTTCTCACAATTACAGTTTAGGTGCTGCTGCTGACAAAGAGAGTTTCGACTCCACCCATTAATGAATAAGTCAGGAAATAGCTGTTGCCCAGAGTTTCCTGTTACGATATGTTTTGATGGAAGTGAAGGGAAAAAATTCAAACCTCAAATGCAGGGGCATTAAGTGGGGTCTTAAATGGGTACCTTGACAGACCAATTTTCAAAATCACAGAGTTCCTATTACTTCAGTCCAGTTCCTCAATCCATGGTAAAACAAGAGAGTGAGGGACCCAAACAGCCTGAAATCTCACCAAGGGTTTTTATTCTAGATAACAGTTTCTGAAGGGCATCCTGGCTGTACTGGAGGGCAACAGGTTTATCAACAAGATAAATGCTGTTTTCTGGGGTCTTCACCTCTTCCTCAAATGCCTTTGTCACAAAGTATCTTCACTCCACTTGGAGCACGTCTCCAGTGAAGAAACAGGGCCTAATCACAATGTGAAGCATTGTAAGAACTGCTTGCCAAAGGTTATAGACAGACAATCATTGTCTAGACTGGCAGACGTTAACAAGCCTCAGTGTTATCGCGAGGCACACAGTATAGAATTGGGATAACCTATAAGTCCTATAAGCAGAGTTTGAAATAGGTTTCTGGTAATTCAATGGTGTTTTTTACTATGCAGTACTCTTTGTGCATTTGTCATCTAGACCCATGAAGAGATCACTGCACTTAAACACTTTAAATACAACCTTTTGTAATTATTTATAACAGTTGGGTTAGGTGGGTAAATGCAAAAGTGTGGTAGATAAAAATCAACAATACAAATCAACAGTCCATCTGCTGGTCTCTGTTATGGCTCAACTGAGAGCGATGTTTTGGGGCAGCTGTGGAACACCACCTGCCAGGTTTTGACCCCAGCCTAGAGCTCAGCTGTATCCAAGCAAGATACTCTGCGATTTGCCGTGGTCTCTGCGGTTCCTCCAAGAGCACCTGCAGATCTTAGTGAGGGGAAACTAAAAGGCTGAATTTAATACTCTCTGCTCCCTCACATCTGTTGTTCTGGCAGATATTTTCCGCATCAACAGTATGATCTTTTCATTACAGTTCAGATACGAAATAAATTGATTTCATGTGCTCATTAGTAGCAGTCATTTATGTTGTTTTTTTGTGGGGCGTTTTTGTGGGTGGCGTCTAATCAAAGAAGGTTGATTTGCCCCTTATTCCCATGACTTGCAGTATAAACATCAATACGCTTCCACATTGCCAGTGGCCGTAATGTTAATTTAATGTTACAAAGTGACTCCATGGTGAAACAGTTACTTTGACACAGTGTTGCTTCCTCTTACCGGTGTGGGCGGTGACGCATGTTTTCATCCCAGGGTTTAAAGGGAAAATTTGACAATTTTGTACATCAAAGGCTGTTTACAGGTCTCAGTGAATGCTACTGCAAATGTGGGGAGAAAATTTTTTTTGTGGCCCCAGAGGGAGCTTCATGAAGTCTTCTCAATTGCCTTAAGTTATGTTGGTTGAGTGTAAAGACTAGAAGTTTGACAAAGACAAATAAATGTGAGTTTACCATCTGTAACCCGTTCCTCATCTTCGCTTGAGGCTAGCAGCTTAAGGCTACATTAGCTGACACAAGCATAGCACAAACAAATCTCTGAACAGACAGCAGTCAAGTTGCATTGTGGGTAACAGCAGGTTTTGACACTGAAGAAGAAGAAGAAGAAGAAGAGGAAAGGAAAAATAAATGACACATTAAATACTGCTGCATCAAATTGGATCTTTTTTACTGTCCATCATGAGCCCAATAGTTTCCCACACACAGTCTGCACTTGGGCAACCACCCAGGTTTATCAATGGCCACCCAAGTACATTTGGCAACTAAATTTGGATTTTTTTTAAGCCCTCTGAGAGAATGACACCATCTGCAACTGACTTATTATTGGATAATCTGCTTGCTCTTATTTTGACAGTTAAGTCATTGCTAAGCATCTAGTCCAGGCCCTTTCCTTTACATGTTCACCTTGGGTGGGCAGGTTGCTGTTATTGTGGTCCTTTGTATCATTTAGCTGCCTCTTCAGTGAGTCTCTAGATCGGCACCAGATGGACTCCAACTCTAGTGTCTTAGACTACAGCTTTTGACTGTAGTCCTCGTTCTCTTTAGATCCACTGCAAGCTGGATGGCCATTCTAAGCAGAAGGAGAACTGCAGAAGGAAAACTGAGCTCATTGAGCAGAACATGGACTAATGTTGCCTGCAGCGGCCCAAATTTGTGGATTTTGGAGTCCATCCGTGGGACTCAAAACTTGTGGACTTGGAGTCCAGCTATGAAATGAGAAACTGAGTGGAGAGAGAGCTAATAATTTTAGTCTGTTATTTATTTGTCACAAAGTATATGCTTATTAAGGTTTGGCAGAGGAGTTCTGTAAGCTACACAAGCATATTCACATATCTCAATCTAGTATAATTTAGTATGAATGGTATATTAAAAAAATATTTTTTTTCTTACACATTTCACTAGTATTTGCAAACTCTTAGTGAACAGATGGTACTGAAAGCTGCAGACTGTCCTCATTCAGGTGCTTCTAATCAATATGTGTTGGGACTACTGAGCCTGCCTACTGGAAACCTGACTCACGTGCTGGTGATATAGGATACAGCTGATGAGCTCAAGTGGGAGCCACCCATGAATACTTATGTGTACTGTGCTCAGACTAGATAGTACTGCTGTATCTGTTTCCTGAAAACCCAACTCAGCTTTTTTTATGCTGACACAGGATACAGCGCACACAGTTTGTTGTAGAATCTTTCCTACAATATTCACTGCTCATCTGTGAATCTGTGTGCCATTTCTTTCTGGTAGAAAGAACCAATTAGAAATGGAACAGTCAAACTGAGGGATGTGTCATGGAAACCTTGTAGAGACTCATTGACTAACACCACTGGCAAATAGTTGTTCAAGAGATGTATAGTATAAAATATAGACAAGAAAAAACAAGTTTGTCAAGGAAAAGCCAGAAGAGGATATGTGTTAATACAGGCACAGTCTAATTCAGTTCTGAAGCGTATTCTTCCAAAAAGAGAATTTTCTTCATGCTTCCTTCTATGTCTAATCTTCTTTTCAGATGAAGAAACACAATGAGGTTCTGTACTTTCTCCTAAACTAGAAAACAAACCTAAAAGCTGATTTTGAAGCTTCCACAGAAACAAAACAGTTCCAGAACAAATCAACAGAACTAAACCTTCCCAAAATAGAGAAGCCCATTCCAAATAATAATAAAAAGAACAGCACACACACACACACACACACACACACACACACACACACACACACACACACACTATATATATATATATATATATATATACACTATATACACTGATTATTCAAGTGTGCTATGTGCAGTATCTTGACATAATCAGACAGGTGATTAATCTCAAACTGAGGCTCTGAAGATCAAGAAACACATGCACCCTTCCAGCTGGGACATGAAAGTTGCTGACACCAAGAATCTTAATGATTTAAGGATTCCAACCAGTCAGTCATATAAAAAGATTAACCGAACACACCTGCTGGGAAAAAAGGGGGACCGTGACTAAGAGATTAAACATGTAAGCCTATTTCTGGATGGTCCTTACTGAATCCAAAGCACAATAACCTGCCATGAGAATATCTTGCTGCAGCAGGTGAATTTGTAAATGGAGAGAAAAAAGAAGCAGTTCAATGTGTAACAGTCACATTGGTATAGTGATAAGACAACCCAAGTCGAGGGTTAATGTTGTCATCGGTATGCGCCACTGCTCTGTGTGTGATCGTGTGGACATGTGTTTGCACACTAGTGCATGAGGAGGGACGGATTTCATGTTTTACCTCTCCAGACACCTTTGTTTTGCAACGTTATGGGTTGTACGAACACTGTGCGCTATGTTTGTTAAGCTGCAGCCGTTCAACCGGGCTTATATGGTTGACGAAGAGAAGCTATATTAAAGAACACGCTGTGGAGTTCCCAATGCCAGTGTGAGTGTGTATTCTTTTGACTATCCTGCTAAGTGTTTTTACCGCCTCCTCTCAACCACTAAACACAACCCGACGTTACAAATGGAAAGGTTGGTTGATTCAAAAGGGTAAAATATCTGAGAAAGAGCTGATAAAGACTGGACTTAATAAAAGAGCTGAAACAAGAGGTCATTTGTAGGACAGTGAAGATGCCTCAGACTTCAGGGCAAAGCAGCAAGTAGGAACAGCACACACTAAGCTGTGCAACCAACTTATTAATTGGATTCTGCCAAGACCAGCACAGGGATACCAGAAAGGATTCTCAAGGATCTAAAAGTTCTGTAACTTTAACAAACTGCAGCTGCTGCACCAAATCTCTCCAAAGTTGTCAGGCAGCAGAAATCAGAAAGTAATATGCACAGGCTAATAGGCCAACAGGCTAACAAGCAGTAAGTCTACTGTCTGACTGCGGTACATGAAGGAATCTGACAAGCCCTCAAGCTCCCATTCGGTTGAGTTCCTTTGTATCAGTTTGAAATACCCAACGATCACCGCAGCAAAAGTATACAGCTATAAGAAAGAAGAAGGGGAAGAATATGCACTCACTCACCACCTGGAAATCTTAAAGCAAGCCATTCTGTCATTTATTTGACTGCCATTTTATTGTGTAACATATTAGAACTGAATAACAGAGAGGAAGAAAGATCTTTTGTCGTGCTGGAGTTGCTAGCTCCAGGGGACAGAACATATAAGTGCAAACTCGCTTAGTATCAAACCATCTGATATGCCCATAGAAACTATTCATTCATTCACTTTGGGCCAGAAATACTGTCCACAAAAGTGCCATCTATCTATTTTCGTCCAATTTTAATCACTTCAACATTAAAGCCCAGGTTTTTTTCACATCCACTCCCCTCTATTTTCCCAGTTCATTAACACTGATCTAGGTGTGAATCCTTTCATTGGCAGAGGTGGGTTATTCTGCTAAAAATGTGATTGAAATAAAACCTCTAAGTGAAAAAAAGGAGAGGCCCATGCTGCTTTATCAAAATATTTCCCCTAAATTGCTCACATGCATTTTATCAAATAGAAAAGCCAGCTGATTTCAATTTCCCCATCCTGCGATTCCACCAACCCAGCAGCACGCATCACATTTTGCTTCGCTGTGGCACTTTGATTCGCCTGCAGAGCCCATCTCTCCTTTGTCATGCAGTTTTAACCCATCTTGGAGCTCACCTTAGGAATTAACTGCTAAACGGACACATGCCTAAAAAGAGGAATAGTTATGCGATAGATGAGCAAGACAAAACAACTGTAGATGCTCAAAATAACATATCCATATCCACATACTTACATGGACTAAAAGCGCAGGAGCATTTTATTGAGCTAATGTACATTTGATTACAAAATGGTGAACTGCTTCTGCTGTGGTCTTGGTATCCTAGAATAGTGTTTTTTTGTGTTTTTTAAATAGTGAGGCTTTGTGCTTTCAAATGATGTATAGCTTCATTTTTTTTCCCAAAGATGATTCAGAATGAGTCGATACCATTTAAAACACAGCAGCCTGTATTCAGGCTGGCGCGTGTTAAACAGTCGTCTCATCAACACACAGACTTTGACTGACTCATCAATCACAGCTTGGACCTCACTCACAATGGTAAACACACAAAGACTTGTGTTAATCTTGAAGTTTAACACATGTCTCTGTTCTTTAAAACAACATGGTGGACCCAAACACACACAGCACACAGACACAGAGAGAAGATTTAAAAGCTTTATTGTAAAAAGGCAAAATTGTCTAGCTAGTAAGTGCGGCTGAAGGTGAGCATGGCTGGTAAGAAGACAGGCCTGAAGATAAAGGGGAAATGGAGGATGGGTCCACAGAGAGAAATACTGTTGGTACGTGTAAAAAAACAGTAAAACTGACTGTGGCTTGAGAGAATAGCGAGCACTGAAGATAATGGAATGAGTCATGACAGAACCATGATTCTGAATTGTACAGAAAAATTGTCTGAAGTATTAAAAAAAACACGCTTACATTTCTGTGAAGCCTATAATAATAATAATAATAATAATGGATTCCATTTATATAGCGCTTTTCAGGGCCCTCAAAGCGCTTTACAATTCCACTATTCATTCACTCTCACATTGGTGGAGGCAAGCTACAGCTGTAGCCACAGCTGCCCTGGGGCAGACTGACAGAAGCGAGGCTGCCATATCGCGCCATTGGCCCCTCTGGCCATCACCAGTAGGCGGTAGGTGAAGTGTCTTGCCCAAGGAAACAACGACCGAGACTGTCCAAGCCGGGGCTCGAACCGGCAACCTTCCGGTTACAGGAGGAACTGCCAACTCTTTGAGCCACGATCGCCCGATTATGCACCTATGTGTGGGGAAACACGCACTGGTTATCATGTAGCTGAAAATTCCAGCGGAATTCTCCACAGACATGTATTTGAAAATTAATATAGTTGCAGTTTCTCCAAATATCCCTCGTCAGTTGGATGGAGAAAAAAGAAAGAGAGAAATGTTTCAGCAGCTCCCCTCCTGTTTCTGTTAAAGCTTTACACAAATCACTCTTTTCTAGCCTTATGTGTGTGTGTGTGTGTGTGTGTGTGTGTGTGTCAGCAAAGCACAGAAAAAGTAAAGAAAAACTTGACAAAGATTGTCTCAGCAAACCTGTTCGACATTACTTTGAAGTCCTGTTGTTTTTCCATAGTTCCACTATGGAGAAACACTGTTATCACAGCATCAGGTAAGGAGGGAAAGAACAGCATTAGCAATGCAATGTAAAAACATAAGATATTTTTAGTCTTGGGTATGGCAGTTGCGAAATCCTGTAAAACATTATTTGCTAGTGTGCTCTCTCTCAGTTGTACATTTGAAATAGCTGGAATATGAACACAAAATATGCACAACTAGCAACACTGTAAAAAAAGGTGTTTGCGTGCATAAATCATATCACATGATTTACTACAGTACAGCAAGTTAAATTCATGTGTAAGAGACATCTTCACATGTATGGAGCCTGTTACTTTAGTGTAAGAATGCCTGCATGCGACACTTTCCTTGGTGCTGCACATAGTTAGGTCTGCTAGACTAAAGTGCTCTTTTAAAATAGAAGCCTTTTTCCTTGACCCCTGAGGCTTTTACCCCCATACCACAGCTGGCACCATAATCCAGGACCATTTGATTCCACCCATTAAAATGTCCTGTGCAAAGAGCAGATCTCTATGCAGCATTTTAATGGTGCGCAAACATAAACGCATAATTCTCATAAAAGAGTGTGGTAATTATATTAATGCATCCTTATTAAAAAAAAAAGTCATTTTGCTGATCTTGGAAGGCTTGTCAGTGACATAGACGCTACTCCATTATATTACCTCGTGATTCCAAGAACTGTCTGATTTCCTTGGTTTTGGAGGAGGGTGTTTGAACGCTTGAACTTCAAGGAAGTCAACTTTCTGTTCTTCTTTCAGGTCCTTCATGTGTTTTTCCAGTGTTTGCTGTATGCTGCTAAATTGAAAGCAGTCAGAATGTTTATGAAATTAGATGTAGACTTTATATATAATGTCATGGCCCTGAGCTTTAGTTCAAAGGTGCACAACCATACAAGCATTTTCTGCCAAGCCTGTGGCACTGTTTTGATTTCTTTATTCCATATTTGCGGGTTTCTCACAGAAAAACTGTTGCAGTATCAAATTTTCAGTGACCGTAAAGTTATGTGCAGGCAGCATATGTTGAATGTGAAACAAATGCAAATAAAGAACATAATGCTGAACTTGCGGGATGATGATGAATATGAAAATCAAAAGAATTGGCATTGGAATTGGGAAATTTAAATATACAGATGTCAGGAATCGCTGTATGTGAGACAATGTCTATGCAAATTATAGAGGAAGACGTCAATTTGTATTAAAGAGCATCATTTTCACGTATCTGTCCACTAGAGTAACACTCTGCAATTAAAAAGTCTACCAGGTCCTGAAGCTATGATATGATTTTTGCCATTTCTGTCTGTTTCTCTACTCTCTCTTTCTCTGCCCCCCTTTCTTTCTTTTGTCTCTCAGGTGGGCAGATCATTTTTGCCTCTGCCTCTGGGCAGTGCTGCCTTTCCTGGGTTTGCTCTCACACACCTGCAATTCATTGCTCCATCAAGTGCTGAGTATTAAATGACCGGCTGTGGGAGTGATCCTCTGCCAAATTGTTGCCTGCACTATGACAGTAAATTGGCACCCTTTGTTTGACTCTTGCCTTTGTATGTTTTGCTCTGTAACACTTGTTTCTCATCTGTTATCTTGTTCCTCACCTATATTTCCTGCCTCACCAACAGAAGTACTTACCTGTTTTCTCTCGTAGAGTCCCAAGCTCACAGTCAGAAACTCATCAGCACACTAGCCCTGTTGATCCTTGAAAAAAAGGACTTACCTGAAACTCACCTGCCTACCTACTTTCTGCTTAACTCTTTCCATCGTCTTTGGATTCAAACCTGCTCCACAGCATTCCCTCTTGCAGCGCAGCTCTGTCAGCTCTCAAGTAAGGACTCAAAGCAAAAACTCACAGTGCAATTACTGCTTCCCTTTCACTGTTGGTCTTTGCTAATAGCCTCTCTCCCTCTCCGCAGACTCTCTCTGGTCATCAGTGTTGAAGTTAGCTCCTGCTCAATAAATCTACTGCTGGTCCATTATTCAGTCCAGTTTGTAAATAAATCTTTTAAACCTTTCTACAGTTGTCTGAGTCTGCTCCTTCAGTCTGGTAATTGCGAAACCATGATAGCCCAGTCTCTTTCTTATTGTTAAATCATGTACACTGGCCTTAACAGAACCAATTGAGTCCTGCAGTTCTTTAGATTTTGTTTTCAGTTCTTTTGTGACCTCCTTGATAAGTCGTCAATGTGCAATGGAGTAATTTTGGCCACACCTGGTCAGGCGCGATACTGTAATCCGATTACTTTTTTCGGTTAACGAGTAAAGTAAGGGATTACTATTGCAAAAAAGGTAATTAGATTACTGTTACTTTCCCGTAAGCACGCTGCGTTACTGTGTTACTAAAACTGTGATTTTTTTGCGAGAGCGTCTCATGACAATGACGTAAGCGAGTGCGACGTTCGTGGCAACAGCTGTGTGCAGATCAAAAATGGATAATATAACGAGTGCAGGAGAGCATATGCAGCGATTAACGCGTGGAAGTACTGACCTTACTTTGAGTTTGATTCTGTAAAAAGTGACAAAAACATTAGCGTCCGCTGCTCACTGAGTGGGAAGAAAACTTCTTTTTACAGCAAAAAACCCCCTAAACGTCCAAGCAAGCACCGTGTGCTGCTGCTGGAATGTGAAATTCACAGAGAAACTGCCAGAACACTGTATCCTTCCACTGACCGCTGCGTCACACCTGCACCAGGGCAAACCTCCGCCTGCCCAACGGCTATACAGGTGAAAATAGAGCAACAGGACCGCTGAGTCGCCTTGAGGCGACATTTGTTGTGATTTGGCGCTATATAAATAAAATTGAATTGAATTGAAATTGAATTGAATTGAGTCTTTGAGTCTTCTGCTGTGTTTTACGTGCATCTATTTGAAAGAGTGAGTGAGTGCATTTTCAATGCCCCCCCCCCCCCCCCCCACACACACACACACACACACACACAACCACACACACACACACTGCTCCATTAATATTTCTTCATCTTTCTCCATCTCACCCTATCCCTGGAATCCTCTGCAACACCACACCTCTGCATGTCATTCTTTACTACATCCATTAACTTTAACTTTTTTTGGTCTCCCAGTTTTCCTCCTGCCTGGCAGCTTATTCTTCAACATCCTTTGTTCAACATAGGATTCCTCCTCTGCACATGTCCAAACTGCTTGGAACAGCTCAACTTAAGCTGGCCCTCTCAAATATTCACTTCCAATCCTGGTCTGGTCATTTCCAATGAAAATCTTAACATCCTTAACTCTGCCACCTCCAGCTCAGCCTCTTGTCTTTTTGTTAGTGCCATCATCTCTAAACTATACATGAGCCCAGATCTCACTACAGTCTTTTAAATATTTCCTTTCACTCTTGCTGCTATCCTTCAGTCACAAATCACCTCTGAGATGCTTTTTCACCTCTCTTGCGCAGTTTCCGTTGCTTTAGATGGTTTAGACCCACAGTATTTAGACTCATCCACCTTCACTACCTCTGCTCTTTGCATCTTCACTGTTTCACCTGTCTCGCTCTCATTCAAGCACATTCTCTCTTGCTTCTACTTATTTTCATTCCTCTTCTCTCTAGAGCATACCGTCACCTCTCTAATCTCTCTTTAAACTGCTTCCTGCTCTCACTACACATCGCAATGACACTTGCGAACATTACTGCAGATGGAGACTCCTGCTTGACCCCATCTTTCAGCTTGTCCATCACCGATGCAAGAAAGAAGGGGCTCATAGCTGATCTTTGATTTAATCCCACCCCCACCTTAAACCCCTCGGTCTGCTCTGTCTCGTTGTCCTCATATATGTCCTGCCACTCCTGACTTCCTAATGCAGTAAAACAGTTATTTTCTTGGTACCCTACCATATGCTTTCTCTAAAAAAAGACACATTTATGAAATCAGTAATAAGAAAGTTTAAGTAATTAATTCTTCTGTCTTCTGGCAGCTCTATTGACCTGGTCATCTCAATCCTCTGGCGTCTGTCCCTGTGGTTGCTCATCTGAAAAGGCAGAGAAATTTGTGAAAAGAGAGAAGCAGTGGTGTGCAATTATTAAACTAAAACCAAACTAAAACTAAAAACTAAAAGAAAAAATGAAGGTTTTACAAATGTACATGTTTGTCCAACCTTCAAACCAAGTCTTTTTGGTTTGAGGCAATCATGCTGGAGTTTAGACTTGCTACAAGTCTAAAGTGTATGATTCAAGTCTAACTGAATAATATACTTAAGACTTGTAGCAGCATCCCCATCACAAAAACGAAAGAGGTGGAAATAGAGGCTAACAACTGACTTGTTCTTGAGATTTTAGAAAAGAGGTAATATAATGCAATTTAGTTACTTACTCTGGGACATCAAAGCCCACAAATTATACACTAGCAACTTCACAAATCTAAAGGCGTTCATCCTAGTCATCCAAGAACTCAATCAATCAGCTGCCAAATAAGAAATGATGGCTGCATTCATACAACTGTCAGTCAAACAGTCATTAATAGACATTCACTGTTCTAAAGCTTGCCCATCTGTTCTTTGGCAAAAACAATGGCCACCTGGATTCATTTTGCACAAAAGTGGCTGCAGAACTGTAAAAAAAAAAATAAAAAATCATCTTCTGGATAAATGGCCTGCAGCTGCCACCTTTTCCAACATAACCTTTTTTAGTGCAAACACAGGGAGGGGGAAAAAAAACCTGTGTAAAAGTATTGGATTTTTTTTAAAAAAATTCAACATAGAAAAACATAAAAACAGCCTGTGATGAGCTATCAGTCCCTCTTTCACAAATAACATCTTAACTTTTTCTGTGTTTTTCCTCCCCATTTAGAGAGTCGCTATGAAAATTGTATGCTGTTTAAAATTACAGTTAGGCCTAGCTCAGGTAGTTCTAGCCAAAAATGAACCATTCTTAATGGTACTTTGCAGGTTAGACATCGGTCGGTTCAGCAAGGGTAAGTACTGCCTCCAGGAAACAGCCATATGCTCGCGCTCTGAAGTCTGAGGTTGCGTATTTGTTTTTATACAATATATTACCAAACTAACTACCAGCCATATAAATACCGTAGGAGCATATCAAATGTTGAATAGTCCTACAAGCTCACCAGAGGATTGTGGAACAACGTGTGGCCTGCTTTAAGGAGAATTTCTTCTCCCTAAGACTTCCTGTATGATGTACCCACACAAACCTGTATAATTAAATGGGCCTGACTGTACTAGCTTTGGCTGATGCTGATGCCAACTCTCATACATCTGCGGTACCCCCCGAACAGCTCCCTTATGGTGAACTGCTGTCTGCAGGCTGAAGAGATTGCTTGGGGCTTTGGGGCACGCCCGATTTCTTCATGTACTACAGTTACATTAGAGTCGTTTCTTTGCCCGTGGATAGTATTTCTAGCTGTCTGATGACTTTACTGAGATATGCTGCTACAGTTTGGTTGATAGACAAGTTTTAGTAAAGGCGAAAATTGCCCCCGTAATTTTTATTTTATTGTCATGAGACAACATATGTAAGACTTGGTGGAATTTTTACTCCCTGTGTATCCACGTGGAGGGAAGGTTTATAGAGTGAGTTTGGTAAAAAAAAAAAAAAAAAAAAAAAAAGCCTGGAGATTTTTCTTTGGGAGGATATTGATTTACTTCCACTGGATAACTGCATATGATTAGTGTGCCCTGCAATTTTGCAGCCTACAGGGAGAGCATCACCCTATACTTAAAAACTCAATTGGTTTAGAGGATTCAGATGACTGAACTGAATCAAAATCTCTCCACCAATCCTATTTAACAGAGTGTATTTTTAATGCTTTTTGTAAAAACAGGACATCTTAGCAATGTTAGACCTTAAGATGAGTATTGCAGATAGTCACAGTGGGCATTCATGAAATATAGGAGTATTCAGAACCTAGTATTTATATAAAGTGACTTTCTTTTTCAACTATGTTCACTTTTCACACTTTGAGGACGCTTTCAGTATGGTCGGCTTACATTTCTATTTTTTAGGTTGTGCTAACATGACTTTACGTTTTTAGTCAAACGTGCAAAGACGCTGGCATCTCTTTGTCCAGAGATAACATTATAATCCAAGTACCTCACCTTTCCAAACACTAATACCTTGTTGAATGGCGATCTGTCTGCTGAAAATAACCTTTTGATCACTTTACAAAGTAAAAAACACTGTTAAAAAAAAGGGGAAATGTCCCAGTAATTTTCTGCCAGTACATAAATCATTTTTAACAGTTTCTGTAAATTGTAAAATTTAATGTAGAAAAAACCCTGGAAGATTCCTTCATTTTAAAGTGTTAAAGGATTTTCTTTTACACAGTAGGGTGGAGGACAAGTTACTGCAGACTTCAAAAGTACTGCATTCCTGTTTTATATGACTACATGACTTTGCTTCTGAGAGCTCTCGTGGAAGTTTAGAGGAGCCAGTTATCCTCTGCCTCATGCTCCTCATTGTTGCCGAGCTGTACGAGGGGGAAACACTGGAAGAAATCTCACTATTGCAAAGAAGCTTCATTTCACACCTGGCCCATTATTGTATGAAGTGGGTGTGCTTGTCAGATTGCATAGAAATTATAAGCTGAGGGAGATGGATTTCAGACACTGTTTGATCATCTGACAAGTGCTTTAGTGTATAGTGAGGGCCTCGAGCTTGTGAAATAAAATATAACGCAGGCGTAATTTTAGTTCATTCTGTTGCCTCTGAAAATATCTGAAAATAGCACATTCCCTGCCTGCTCTCTCGAGTCTTTAGAGTTTTTACTAACGTCTTCTCTGTGCTCACCTCCATTCAGCGAATTAAAGGTTTAACCTAAGCGTAGTCTTATTTTATTGTTTAGATTTATACAATGCCAGTGGTTTATTAGCTTTAGAGCTCACATACCACTGGTTGATGAAGATGTAGTTTGCACAAGACAAAGAAAGATACGCACACAAAGAGAGAGAAAGTATGTGTAAGACAAAGAGAATAAGATTGAGAAACAGAGGGATAGAGAGAGAGAGGTGTAATGCCAAAGCTGTCTCTCTCAGCTCTGGGGGTCATGTCAGTCTGATCTCATTATCCAGCACTTAGTCCTAGAACAAACAGCCAGTGGCCTCCTTCCTTCCCTCCATTGCTCCATCTCTCCCTCTCCCTCCATCCCTTCCTAACGACTAGAACAGCTCATGTCCTAACAACTCGCTTGGCTCACTTACTGTCTAATGACTGCCACTCCTTATAGCCTGTGCTTCAAATCCCATTTATCTCCACTATTGTAGGCTCACATTCAGACCATTCTGTTTCTAATGCCCTGGGAGAGCATAGTGGATACAGAGAGTGAGAGAGCACGGCGGTGGGAGGGTAGGGTGAACATGTGGGAGGGGGGCTGGAGAAGGAAGGTATCAGAATATGAAAGAGAACTTCCTTCAGATATAAGTCATATTGGTAATGAAGCTTTCAGGTGTTTAAATCGATCTCAACCTCAAAATAGTCATGTGCTCGTTTCCTTTCTTTCCTTTCTCGCTTCATTTTGTGCCATTCTCAAGTGGCAGCGTGTTTTGTGGGTGATGATCTCTTTCTCCTCCCACACATTGATGCCATCCACTCATCCTCTTCCTTCCCTTGGTCCCCCCCTTTCCTCTCTGTCTTTGTCCCGAGTGTTAATGTGTTAGATGGAGGTCTTTCACCCTGCAAGCACCATTACAGTCATTTCCTCTGTAATGTGAATGACGGCGATCCATTATTTATCTCAGACTTGCTCATTACTCCCCAGCCCATTGCATACCCTCCCAGACAAGGCTCTCACAGCCACTCCAGACATTACTTTATTAAGAGGGCGAGGCTGCAGTGGGCTGGCATGAACAGTGCTGTAATAATGCAGGTGTGGTGCATGCATTGGTTAAGTTCATCACTGGAGAATAGAGCGGGATGGCTTTCACTGTTGTTTTCTGTTGTAAATTGCCATGTTCCCTGCAGACTAGAAAAAGGTCAGGACAGCAGTTCAACTACATAATGTTACCACTCTTACAGTTTCTTTAACTCTGTACTGCAAAGAGCTGGGAGTGGAACTTATAGCAACCGTAGAGCATATTATTCAGAATAATGCCCAAAGTGAATAGTGTTACAAAGGCAATGACAACAAGTCAAGAACGATGAACCATTAGTGCAATGCACATTGTATATTTCTTCTTTTTTTGAATGGTTTCTTAAACATTCTAGGCTGTCTGATCTTTAGAGCTTGTAGCACTTTAGAGGACCTCTAATGTTGTCTATTTAGCATTCCTCTGAAAAAGCAGAAAATAGCTAGTTAGAATCAGTCACCTTCAGACGTGCACGCCTTTCGCTCAATCTGACAACATCTGAACATGTTAGGTTCATGTGGGAACGTGCACTCTTAAAGATGCAGGGCCAGTTTCTCGAGGTCGGACCTTAATAGAATTTATGTGTCACTGTCAACAGACCAAACAACAGCTGCGCACATGTCTTCTGAAACTTGAGTTGCTCAATTCACCGCATGATATGAAACAACAATAACCCGAGGGAAACAAGTTTGCCAGGAGACTGCTGATTTCAGTTTCTCTTTCAATACATATTTTCTTTTTAACAATTTCACATCTGGATATGAGGTGATTTTAACATTTCAGCACATTCTCTAATCAATAAGCATTACCAAGCACGCAGACAATACGGTTTACTCGATGAGGGTGCACAATTAACACATCTCTAAAATCATAAAACCCCTTTCATATCTGGTCAGTTGGTCCTCATTCAATTTAAGATATACAGTTCAACATTTTTTTAGAGATTGACATTTTTTATATTAATTCGGTGAAACAAGGACAACAAAATCAACTTTTGTATAAAAAATAATTTTAGTATATACATATTAGGGGTCCTTTCCCCATCCAGAGACATGCAGTTAGCTGGATTAGGTTAACTGGTGATACAACATTGTCCATAGGTCTGAATGTGAGTGTGAATGGCTGCCTGTCTCTCTGTGTCAGCCCTGCGACAGGCTGGCAATCTGGGTGTGCACTGCTTCGCTCCCTGTGGCTCTGAATAGAAGGAAGTGGATTGATGTATGAATGGATTTAAAAAGGGATATAAATTTTTAGTTCTACATAATAAATACTCTATAAATATTTTACCAATTATGAATGTTTACCTCCGTGCTATTTTCTGGCAATGTTAATCCTTCGTAACTTCATAAATACAGCAGATTTGGTGCCACATTAAAGTTTCAAAGCTAAAAACACATTTAAGTTCTGCAACCAAATCAATTTTACACCCATTCCAAGCCCATGATCACAATCCAAAGCCAAAATATCATTTCTGTTCAGACTGATTTCTTCAATCAAAAAGATTTCTTGGTATCTATCATAGTTTTATCAGCAATACTGCAACATTTTAATATCTGTGACATGGAGTGACATACAGAAGCACCGGTACTGGTGATTACTGGGAAAAACTTAAAAGATGACATTTTGGGTAAACTTTGAAAGGTCTTATCACTGTGGGACAGGTCGTCGGTCAAAACAAGTTATAGCATATGAACAGTGTTTTTACCCACATTTTAATACCAGCTGAGCTGTGTCAAAACAATTTTCTCATATCATCATATATTAACACTCCTAAAACTAGCTTATGGCTGTGAAATGGAGAAACATCATTGATGTGAAAGGATTCTGCATAATAATTTGGGCATATTGATCCGATCAAAAAAAACTTTAGTTTCCTGAAGACGTTTTTCAAAACCTTTACATTTTGATAGCTTGGATCACAGAGAGTCTCAGGATCAATGGGCACTCCGTGTATGAGCCAGCAGATGAGGACACTGTGCTGAACTTAAATGTCACAGCAATTGGATGTTCCCTTCTAAAGTTTAGTAAAGTGAGTGAAAGGGACCTGCCAAGAAAACTGTCACAAGCTGAATAGGCAATGATGGGCAAGTCCAAAAAGGATCCACTCATCCTGATAACTCATAAAGTTGTGTGAGCTTAAAACTTTCATTAAACTTTCATCATAAATGTGGTTTTACATTGGAATCTATGCATTTGCGTACAGTTTGGTTGCCTGTAAACCTTATTTTCCCTCCCTGACACTGGGCAAGAATTTTCTCATGCTAAGACAGATTTGATTTGCGCCAGAGAAGAAGTACTTTCGTAAGCGGATAGAGCTTTTGATTTTTCCTCATAGATACGGGTGAATTTTCACAGTTAGCTGACCTTGCCTATTTTATGCATTTATTCCGTGTCATCACAGCTCTTTCAGACTGTGCTGAAGTGTGGGATGCAGGCTGAAAACGTCATATTGGTCACACCAGTGGGCTGTCAGTAGCTGTGACCATGACCCCCTACACGATAGGACCTGTGATGAGCTGAGCGTTTGAGCTCTTCTAGTGTGGATGGTGAGAGCAGCATGTGAAAACATGAAGAACTTAAGATCACTATTATAGCCTAACTGTCCTAACTGTGCTTCTGCTGCACACACGGCTCTAACAGTCCTCTTATGTCCTTGATATGCTGGCTAAAGAATAGATTCGGTTGTATGAAATAATCATACCTGAGTATTGTTGGGCTGATTAATGGATGTTATGAGGAAGAATAAAAAGAGTCACGGATTCTCAGCAAGATTTTTTTCCCATTTGTGTGTTTTTCAGAAAACAAAAACTTAAGCCACATGTATTGATCTATGATACAGTGTTACACTTTAGAACGCTTTTGTAGTTTTGTTTCAATTTCTGTGATGATTCCCGATGTATTTAAAATATATCTGCTATTTTTTTCTTCTGCAGGAAATCCTGCATCAATATTAAATCCTGCTGTCCAGGGCTTACATCAGAAAGTGCCAGGAAACAGAACACTGAATCACATGTCCTTTTAGCAATCTTTACAAGGAACTTGCCATGTGTGAGGACAAGGCTTTTATTTAGGCTTGAGAAAACAAGGGAAACATCTATATTAATAACATGGCCGTCCAGATTTTTGCCTTTAGTGCATTATATGCTCTGGGACAAATAAAAGATATTATATCATATATATATATATATATATGTACCAGCGCCTTTGTTGTCTGTGCTGCTTGATTCTGTTCTCTCAGTTTCGGGAATCAGTTTGATCTCTGACCCTGATTGCCCTCTATTTCTTCTGTTAAAGCCTCTTCTCCTACCCCAATGTCTTGCTCATGTCACAACAGATTCAAATTCAAATGATGCCATGGTCCTAGTTTCTGTAAGTTACACAATGGACCCAAAGCCAGCACAGCAGAGCCAGCAGTGCACGGGCAGGAATGCAGGAAATTCTGACACCACTTCACATTTAAAAAAGAAGAAAGGGATGGACGAAATATGACCGTTCAGTGCTACTCTGCCAGCAACAAAGCCGCTCTCAGCGTCAAAAGACTCCTCCTCCAACTTAAAGAAACATCTGAAAGTACTTTCTTTTTTAAAAACTAATGTTAGCCTAGTGCTACTACCTTGTTTTAGTTGTGGTAGCTACCTGGGTTATGTGCCACTTAAGTATCTTTGATGTACTACTGCTGTGTGATATATTACTATTACTGAAGGCTACTCGCCCTACTGAGCTAACATTTTTAGCTGGCGTTAGCTGAGGTTAGTTCATAGACTGTAGACTGTTAGACTTGATGGCAAGCATTAACAATCTGCTAGTTGCAAATAATCATGTGCAGTTCTTAAAACAGTCTATGAACTAACCTCAGCTAACGCCAGCTAACATGGTTAGCTCTGTGGTGGTGTGGTGTTGTTTTCAGCTATTTCTAGAAGTCTTTCTTCATACCTGTAGCATAAAAAAAAAATCTTCCACAAGCTTCTATAAAGCAGGAGAGTTGCATTAATTTATGCGTGCACCACAACAGCAATATGTTTATTTATTGCCATCATTTGATCCTTAATCTAGCCAGGTGAACTGTCACATGGTCACAAAAGCTCGAGTTTAATTGTTGTCTGATTTGTTTACTAATCTGAGTATGGATGTCTTCCCACAAATAGGATGTGGCTTCTGTAATGATGAAAGCAACTATTAAATTATTCAGAGGTCCAGTTGTGATGAGATGAAAGCCTGTGATGACTTTTTCAGGGTCTGCTTGAGATAGAAACAAAAACAAAAAGCAAAAAAAAAAAAAAAAAGTTTAACTTTTGCACTAATTCTTAGCTGCAGAAAAAATGGATGTAGTGTGCTGGTGATTTGTTTGTATAGACAAAGGTCTGAGTCACTCAGCTTGTGGGTGGAGTGGTTTTGAAGATCAGGTTTCCCAGATTTTATTTGTCAAGTTCAGGTCAGGTTTGGGGGCGGCAAACAAGAGGACCTCAGATTTGAAATCACTGGCCTTCAAGAAGTTTACTGACTTCAAGCATTTAAGATCAGAGAGTGAGGTCATAAGACTTGAGGTTGTATTTATCTTACTACCTGCCAGTGCTACATACAGTGGTGTATCATCTGCAAAACAGCAAAGATTATTATAATTGTATATGACATAAATAGAGCATAAAAGAGGAACAAGAACTGACTCCCAAGGAAGACCGTCAGAGTAAGGGTGAGGAGAAATCCCCCCTTGAAACCAGGCAAGGATGTCATTGATTACAACACTGCATTCAAGGTGGTTTATAATGACGTCATGGTCAAGTGTATCAAAGGCAGAACACAGTTCCAGAAGAATCAGAATCGAGCAGACACCAGGGTCAGCAACAATTAAATAAATCCCTTGTCACTTTGATAAGAACTGTTTCTGTGTCGTGCCGGGCACAGAAACCTGATTGATAATGTTAGAAAAACATTATTGTTATTCATATGCAATATTAATTGAGAGCATCGATTGTTATTTTAATTTGGAGATAAAACTAACAACTGCTTCAAAAAACAAAACAAATCAACAAAACAAATTTTTTAGATTATACAAAGACAAAATACATTTCTTTTTCTTCCATTTACTCTCAGCTCTTCTGCATTTCCTCTTTATATCTGTCATATGATCACAGCGTCATGGGAGAGCACTGTGTTTGGGATATTTTGCCTTAAAAGGCCATGTCATGAAAGACAGATTTACATTTTCTATTGAAATTGTATAACAGTTCCTTGACCAACAGATCCATTTGATCAGGGTAACGGAGTAAAAGACGTTTTCACACAAATTTCTGGATGACTTGGAATGAAGACAGTGAGGGCAAATGCAGCTTGATTGTTTCTGTACGGAAAATAGTAGATGACAGGCAATAAAAAGAAGTAGCTAAACATTATTTAGAGACGTGGCATGGGACAGCACAAGGTCAAGTGTTTGTCCCCTGTTATGTTTCGTTTTTTCCTCACTGTTTCAGATTAAAGGACCCAGAAAAGGTCAATAAAATTAGAAGAAAGACTAAGCCTTAGGTGGTGTGTAAATTCAAACACACAAGATGGGTGCTAGCCATATAAATGAAAACCCAGAGTTTCTAAAGACGAAAATGTGGCAAGAGAGACAGGTGAACATTTATGGATGCAATTAAAAATGATAGCTATGCCACCTACATGGCTTGAGTGCCTAGGTTGATTAAAGCAGGAGTAAATAGGGGGGGACATATCTCAGTCACTTGGACATGATTTCCTGAACTGAGCCAGAACTCGGTAATAAAAAAGAAATCAATATTGTGAGCTGGCACATTAAAGATCTCACATTAAGTAAACAAAACACAGCTGAAAATTTAGGAACAGGCTCAGCAGTGATCACAGTCTGTATACAGGATGGTATAATGTGACCCTCACAGATGGAGAATATGTGGGGAAGTGTTCAGCGGGACCCTGGTTGAGATGCTCATCAATTTGAACAGGAGTGATTTCTAGGGCAGGGTCATGCTGAGTCAGAATTAAAGCTAATTTGCAAAATTAGGTTTTTATTAAGTTGTTTAGCACCTTTTGTGATTGGGTATAAACCATCTTATTTGTGAAGGTTACATCTGGTGGATTTAAGCCATTCATGCAGACTGTAAATGAAATGTTCTGAATCATGATTACCACAGACTCGAGTTTAATTGATTGTTTATCTATGATGTCATTGGTACCCAAGTGAACAATTGGTGTGTGAGCTGAGGGATGGAGGGGAAGACTGGGGAAATATCAGTAATGACTGCGAGTTTGCTGCCAGAAGGATAATATGAGATAATAAAAGGAACTCCATCAGATCTAGCAATAAAATCCCCAATAATGATGATTTTAGGATGTTTGTCCTCTTTCCACAACACCTTACATTCCTCTATCGTAAACACAACGTTTTAATGAAAGACGCTGATTGTGATATCAGCTGGGGCAGATTCAAATTCAGCCAAGATTATTTAAGCAGTTTCACCTCGGTGGTAGGCCAGAGGGAGACTGTCACTGCATGGGATGGCATTGCTAGCCACAGCAGTACACCACTGTGTAGGCTGGTCAGCGGTTGGAGCCTGGCAGGAATGCACTCAAAGCTTGGAATCGCAGGAGGGGAATGACTATGGTGTCACTTTCCACTGGACACCGGAGGTGTCAGGAGTAATTGCAGCTTAATTTAATTGCACGATAAACCAAGCTGGAATGTTCTGAAGTGAACACCAGTGAACATGCAGTCGCTACCCCCATCAGCTCTTCAAATGGGGCAAGAGAGGTTGAGAGTGAAGATTTTTATCCCCATCTGGTATGAATAGTAAAGTAAAATCTTTTTCCCCATCTTGACAATAGATGACTAAAAAAGAGGATAGACATCAGATTTGCTGGGAGTAGTAGTCTTTTTTGTACTCTTAAAGTTCTGCATTGCCATACTTTTAAAATAGGCTAAAAACAAACCTAGTTCAGCTACTGGTACTCAAGAGTTGCAAACCTGAGACTAACGCTTTACACAGATACAAATTTGATTAAAAATGATTAAAAAAAGGCAGGTGAGTAATTATAAACCAGCAATTTACAACTCAAGAGGACACTTAGATTAGCAAAAAGGGGAACTAGCAGTAATTGGGCAGCCAGGAACAAAAGGAACCCACTCCTTAAAAATTACTTGTTCTCGGTACAGAACCCTGTGCAACTCCACAGCTGACTTTTGTGTGTGAGGAAAATTCATTCCTTAATTAACATGTTGGAATCTATCAGATAATTGGGATTCACAAAATGAGCACAAAAATGTGCTCTTTAATCCCAGTGGGGTATTGTAGTCTTAATGGTAAAATGTTTTGATCAGTGGTATCAAATGACGATCTGTCAGGACAAACAGACTTTGTTGTATGAGGCTGTGAGGAGATCATTAGTAACCTGCATTGGTGACATTTCCATGCAATAATGTACTTTAAATCCTGACTGAAACTCTATCACTAAATTAATCTTCGCCAGATGATCACATCATTCATTTAAACTAAAAAAGAAACTTTGTAAAGGAAAAAAATCTGAAAACCAGTATATTATTGACTCAAACATCTGGATCGTATATTATTGACTGAGACATCTGGATCGTGTGTATGCTGTTAAAGAAATGATTTACAGTTTCTGTAGTATTAATAATTGCAGATGTATAGGAATGGAGTCTAACAGACATGTTGATGATTAAGCTAAATGAACTGTTGAGGTTTTTAAAGCTGCTCTACTTCAAGTAGAACAGCTTTAATCTGTGACATCAGTGGAAAGGCACTTGTTCATTTTTTTTCCCTCTGATGTTTAAAACCATATTTGTAGATAAATTCATGATGTCATTAGTGCTGAGAGGAATACAAGGCTCAACAGAGCTGTGACTCTTTGTCCACCTGGCTACAGTTCTGATAAGAAACCTGAAGTTGTTCTTGTTTTTAATAGCAGTTATTAATAGTAAATCAAGACTTTTCCAGGCAAGCTGAAATAATTCTAATTAACGGATCGCACCTTCTTCTCCACTTTATCTTCTTTAAGGTAGAAACTGGGTTTGGGAACTTGGGGACTTTTTGTGACTGACTCTGTTGCACATGAGAATATTTAAATCAAGCAAAAATGATGTGCTAATGTTTGCAACACACAATTTACTGCCAATTGTGAAAAACCCCTGTCTCTTTTTTTTTGCCCTTGATATTGAAATGAACTGACTGTGCCTGAGCGCTACTTGCTATTTTGCCCCGTTTACATCTGAAGCTGTAAAGAGCATTAAAGTAAAAGTCATCTATGACGGAATGCTTTACATTACATGACATGTCTGAACAGAAGTGGCAGCCAGTAAATCTCACTTGCTAAGTGACTTCAGCACTCGTTTTCACTGCTTACTTTTATCCACGTTATTTAAACACTTGCTGAGTCATTGGCAGCTCCTGCACAGTCATGCACTTTGTCCTGCACTTGCTGTAAAAGGAGCCTGTGTACGTAGCATTAACATTTCTTTTTTTTTGTTTCGTGTCCTGAGATGGTGATGACAAATGGCCAGACTGTCAAAACTCACAGCAAGGCACAGTCGTGTAGCATCAGATCTCTGACTGACATAACCATATGAACATAATTATTTTTGTTTGCTGCTTACAGTTCTGATCTATTTAATAAACATAAAAAATAAATATATATATCTAAGCATCATAACTTTATTACAGCTTCAGATTTTCAACCTTTGCAATAGCTGATATATGAAAAGAGACTTTGCTGCTTCTGTGTCAGTGACCTTGCTATTTCCCAGTTTTGTTCCTTTTAAAGGCCACGAGATTCTTCTAAGAAAAAAGAACATTGCACTTAGTTCACATCTATCTAGGTGACTAAAAAATGTAACCAAATGTATTCAGAGAAGAAATGCAGAGAAGAAATGAACTTGAAAAGAAGGGAATAAAAAGCCATATGAGTGTCTTATATTTAAAATGAATGCAGCCACATCTGATGAAACAGTTTTTCTTCCCAGAGCACTGACTAATGAACTGCAGATCAGGACACTGTAGAGACAGTTTCATTAATCTCCGACTTTACCCAAGGTTTATGGAATGGTGCTTAATAAAGCCTCACACATACAAAATGTTCTTTGCTATAACTGGTAATGATTATAGGATATTAATGTCTTGTGAAACTAATGAATCTGCAGCACACACATGACCTCTTTTGGCACCGAGTTGCATTACAGTGATAACTCCCTGCAAGCTGGACTTTCACATTTCTCCTTGCTGGGATCCATCTTTTACTTATTTTCACCCTGACGCCATGCATATTCCCACCCTATATCTCCTCCTGCCACCCCCTCCCTTTCACCCTTCTTCTATCTTTCTCACAGGGCTACGTTCACACCTCCTGCTCTATCACGCACCTCCCCGTTTTCCCTTACTGCCTGCGACATCAAGTGCAGTAGGAGAATTGAAGGATCCAATGAGTAAAGCTCTGTCTCTGCTGTCAGATAGACCTCAGTCACAGTCTCTACCCCTGTCTGGCGCAGAGGTATACACACATGGTAAATTAATCCCTGTGCCCTGTCTGCCGCACATTGCGCTCATGTCAAAAGTAGTACGCTGTTTGGAGAGTGGGGTGACATTTTCGAAAGACAGACACACTGTGGGAAGCCATTACACTCAGAAACAACACATAGCGAGGAAGCGGTGGAGAGCAGCAGGCCTAATGAATGGCGAGACTTAGAGAAGAGGAAAAAGGATAAAACAGGCAAGCTAATGAAGGGTAAACGAAGGGACACAAATAAAGCAGCTAATGAGACAGATGCATCAACCTGCTGTGACCTTTTCCTCTTTATCTAATCATGCATGCCTTATTATGGTCTTTTTATTCACTGTTTACCATTAATATTAGTTGTTACTGTCTCTTAGGCCCCCATGCAGCACTCACACAGATTACAACCTCAAATCAAACCCATTTGTTTCGCTAACTCCCATTTGTTTCACTTAGTCTTTCATCTATTGATTGCATTCATCTCTGCTCAAACATTGCTACTGTGCTGCGGCGAGGATCTGTTTTTATGCGCTTAGCAGATGAAGATATGTCTTTTTAAAAAAAATAAAAATAAAAAAGCAAGTTCAATGCATATCATGAGAAGAGAAAGGTTACTAAAGGTGAGGCAGGTGACTCATTCAGGTAAAATAAGCTCAAAAAATAACAAGCACGTGCGCCGAGGGTCAGCTCCAGTCCAGCTTGAGATCTTGCGGCAGCTGAGTTTTCAATACAGGTTAGGCAGCAGGGCTATATGCCAGCATTTCTTGCTGTTGCCATGCTGGTGAGATCAGAGGAAGCAAATGCCCTTTTCATTTGCCAGGTGGCAGAAAACACTTTCTTTCTTTCATTCTTTTTTTTTTTTTTTACTCCTGAATGCCACCACTATTTGAATCTACCTCTAAATGTGCCTTTGAATGGGAATGTAACATTACATTTCAAGCATAACACACAAACACAAAAGAACATCATTTTACTTATGCATGCTTCTGCAAGTGAATCTGCAAAGGCGAGTGGAATCCACAGCTTTTTGCCTTACTGATCTGTGGAGCCTTCACCAGATGTTGCACCACAGCTGGGTCTGCGCTATCAGGTGCTTCAAATTGACCATACTCGATTTAATTGCTTGGTTACTTTGTTATCTTCATCCAAATGTAGTTTCTGAAATCATTTTACAAGCTAACTAAATCAAGCAGCCATATGCCTTGGTGTGTTTTCACCAGCTTAGAATGAATGGAGCTCAAACAACAACAACTGCTGCTCTTCCCCCTTGAGAACCTGGGATGAGGCTGGGAACACGCTGCTGTTTTTACAGCATAATGCTACCCCGATTCAAGATGGAAGGGCTTAACCAAATGACTAATAGCAATTTTACACAGAAGCATACTTATTTGTGTCAGGAAAGACATAAATGCTGAAATGAAATGGATTGAAGAAACATCTTTTTACCGTGCTGTGTGCAAAGGTTCTCAAAGAAAACAAGTCCCATGACAACCAGATGAACGGTATATGCTGAAAAATGGAATATACCAGGTTATTTCATCTTTAAAATGATCTCTGTTCTTTTCCAGTTCATATCTTAAGACCAGCGGCTGTTCAGATAAATATATATATTTTTTAAATGTGTTATTTAGACCTTTGACTACAATGGGTTATTTGTGAAAGAAGAAGTATAAGTATTCAACAGAGCATTGATGCAGTGCAAGGCCATTTGTATGTGACATATTTAAGCACATCTTTACATGGCTTTATTGTTTTTCATTTGCCTTTCTCTTACATCTCACCTGGGAATTACTAGTTCTGCAGAACCCTGCTAATAAAGGAAATGGTCTGCACAGCATACACCGTGAAGCTTTAAAATGGGATACGCGATTAAAGAAGAATTTAACAGTTCAAAACACAGCTCTGTCATCAAACTAGATGCAAATATTTCTTGAAATTATTAGTCTGTGAAGAAAGAAAAAAAGAGGGTTACTGGAAGAGGGAAAATCCCCATGCTACAAAACAACCAGCATACTTTGTGACCATTTTATTTCAATTCTATTCCTCAGGATGATGTTATTGAATAAGATTGACTCTGGCTTTTCTGTATGCGTGCCAACAAAAAGTACAGTCTGTTGCTTGAAAGAGTACCCTGGAGTAAAATGATTAGGGAGATCTCAGTACAGATGGAAGTAACACACTTTATATACATATACTTCTCATTTGAGATTTGCAGAGGGCTGACGCTAGACAAAATGCCAATATATCAAATCTGCTTACGTGCCAGGTGCCGATTAGTGTACTTTAGCGTTGAATGTGCAGAGTGCTGTAAGTTGAGAAAACAACAGTGTTTAGTTTAAAAGTTTGGAGGAAAGAGACGAGACTAGAAGGATCACAGATCAAACCAATTGCCTGCAGTGAGAGGAGAAAGCAGAGAAGGAGGTAACAGAGCAGGAGAAGAGTTTGATAGGGAGAGTTAAAGAGAAGTGCTCTGATATGCAGCCTACGGGACTCTCAGGTGTAAGAGAGGAAAGGACAACTGTCTATTTTCCAATCTCATTCCTGTTGAAACCCATCTCTCCATTCCATCCAAACTATTTAGGCGGGCGTGTGTGTCTGCGCGTGTGTGTGTGTGTGTGTGTGTGTGTGATGGTATCTTCCAGCTTGCCTGGAGACATGGCACTGTGTTTCACAGCTAGATCAGCAGTAACAACCACTTCCACTACCAGAGCTGTCACATGCTGCTGCTAACAAAGCTACAGCTCCCACTGCTAACACAGGTCACATTTAACAAGGATAACAGCATGGATTGTTCCCATACTGTGCCTAATGCTTTTTTCACATCAAAACTCTATATCTAATTCCAAATAAAAGATGTCCACGTGTGACTAGATAATGTTTGTGTGTAACATGTTTGTGCGTTTTTGCTTTCAAATTAAAACACTTTTGTGTGGCACCTTTCAGTGGCAGTGTTTCAGCCTTTCACTGATAAATAAAGGAATCTCTGTCTGTGTGTCTGGGCAGCTGTTTCTGTCTTTTATTTACAACCATACATTTGATCTGCTTCACTTTATTGGTCCATTGCACAGTAGTTGGTTTGTTTTGACCTATTCCTAGGCTTCTGCTAATGTTACAAGACTGCTATGTCACTTTGCAGATAAATCGACCCTGCCAATTACAATGGGGCGATGTAGAGGTGGTGGCAGAATAAGTGCCCCGGAGATTGGGATTTCTGACTTTTGTGCATGGTCCCATCATTTTTTGTTACAATTTTTATGCTTTCATTACTATCGAGTTTCAATTCTTGGTCTTTAAGTTTGGCTGGAAAGTTTAGCTTGTTTTAAAAGTTCAATGTTAACCAAATGTTAGACCCTGTGTTTATAGGGTGATGAGCCATACCTCTACAATATGCCCAAGAAATACAAATTTTACAGCCGTTAAATAAGTTATGCTGAACAATGAAGTGATTAAATATATTGCAACGAGACCACAGACTGTTGATTTTTTGTGTACTCCCATTTTGAATGACTGAGGTAGAATTTTGGCCAATGCCATTGAGTTTAAAAACAGAAATGTCACTAAAGACATGACTGAGATAATTTCTGCTGTAAGCACTTGTCGATCACAGGCTGCTAAAACATACCCAGAGTTATCTAGTCAAGCTGCAGTGTCCGAAAAAGAGCTTATTCCCCATTGATTTCTGTATTAAAATGCTATTAAAACATAGTTTGAACCAGCTGCCTTGTCTGCAGACATGTTCTTCATAGTCATAGTCACAGTTCTTTTATAAATACAATGATTTTATTCTTAATGAGACTGTAAATTAAAAATATAAACATCACACTTTATTTGATAATACATTCTCTCATTCACAAGGTGTTTACTGGGGTCATTCATCGAGGAGCAGGAGAGTAATTTTCTCACGGACCCGTTTACAGTCTGACTTCTTTTAGCAACCAAAGCAGTCACCATCATCTGGTCGCTGGAAGGAATGCAGGTTTGATAAACTTCCACACAGGCTTCTCTTTCTTTCAGAAGAACTGCCCATCGGGCCATGAGTGCCACGGGGCTGTAGGTGCGCTGCTGGAAACCAAAGAAAGCACAGTGTTGAGGTTGACGCCATTTGGATGAGCAGCCATCATGCTTTCTATCCCTCTTCTGTTACCACACACATTACGGTGCGGTTCAGATCGGCTTTTATGCTTGATGCGTGGCCTCACAGATGATGTCACACTCCTCTGCGACCTCATCACGATGTTACCAGTTCAGATAACATGTTGTCTACCAACCAGACATCTAAAAGCAAACATGAAACGATCTTTAGTCAAAGACCTAAGAGCTTAACCACTGATTGTGACACCTGCCTCTGCTGAAGATAACACGTCCAGCATTGCACTAGTTTGCGGAAGAAAGGATCAAACTCTGGAACTTATCAAATACATCTGGGCTCAGTTAGAAATGATTAGCAGTGATTTGTATTCAATTTGAAGCAACAGTGAAATTATTTTAGTTTGCTGCATGTACTTATGTTTCTAAGTCCCCATTTTTGAGGTAATCCTTAACTGGCTCAAAATTAAACAGGGAATTGACATCCATTATGTGGAAAGAAGTGGTCTTAACCAGCTCAGAGTCTCTATGAAAATATCCATTATGGTGTAAAAACAACAATTAAACATGCAATTAGTCTTGTGCTGAGGTGGGGAGCAACAAATACCCCTTAATGCTTTGATGCATTTTAAATAAATCAACACAAATACTTCTGCACACTTAACGGATTCAACACTTCACTCTCTGCTATATATCGCTTTTTGGTTTCCCTGCAATCATTTGCAATATAAGCAGCAGAGAGACAGATGAAATACTGTTTTTTTATTTTTTTTTATTTTTTTATCTCGCCACCAGTGGAGAGAGAAAATAAAGAAAAGAAAGATGAAGAAAAACAAGGAGAAGAGAGATAGAAAGGACACAGGTAGATAGTGTAGAGATAGAGAGATAGAGAGAAGGATGTGCAAGCTCATCCCAAGGGAGGTGCTGGCCTTAATTATGCTAGTGTGGCTCATCAGTCTCCTGGCTGCCCTATGGCCTCCACGTCCTTTCTCCTTGTGGACTGAGAATTATGCATCACAGCAGTGTTTGTCTATAGAGCCAGTCTGACAGATTAACAGCTAAACACCCACAGTTCACACCAGGAGTCCATAGGGATCCTGCTGCCAGGGGAACAGTGGCCAGACAAACAGACAGACAGAAGTGCAGAGAAAAAGAAGAAGAAGGGAAGATTTGGAAGAAGGCATTTGGTTTCTTATTCTCCAAAGCACAGAGAGGACTATACCTGCTTAGTTATTTCTGTCTGAAATCTTGGAGCCCCAAAGGCTGAAAGGAGTTTTGAATGCAAAGGGAGAAAAAAGAAAGGAAACGGAGAGATGAGGAAATCGAGTATAATGGGGATAGATGGGGTAATGTAAAGTGGTGAGGAGAAGGGAGGTGAGGAGAAGCAAGCAAGTCATGCAGGGACTCACTAATTGGAACAACAGCAGCAGTACTCTATTCCTAAGTGACTAATTCTACACTAGGAAGTATTGTTAGTGACATCTTCCAGTCGGTGTAGTGCTTTCCAGCTACGAATGTTAGGAATGGTGACAAAAACCCAGGAGGAGAGGCATTTCATTACTTTATAATGGCTCAATAGAATGTGCACTCAGTGGAAAAGGGGAATGTAGATTTTGTAAATGAAAAAGTAAAAAAAAAAAACCCACACACACACAAAAAAGCAGTTTAGTTACATGTGAACATAAAAACGCTCCAGTCTTCTTGATTATGTATCAAAAGGAAGAAAGTAATTGGGTTTGCAAATGTGAGAGCATCTCCGGTTTTAAGACCCAGTCTATTTTTGTCAAGACATTTTTGTATTTTCAGAAAAGCAACATAAGGCAAGGAGAGGCAACTTGAAAGAATTGTGTAGAATGAAAAAAAGGAGCGTGAAATAAAATCGCTAATATCACATCATGTAAAGTGTCTTATAAATACATACCTAAAAGACACAAGAGCTAAAGTGCCATTTGATCAGGAGGCCCCTCACGTCCCAGCTCTCATATCGCAATATTGCCCGACGAGGGCGCAGAAAGTGCGTGGCATCGGCTCAGCTCAAAATGGCTGTGTTGCGTAGCTGTGGCACACAAAGGCTCCAGAGTGGCCAAGGAGTAAAATTAAATGCTGTTTATGTTTTCCTTCCTATAATACGGGCACTCCGGCGAGCTGCGAGCATAGACGCAAAGTTCTCTCACATCTATTCATTGCCTTCCTGTTTTGATCAGTATGACAGACAAATGCAAAGTGGCTGCAATGTGAGGAGATGCTATTCTGAGGGCTGGCTTCCTTCTCCACTTAACTCTGGTGACAGAGATATTATACAGTTTTTATCTCTGTGTACAGTGTGCAGGGGGCCAGCTACACCTGTACTCTTGACAAAGGCCAGCTTTTCAGTAGGAGACAATGGTGTCAGCCTGAAGGAGTTCTGTTGTAATTGAGTATTAATGAAGGTGGTGAGGGGTGTGTGTGTGGGGGGGGTACCTAATGTCTGATCTGTTAGCAGTGGCAGGCCCTCTGTGGTGCAGGCAGCTAGCGTCTCTGTGTTTTAGAGGATTTGGTTATCTATTATGTATGAAGGATTAGTCTCCTTCTGCTCCTTCCACCGGTGGGATATCAGCTCCTCGATAGCCTTGACTGCCAGGCTCCACACTTGTTTGCAGATTTAGAGGCCCCACTGCTGCAACACCTCCACCCTTGGAGTCCTGTTTAACCTTGAAGACGGAGAGCCAGAAGTCCTGCTAATTCATCTAATCAAATCCTGCTTATCGAATCCTGCTGGGAGACACCAGCTCGCGAGTCTCGGATACGTAACTGGTGGCTCAGGTGGTCTGGGACGGCGCGGGGTTAAGCAGTCGGT
Organism: Neolamprologus brichardi; assembly: GCF_056152115.1. Taxonomy (NCBI): domain Eukaryota; kingdom Metazoa; phylum Chordata; class Actinopteri; order Cichliformes; family Cichlidae; genus Neolamprologus; species Neolamprologus brichardi. The sequence goes on from NC_142105.1 coordinate 20,621,857, forward strand.
GCCAGTGTGAAACACAAACACACAAACACAGATATTGCACACACACCGATTCCTGTATATATGCATATACCTTTATACTTATAGGTATATATAGATACACTATGGGGGCACGGGGCTCAGCTGTTCCCCGACAGCTTAGAATTGGCTTGTTTCATATGCATATAAATATTAATAAAAGATCCTCGACGGGCCGTAGTCCGGCTATGCTCCTGTAATCTCTTACAATTGAAAGCCAAGGCTCATGAGATGGGAAGGAGAGGAGGCAGAGGAAGAGAAGGGAGAGAGAGAGACAGGAAAAGTGAAAGAAAGAGGGAGTATAAAAGGCCTTTGTGATTTATCATTCTGAAAATGTCTCAGATGTGGAGAAGGTCTGTAATCCATCAAAATCTCTTTTCTTATTAAATTCTTCAGGATACACTTTCCACTCCCTAAATGTGGTTCACTGTCCCTTTTGATTTGATGCATAAATAGATAAAAGACCAAGAACTAAGTGAAACATCCATACCTTGGGAGACAAAAGAAGGCTTTATGAAATTTCATTTATGCTCTATGCAAACTACAGCAACAACGCTTTTCGTCACAATTAATGCAAACGTAGTGCGGAGGATAGAAATAAAATGTTAAAATACTACACGTCAGTCCAGAGAGTGGGTTTTTTTTTCATGTAAAATCAGTGAATATTACATAGTTCTTAGTCTTTTTTTGTCTGCATATCTGGGGAAGTCACAGAGAAAAAAAACAGAGTATTTAACTAAATGCTATTCATGGAACACTTTCTAAAGAGCGAACAAGATCTGAATAGACAGACCGCGCGCTTAAAGTGGTGTGTTCTCTTGATTCGGTTTGAAGTTACAGTATGTAATAGCTGTTGTATCAAGTTGATTTTTATCAAGGATCTGAGCACCAGGCAGAATTACCGGCTCTGTGTAATGCTTTAACAGATCATAATATGACCCGTGTGATTCCTGTTTGAAATTTCAGCATGTGCCATGTTCTCTTACAGCTCTCTTCTTTCACTTCATTTTCTGAGATGTTTGACTTTGAAAGAAGCAATCATGACACTTTTCCAGTGCGAAGCTGTGGCTGTGCCAGGGAAAAATTATTAGTGGGCTTTGTGCTGTGGTTACTTAATACCCCCCCTGCGTCGGATTTGAAAATCTCTGATTCTGGCAACTCTTAGCCAGAATAAATAATGTGGCAGACAACAATACTGATCCACAACAGATCAGATTTTTCCTTTGCATGTCCTTGTCATCTAGTGCACCGATTCTACCGTGGTGAAAAGGACATTATCCCTTGCCGGCTTCCCACCACTGCCAATTGAGCTGGTTGTAGGGCACACAATGACAACGCGGCTGGAAAACGGAAAAATGCATTTAAAGGTTTCGAGGTCAGATTTTCTGACTTTTTCTAATACGTGAACAGAAATGACCTTATTATCCCAGCCCTCGCGCGTCGCGCATTTTTCGGAGCGAAGCCCACACTAAATTAAAAAATTTTATTCATCGTGTCCATTTGAAACGACAGGGTAGGAAGAAAGATTTTTTTGAGTATTTCACAATCAGCCAAATTCATAATTAAACGTGTTAGGTTAGGTAAGGTAAAACAAGGTTTTAATAATGCAGAGGATGATAACAGAGAGAACGCGTGTCTAACCTTTGTCATTTCTCACTTTCAGTTTAGCGTCCTCAATAGTTATTATCTGTCTCTCCTTGTAACAAACCTATTTGGAGTAAAATACAATTTAAGCTGTAATTATGGAAAGGGAAAGAGAAAGAAACAAAAGACACAAAGGCAGAATAAAAGACACAAAGAAGGAAAGTGCATGGGTACTGGCCACCACCAGTGACTTTCTAATGAGGCAGTAGTTGCCATGGAGACAAGGCTTTATGAGACTCTACCAAAGAAGAGGCCTTGCCCTGTACCACGGTCTGTTTGTGTGTCTGTATGTGTGTCCTTAGTGCAGACACAGCGAGCCTGCCTTCCTGCGTCTGCAGATAGGCTCGGATTCTATGAATTCTGCCCTTTCTTTGAGGGTTGGAGACGGGGCTGAGGCATTCCCCGTCTCTCTCGCTGCATATGGCCCCGAGACGACGCTCCACGGGGGTCTACTTGTTTAATTACAGTCCTAGCCCCGACCCCGGCTTCCTGACTAGCTTGAATTGACCAACCAAGTGGACCACAAGCCGTAGCCTCTGGCTCTGTGTGTTGTCCTTAATGCCACAGTATTGAGTGGAAAATCAGGCAGGGGACCTCTCCGCCTAATGCTTCCCGATAGCTGAAAATTCAATAACTGGGCGGCCTTGCCGAGATTTACCCTTGTGGGGGGAAAGTAAATGGACAGAAAAATACATGAATAAAATGCAAAGTAGAGAGCAGCGAAACAGAGATGATAGAGAAACACAATGCCAGACAGGGTATCCTGTGTCACTTTATGACTCAGCCATCTCTCACACGCTATCCAACCCTCACCCACATCCACTGACACACACACACAGACACACACACACTGCAATTTCTTTAGTTGTCTTTATTCGTTAAATATTGAATTAGAATTTGCTCAGTCTGTGCGTATATTCATGTTAGCATATCGTTTCATATGTGGGTGTGGAATGTAAAGCTGTACACACACACACACACACACACACACACACACACACACACACACACACACACACACACACACACACACACACAGAGGAGTATTGATGAGGATATAATTATCCCTCCATACTTTTATCATCCACTAAGTGCCTACTTGACACACAAAGGGCCTCAAGCTTGGAAACCCCAATGTTTTGTCTCACTGTACTTTAAGGAGAGAAGCAAAGTTAAGCGCCAGTCTCTGCAAATACAGCATGGTGTCAAGGATTGTTTACATCCAAGATTTGTTATTCGAAGGATTAAAAGAAGAGAATTGCAGGTGGGGATTGAGCAGCACTCATTCAGGCTGAGATTTGTTTACTAGCTCAAAAATGGAGTTTAGCTGGACTAAAATGTTTTCTACTCACTGACTGAGAAAATTCATATGGATCCAACCAGGGCATGCTGAGAGGATGATAAAAACGGTGAACGCATGACTTGTAGAAATATAAAGCCAATAAACACTTTGGCCATTCTGAAAAAAAAATAATGGGTTGATGTTATTTCTACAGCCTGTTACCTAACAAATAATGAAAGAGTCACAAAATGCATTGTATTGTTTTGTAAAACACAGCAATTTAAAAATTGAATTCGAAATGAGTGTTTTTAATCTTGTTTGTTTTGTCAGGCCATTGTAATTAAGCTGTTCGGACAAAAAGCAAAGGAATACCAAGTGCAGCAGAGATTCACACCATAACATAATTTTCATGGCAAACACTAGTCTTACCCTTAACCTCAACCATACGCCCATGTCATAACCATAACCCTTGACTTGGTAGCTTCATTTATCCATCTGGGCCATATGCGGATCCAAGGAGGCTACCATTTGCTAGGCCTGTGCCATCATGTACAGTAGTGATGGCCAGATCACACACACACTCTATCTATCTATCTATCTATCTATCCATCTATCTATCTATCTATCTATCTATCTATCTATCTATCTATCTATCTATCTATCTAACTGGTGAAGTGTTTCTGAACAATTTACCCTCGAATAAAATACAGATGGGCCAGGTGTGCAGAGACGTTTGGAAAATCTACAGTATATACAGTGCAGCAGGTGGAAGCAATTGTTTAGCTCCCCCCTCTCCCCCCAAAGATGTCTCTGCTCTCCGTACCAAAATCCTTCAGAAAACATGTGGGTGTCTGCTCCTTGATATTTTGCTGGTGTCTCTGTCTAGCTGTGTGACAGGCTTCTTATTCAAAATAACTGCTGCTGGCTCTGTTATAAGAGCGAGAAGATTGGCATGTCATACAGGGGGTTCACAAACAAGTCATCTTTGAAATCCTGCAGACAAGCACTCATCAATTAGCCTGGTCTTAGATGATAACATAGCTGTTTTCGCTAGATGTTACATCACACTCCATTTAATTTACTAGAGACACACGCACACACACACGAGCGCGCACACAATGTCTCTGTGGAAACAGTATAATGAAGCAACATGGATTTCTCCTGTCAGTGTGTTGTATTATTTTAGGTATTACCAGCCTGTATCTTTAAATATTAAACCCAAGTCAGACATATGTACACATGTACTAAGCTTTACAGAGGAGCAATAATTTATAGCCCTCACTCTGCGCGCACTTAGTGAGTTTCTTGGCCATTAGGAGAACATGCCATTCTGAAGAGCAGAATAAGGATGTGCAATTCTAACTCACGGCGTTAGAGCAGGTTATGAATTTTACCCTAACGGGAAAAGGTGATGTCTGCTCGTATGAGACTGAAGATCAAATTCCTCCAAACCATATAGGCGTGTGAAGGGAATACTGAGATGGGCTCTGAGGCATTTCTTCCCCCTCTGCACTCCACACTGGATTGTGGGATGCTCCTGTTTCTTTACACCAACAGATCCATCTGACATGACAGACCTTAACCCCTTAGGGCCCACTTAACTCACAGCCACATTAATTGAATCTGGCCCTTGTGAAAGCACCAGAGAAACCCTATACCATGAAATCCAGCAGGATATAGAAAGCAGCATATTTGGAAACAGAGAGAATACATGTCACCGGCTAGAGACTTGATGTGTTTTGAAGCCAATTAAACAGAGGACTGTGATGTGTGTTCCTCAGATCATTAGGTTGAATCAGTTGAGATTTATCTGAAAACACAGCTTTATGGAACAATTTTCACAGCTACCTAGTTACATCTCATTGCATCTACTCCTGCTGTCTGTCTGTCTCCCCCCTCCTCTCTCGCTTGCAACTGCAGGTAATGGGGAGGTATTCTGAGCATATTTCTTATATTAGTGTTCCTTCTGGGATCTCCATGGAGATAAAGTTGACCTCTTGGTATGTAATCATCCTCCTCCACTTCGCAGGTGAGGGGAGGTAGGGGCAAGGATCTCGCAGAACATGTCGAGCGCATGTAAGCTGAGACCCACACTCGCACACACACAGAGCCAGGAAAAGACACAAACAAGGCAAACACAAAACCCTCTGCAAACACATCCCTTCCGTTCACCTCAATATAACCCTTGTGTTTACTCCCAAGAACAACATTTTCAGTCTGTCTCACTCTGTCTGAAGATTAATTCACTGGATAGAGGCTGATAATACAGACCTACAGAAATCTGGGACTCCTCCTTTTACAAATGTCAGATAAAGTCATCATCATCATTTTATTACACAAAGCCGATTACTCCTCCAGCCAAGCGCGTGTGGGGATAAAAGTGGGGATCGGGTGGAGAGCCCTGACACAAATTGGATTTCCACTCTCCTATATCCTTAAATGTAGATTTATCCATTAACACACCAATATCTCTAGCTAGTTGCGAAACGGGGATTTATTCAAATGAATAGAAATCGTGCTGTATATTAAAAAAAATGTATAATTTTCTTTCCAAGGCTTTATTGAATTTGAGAAGAAAAAAATGCAAATGACTGTAAATGTGCAAAAGAAACTCAATGTAATTTTGTCACAATCTACTATATATACATGGAAATCCAGCTAAAGGTCTAATTAAGCTGGAAGGATTACAGGTGCTATAAGATCCATGCTCTCAGGTATAAGCATTTAATAGGCCGTGACTGTTTTTTAAACACTTTTTCTGCATCATGCGCCAAATTAATCAGAGGTCCTCTTCTGTGTGTGTGTGCTTGCGTGTTGCACGAGTTTCATGTTTCTGCTGTACTTGAAATACATTTAAGTATGTTGTATGTATGTATGATTGCCTGCAGATGGGTTTATTCCCACATCTCCGTGAGAGTGCGCATGTTTTCAGGGTCAGAGTTTGATTTTCTCCCTGGCTGGTTGCTGTTGGCAGGATTAGCGACAGGACAAGATGTTCAGTAAAAGCCCCCAGTTAGCGACGCCAAACATTGCATAATGCTCCATTTAGCACAGCACAAATTTGAGGATTTACTCTCAGACCTCTGACCTATCTGTGGGCCCTTTTTTGGATGGATCAACCTACAATGCATTTTAGCAGATGGATAATGTGTGTGGTGATTTTCCTTGAATTAGTGGCTAAAATATGTTTTCGCTTGCCTGTTGTGTGTCTGTTTGCATCACATTTGACAAGCCAGCGGCTTCTCGCTCTCGCTTGTAAATTCTGACAACTGCTACGTGGAGTCGGTTTTTGTGTGCTTTGCTCAGACGCGCCTGAGTTCCTTTATGCACTCCAACCTCTGTCTCCTATCTTTGAGGAACATATATCATTCATCATTAAACACCAATCAGAGATGTGTGAGGAGCGAAGCTTTTCACTCTAAACCAGCTGATAGCGGAAGCTGATGTCTGACTTCTCCTCCCCGTCTCTGCCGAGCTGTGCAAAGTGATAGGAAGAGGTAAAGAGTCTAGTTGAGCAATAATTCAAAAGTGTAACCTCGGGCTATCTGAGGATTGTACAAACACTAAGGCTCTGTAAAGTCAACAGTGAGGTATGTCAGAGGAAAAGGTGATCTTATTTCCTGGCTGTGGATCTGTATTTCATACATAAATACGCACACTAAAGATACTTTGGAGATGTAGGAACTGGCTTTTTTTCTGTGTCTAAAGGGAACTATTATCCTGGGCTTTCGATTCCCTCTTCATTTTGCGCTTACTGTACATCTTTGCGCCTTGTCCTTTCCTCACTTGTGGTACTTTCATCTGTTTCCTCATCCTTTTGCTTTGCCCCCTTTCTGTCTTTCTCAGAACTGCATTCCTGTTTATCACTTCTGTTACCCGCCCTGCCAAATTCTTTTCTTTACACTTTATTCTATCCCTGGGCACCTGGCTCTTTCTCTCTCTCTCTCTCCTCCACTGCTGTGTTTCTATACCTTTCTCTCTCTCTTTCTTTCTCTGCACCCCCCCCCTTTCTTTTTCCTTGAGATGACTCCAAGTCATCTTCACATAGAACTACTCTCATCTCCTCTCTCCATCCCGACCATCTCTTTATTGACTTCTACTTGTCCTCCCATCCATCCTTTCCATCTCTCCAGGCTTTTAGAGTGAATGATACAGATAGATGCTCTCTGCACCCTTTCTTAAAGCTCTCACACACAATCAACAGCTCCTGTACTCAGTAGTCTACCTCTCATCTCCCTCCCTCTCTGTCTTTTGTGCACACAGACACACACAAGCACACACACACACACACAAACACTGCAGGTCTCTTTACACCTGGACTGTCTTGGATTGGAGAAGTGCAGGTTGATACAATGGGGGCAGCAAAACACTTCACTTGTTTTCATGAGCATTTGCCATAGGGAACAGAGTTCTTATCTCAATTCCCTTGATAAAAAAATATATTTGAGGTCATTCTGAACTAAAGTGCATGTTCCTACTATGTCTTTGCCACTGATCATGATTTTGGCTATACTATAAATGCCTTTTTTATGTATTGTTGTTTTTTGTTTTACTTTTACTTTTTTGTCTCTTAAACCAACCATTAAGTTTGTTTATTTATCATCTTTTATTTTCCTTATGCTTAAAAAAATCAAATTCACTTCGGTCATCTTTTGGTTTTTAGTGTGCTTCATGAAAGCATCTACCTTGACTTGACAGATGTTTAATATAAGTAAGAACAGCAGTCCCATACTGTGTAAATAGTGGGCTACAAGAAAGCTCTTGTAGCTTAGGTAAAAATACATTTAAAAAAATGAACAGAAAATAGTACTTTTGTACATTGTTATGCAGCAGAGTAGCTACTGTCAGTTTTTTAAGCTGATATGTACATTAGATTATTACTTCTGATCCGCTCTGCATATGTAAACAGCATTACATGTTTATCATTAACAAATAAATAAAAATGGTGGTTTTCATCACTGTTAATGTTTATTTTAAGTTTTTATCTTGATTTTAATCTGATGCATCTCCTCATCAGGATGATTTTCCAGCATAAAATCTAGGATAAAAAGCCTAGCACATGAGTAACAGCCATTCTTGTTGGCCCTGGTTGCACCGCAGAGCCAGCCGTGCAGGGTGGCTCATTCCTCGGCAAGAGGACCATTCGGTTTCCCCATTTTTTTTGACAGCCGAATTTCTCAGAGTTTCTCTGCTATTTGCAGGTGGGGTAGAGTTCAAGAAATTACAGAATGCTTTCCTCAAGACAGAGGGTAAAATGTGCAGGAATATGGGTTCAGACAGGTGTAGGTGCTTGAAGTGTAACAATGCTGCAATCTTGTGAAGGAATAGCAGGGGGAGAAAGACAAAACACACAACACACACATATTAAGACTAACAGCAGGTTCAGACTGAAGGTACACAAAACCTTCAGTTTCCACACCATTATAACCCACAGGTCCGGTGAACCTGAACACATCGTAAGTAATGTAAATGTGGGTAGGTTTTGGGTTAAATGACTATGGTCAGAAAACTGTGAAATTCTACCCCAATCAATGTTGAAATGAACTAATGTTTGGCCAATATATGTGTCATCCCTACAAGCCACTCATTATGTTTTGTAAGTTTTTTCATAGACGTTTTATATTAAGTCTTTTAAATTTTACGAATCTAAGAATCCGTTCTTTCTAAGACGAGTTAAAATGTAAATAGTGATTTAAAACATAACAACTCTAGCTAGTCCACATCAGAAAACACAGTGGCATCACTGAGAGTTAAAAACTGTCTAAATTCTTTCATCTTTAATAAAATGATCAGTGTGGCTGCTTTACCAGGTGTAACAATTAAGTTTGACATCCAGGCATTCATGAAAAACAGGGTCTATGAAGTTTAACACAGTTAGATGTTAGCAGGAAGTTAGCTTGCTAGCTTCCATCTAAAGATAATACACCATGTTCTTACTGAGCTCTGCCATCATTTGAGACATAAATGAAGACAGAAAACTAAACAGTAGGGTTACTGAAGTTGGGCTAGTTGGCGTTTAATTGTGTGTTATCTATGTTTAGCATATTATAAACACATTACCACAGTGAAGGAGGATGAACGCTGAGATTTTTTCCCCTCATTAAAGATTAATGTGAGAGTCCCAGATGGGCAGAGACAAATGCAATCACAGGAATTGCAGGAAAAAGATGTTGAAAACAGACCAAACTTGAGTCAGAAGAGCATCTGAGAGAATCCATCCCCAGCATGAGGTTACTCATTTATATACTGTTGCATGGTTTGGTTGAGTGCAATGAAAAGCTCGTGATCCTCAGCTTCATGTACCTTTCAAATCTTTGTTAGCCTCAGAGTGATTCTTTTCTGACCAGCTCAAATATTTGGTGTCTGGCAAGCAGTGAGCCTATGGGCTGTGGATGTGCTGTAAAAGCCCGTGAGGTTTTAACCCTCTCCAGGCAGACGTTGCAGATTTGCAACAGTTAAGAACTAACAACCTGATTACCCCACATACATATTTTATGAGCTTTTTTTACTCAGAAGTACCACTGCAGGACTTGGTTGTGCATTAGCAACAAAAAACTTAATTTGGGCCTGAGAGGGTTAAAACTGAGCTTTAAAACATGCAGCAGATGAACAGTGCAAATAAAAAACTAGAGAGGCCGACTGTGACTATTTTTAGGGGCTTGCTGAGACTGAATAGAACAAAATACAAAGCATTACAACAAATTAAAAAGACAACCGGCTTAATAAAAGTTGTAGGAGTTTGGACCGAGAAGCAGGGTTTATACGTCATCACTTAACAGCCGGGGAAGTTTATATAGGCATTGCCAATTCTGTTGTGGAAAACGCATGAGACACTGGACTAGATAGTATGGGAAATTGCACGGAAAATTGCATATAGGATACCCTCAATTTTTGGCCATCTTGTCCTTGTTACAAAAGGATGCCAGCTTTCTGAGCATCATGTTAGGCACTTTGAAAAAAAAATGTTTCTGCTTGTGCTGTTCCAAAACAAAAGACAAAAAAACAAATCTATAGCCATATGTCTTTCCTGTCAACGCTACAGCTTCCAAACAATGTTCATGATTAGGTCACAGATTTATTAAGCATCACTTACTTGATTGCTGTGATTGGTAGAACACAGAACAACATCAGTAAGTACTCTCACGTGTCTTTGCCTGTTTGTGTGAAAGACAGACAAAGACATAATCCATCTAAGCTGATTTTTCTTTTAACCTCATCATTGTGACTTTTACAAAAAAGCCACTGGGGTGCTTGCTCAGGCATGAGACCGACACAATACATTTCCAAATGATTAATGGAAACAAAAGGGTCTTCATATACTTCTTCTTTTTACTTGTCCTTTATCCGACTGCTCTCTTCAGGGCTTGCCATATTGGATCATCTGCCTCCACCTCACCCTATCCTTAGCATCCTCTGCTGTCACACCGACCCTCTGCGTGACATCCACGAGTCTCTTCAGTGGTCATCGTCTTTCTTCTGCTCCATCTTCAGCATCCTCTGTCCAGCATATCCACTGTCCCTCCTCTGCACATGTCCAAACTGTCTCAGCCTCGCCTCTCTTACTTTCCCTCCATGAGTATGAAGACAACTGTATAGTCATAGGTAATAGTTCTTTCATTTCAAGCAGAGTCTCATTTAAAAAAAACAACAATTTTACAAGCACGTACCATATGGCAACATACACCTTATATCAACAGAACAACAACATAATTACCTCTTTATATAAGAGTGTTGTTCATTCAGTCATCCCTGAAAAACAAGAATACTTACAGACACACTAAATTCTTTAGGTTTTTTTCCTTAGTGCATTGTGAAATATATGGTGTTGTTCATAATTGCATTGTATTATACATATAATTAGACTGTGTCCAAAAAATGCATTAAAAATAGATGTTTTTTCCCCTCTATTTATTAGTATATAGGTTCAGTAGTTCAGTATTTAATTTGAGCCAGCTGCCCATTTTAAAGAATTGTTTCATGTTTCCTAATTATTTTGGATTCTTTTTGAATTTTCTGTAGTGCAACCTATCTTTGCTCTTTAGCTGTAGTTGTTTAGTTTAGTGTATGATATTCAGTAATTATTATGTCATGATCTTGTGTAGCTCTGTACTGCTTTCACCCAGACACATTTGCCAGTATCCTCAGAGCCGATGATTACAGTGTGATCCTTTTTGTATTGATTGTCTTTGGCATTCTAAAGCGAGAGGAAAACTGACATAATCCTGATCAAGAGAGTTCTGCCTTGGATTTCCGTTTCCCAGACGGCTGAGCCTGCAGGAGAATAAATTAACATGTCACTTTGCTAAAACACCAGATTATGCTGCGTACTGTAAAAAAGCATCTCTTTTTCTTTCGCCCTACCTTGCACATGCACATGCACACACTTCCTGTGCTACACCTTAAGCTCCTGTAGTACACATCAGACTGTGATGATGAACGACCTCTGTCTTTTACAGTGTGATAAACCCCCCCTGTCTGGGCTTAGATAGGAAAGTTATTGTTGGAACACCATAACCTTTTATTTCATCTGCTGTAAAAAGAAATCAATTAGGATCCTGCCTTGCTTTGAGCGCAACTAATCACATTTTGCTCACCCACACTTTTTTTTGTCTTGGTGGATTTTTTTCCCTTCTAATTCCATCTTTTCATGTCTTTCCCATTCTTTTCTGCTCTGTCTCTCTCGTTCTGTTTAATTTGTGACAGCAGGAGCAGTCAGAGCTCCCATTTAACCCTACGCCTGCAGCTTTAATAGCTTTAATCACTACCTTCACCATGGCAACCTGTCCGGACAACCAGACAAATCCCACCAGGGGTATTTTCTGTATACCAAAGCACACCTCAAATTGCTACCATTTTCAAGGAAAAACACACTTAAAGCAGATTTCAGCAAAGGGAAAGGTGCAAAGATTGATGTAAACAATGAATTCATGTGAATTCGAGAAGATATTAAATCAACACAATATGTCAAAGGACATTCATCAGCTTCAGGCAAATCCTTCACAGTTACAGGAATTTCAAACCACTTGTCATGTCACACCTGCAAAAATGAAATAATCCGCAACAAAGCTATGGGCAGAAAAACAGAGCACAAACTCCAATTACAAGGTAGGAGGCTGTAGATAAGTCACCCTGTGCTGTTCTGGTATTCTGTGATCAGCTGTACAGTATTTTGGGAGACATGCTCTAAGGTGTCTTAAATCCATCCTTTCTGTAGCATCTTTGAACAGCAGATTAGTGCATCTTCAAAAATAAATTGTGTACAAATGTCAAAACACACAATTTCTTCTTAAAAGCTTTCGACCTCTCTAAAAACGACCAAACCCCCCCCCCCCCCAACCCCCCCCCCCCCCAAAAAAAAAAACTGTATGAACAACGATGAATCAATGTGAAAATTGTTTTCCCTCCAAAATGCTACATTTTTAAAGACAAGAGCATATATTCTCCTGCTCCTTTTCTTTTATCATTTAAGAAATTTAAACGGATAATATTGAATACTGTGTTAAGGCCATTAAATACATTTTTTTTAATGAAATACACACTAAAATGTAGACTTTGAAGAGAAACTTTACATTTTTATACAAAAGAGATGTATTGCAGGTTTAATGAGCTTCAGAATGTATGTAAGGTATGTAGACTGGGCTCATGTTAATGATACATTACAATTTGGCTGACATCCACCAAGGTCTTCAAGATCAACTTAATGATTTATCAGTCAAAATGTAACAAAAAGCCTTGGAACTGAAAAAGCATGATTTTTACAAGTGTGGTGTGTATTGTGAACATAAAAGCTTTAAAATACCATGTCACATTCGACCTCTGACCTTCAAGGTCAGTAGTTTGATATTACAGTCAAAATAATAATAATGCTATATGGAGCTATTTAAAACTAAATTTCTTCAGGCATTGTTTGTGTCATTGTTTTTGTGTTATTATTACACACATATATGCATATAAAAATATTGTCCAGAGAGTGAGAGTGAGTTTGCGTTCTTGGAGTGTTTTCTGTTGTTATTGTTTTAATTGCTTTCCATTGCTGTGCTAATTACGGTTTCCACTGATGAACTGATTGCCTGGTGGCTACACAGCAGGTGGTTTTTGTTAGTAAAATGTCTTTTTTTACATTTTAAGGTAAAAGCTAACACTTAAGTTAGCTAATCAATGTATATCAAGTTACTGATACCATAAAATACACATTTAAAAATAGACAAAAGTAAGTTAGTTATATAGGTAGTTATATAGCTAGTTGGAGTTATATATAGTATAGTAGTATATAGCTATAGTAGTAGAATGAAGAAGAACACCAAAGAGAACCAAGCAAATGTTTGTCAGTTTCCAGTTTTACCATTCAGTTGTTCGGTTAACTGTGATTCGGTGCTCTCTCTTTCACTATAAATTTTTTATTACATACATTCTTTTTCTAATGATGTAATGATCCCAGGTGTCTCTTTGTGTCATCTCACCAGTGTGTTTGCGCAGAAGTTGCAAGAGGAACATTATATAGCCTAGTTCCACTGCTTCATCTGTGCTACAGTGTGGCTCTGCAGGTGTTTTTAGCAGGGTCATTATTAATGACAGTTATCAAAATAAATGGAAAGTAAGTATTTTTCAATCTGTTCAAATTTTTAGTCCCAATTTAGTTATGATTGTCTTATAACCAAATCATGTCATGGTTAAATTCAATTCTGAACAGCTACATTGTGCCTTATGATCTAAAACATTATATATGTCTTAAAAATGTCATAACACGGAATATATAATATCTAAATGTATTTACCAAAGGAAAAAAGGGTGTGTGCATTCCCATATGGAAAAGAAATAGAAAAAACTTATAAAAGACTTGCATACGATTTGGCCTACTTCATATAGTGAATCATATAAGGCTTATATGATTTACTCATGAAAGTGGCCACTTTCTCATTACTTTCATATATTGTTTTGGTAAGTGTCCAAAACATACAAGTTTCATTTATATTGTATGCTTTTCATACAAGTTTCACACAAGACAGATACAAACTTTATAAGATTTGTATATATCTTTTCCATATGGGTTATCATGAGATTCCTGGATGCACGCCAGACAGAATGTGACTTTGTATGCTCAGCTTTGATGCTTTGAACTTTCTCTCATGTTTTAGGCCAATTTAAAACATGTCTTTGTTATCCATGTAGAATGGTGCCAGATTAAAAAGTAGGATGGCTAGTGTGCATGCAAGGCTCTGGGTCTAACTAGCATCTTAGCTCTGTGGCGGCACCAGCTACCTAATAACCTAAGCATGAAGCCAGATCACAACAATAAAATAAACCAAGTCGATACATGTATACAGCAAAGCAGCGTCGCTCTTAGCTGTTGCTGTTGAGCTAGGTGGGGATGCCTAGTTAACAATGCACGAAGGCGAAGAGGTTCTTTGGTGTGTGGCTCCATTAGCCAGTAGCCCCGTCGGTCGGGTCATTAATGACTCAGGCTGGGAAGATTTGCAGTCCCAATGTCAAATGCCATCTTTTCTGAGCAGTGTACAGATGGTGCAGATATATAGGCTGAAAATGAAAGCAAAAAAGACAAATGTAGCTGTGGCAACATCATCCATTGGTTTCCAGACTTCTGCTTTGACTGGTCATGTTTAACATTTTTATTTTCTTTTAAATCAGTCATTATGAAGCAAAGGTGCTTCGAACTGAGAAACCAAGGACACTGCACACATATACAGTATTTTACAATCGTTGGAACCATAATTTACAAAGTGGACATTATATTGCCTTAAATAAGACTTAGAAGAATTAAAAGAGATCATAAACCTATTAGGAAAGTGTTTCCAGATAATAAATCAATTGAATAGTGGGGTCATTTTCTCATTTCTTCATGCTTACTTCCAAATAGCCAGGCTTTCTTGTAAGCTTTTTTAAAGTGGTCTAAAGCCTGCTTTCAAAGTTTTTCTTCAGACCCAGGCTGCTTTTACACTTAATTCCAATCAGAAGAATTTTCTTTCTTTCTTTATCTATTCACTGACCTGTGATTCATTCAAACACAAAAAAGGCAGCTTACTGAAGGGAGGTTTAGCAAAAAATCCATTTTAAATTGTATCTTTAAGCTCTTTGTTACTAGCAGCCTGTCGTAAAAACACATAATTTGTTCCCTTTTCTTTAGTTGAATCTTTGAAAAATGCCAGAGATAACACAATTTGCTGGGCATACTGTAAAATGCCATGTTAAAAATCACCAAGGTGATTCCAAAAAACCTATTAGCCCAAAACTCAAAAACAAAAGAAGAAGGGGCAGGCCTAAAATCATATCGACAGCAGATGATAAGTATCTGAAAATCCTAAAACAATGAGGGAAAAAATCCAGCAAAGAATTGACACAGGACCTGAGAAATGCATCTAGCCCTTCTCCTAATGAGAAAAGGCTATGTGCCGCATATTACACAAGACCTAGACTGAAAATCAGTGGCAATGGGTCTTATGGAGTGATGAATCCAATCTTTAAAATTTGGATTGAAATTGTTGGTCAGCTTATATGGAGGAGTTCAGGAGAGAGATATAACAGTGAGTGTCAACAGCCATCTGCAAAACAATCAGTTGCATTTCAACCAGTGGTATTGGAGATCTTTTCAAAAGTGATGGCATTATGAATGCAGAAAAATACAGATTTTGATCCACTATGCAAA
Source organism: Neolamprologus brichardi (assembly GCF_056152115.1). Taxonomy (NCBI): domain Eukaryota; kingdom Metazoa; phylum Chordata; class Actinopteri; order Cichliformes; family Cichlidae; genus Neolamprologus; species Neolamprologus brichardi. The sequence continues at coordinate 20,637,459 of NC_142105.1, forward strand.
AGTTACTACCTATAAAAGGTAGTAAATTTGTGTGTCCCAAACACACTGCCCAAGCAGTAGAAGCATTCCAGAATAGATAAACAAATAATGTTACATTGTCAGTCATGAACTGACCCCAGAGCCCGAACCTCAACAACACTGAAGCAGTGTGGGGTCATCTTGACAGAGAACGGAACAAGAGGCAGCCAGCAAGAAGAGTCCTTCAAAAACCCTTGAAAACTATTCCTGAAGACTACTGGAAATGACAAGAAAGCTAACCAAAAGAGTCCAGGTTGTGTTGAAGAATAAAGGTGGCCATCCTAAATATTGACTCTAAATACTGATATTTTACCAACTCTGTTTTTACCTATATGGAAACAAACTGAAAGAACAAGAATGTTTCAATACATTTTTTCATCCATTTCCCATTTGCTGACCAAACTATGACGAAATCACATAAGTAATGCAAGACTTCAAGTGACAAAGCACTATACATCTCCACGGGCTTCTCCTCTCCATTATTGTTGTCTGCTTACTGCTGGATGCCAGAGAGCCATCCAAGGATAACTCTGGACAGGAGGGAGATGCTAGCAGCAGGCCTCTACGGACACAAAAGAGGGACGTGGTAGAAAATGAGAGGAGTAACCTAGTTTTAAAATTCAAAGGTTTTCTTTTAATTATTCAGGCAAATGATCAAAGACTAACAGCCATAAATGTGTCATAACATTTATCAGAGAATGTTAATTGTGAAAAGTCAAATCCCAGAGCACCACATCACTTAAAGCTGTAATTCTCCAAATGGTTGTTGTATTTGTCTCATGACATGTGTTATATATAGTATAGTAGTATATAGCTATAGTAGTAGAATGAAGTATTTCCCCTTGTGGGACTAATAAAGGTATATCAAATCAAATCAAATGACAAAGTAGCATTATTCAGACCTTCTGAAGAACCATGTGATTATGATGGTGATGCCAATTAGCAAGTAATATTTCCAGCTTTTTTCAGCTTCCCTCTGTTCTCTTTCCAATACATCTCCCCATCTTTACACAATGAATTCTGTAACCTCCTTCCCTTCTACTTCTTCTGCTTCTTTTTTATTCACATTTTGTCTGCGTTTGCACAGTCTTGTTCTGATTACGCTTTGGAGCTGATAAAAAAAAGCAAGTTCAAAAATGTTTTCTCTATTTTTGCAGTGAATGAGCAACCAAAACCCTGAAGAATCTGTCCTCTTTCATTGTCTCCCCTATACACTCCACATTCTCTCTTTTGATTCTCCACCTTGACAAGAAAAATTGAGAAAACTTCTGAATGAGCGGAGCTGTCTTGACCCCTCCTCTGCAGAGCAACACATTTCAGTTTATCATTTACTGTTGCTTTGCCTCGGCAAAATTCTCATCTCCCCTTGATCTTTCATTCTTTTCCTGTCTGCCTGGTCTCTGTCTTTGTCACTGGTGTGCTCACCTATTTCCTCCCTATTCTCCCTCCCTAGGCATCTTTTTCACTGCAGCCCATATCTCCCGGAGGGTAGGAGGAAAGAGAGGTTTTAATTAGGTGAACATGTCTTAGCTCCAGGGAAACCAGAGATGGCATGCTGACACACGGCCGCTACTTAGGCAGTCTGACCCAGCTGAGAAGTGTGGCGATCGGGGCGGAGAGCCTCATCTCACCCTTTCCCTGGAGGCTCTGGCACTACGGCTTCGGCATGCTTCCCAGATCTCTCCATCTTGTTTGCGTCAGTGTTACAGTACAGATTCCCATCAGCAGCAGTAATGGTTGTCTAATAGGGGACTCCAGTCTTGCCTGTGGACAGTAATGAGGACGGCTGCCAGTGGGGCACAATCAACCTTGCCTTTCACTGCATATGTGTGCGCCTGTCTGTCTTTGGCACTTTCATCAGGGAGGTAGCAACCACTCCACTCCACCCCACCCGCCGAAGCCCCCCACCTGCCACCCAATCTCCCCCACCCGCCGAAGCCCCCCACCTGCCACCCAATCTCCCTGCACCCTCCAGCACCCCTTCCCTAATTCTTTGCTTTCACTTCCTGTCTCACAGAAAAACAGTCCCAGACTAATTCCATCAGTCACCCTGAGATTGTATTACATAAGTGAAGTCAAAGGCTCAGTGGGAGTTTGGCCTTGGGGTAAGTCTGTTTGCTCTACCTTAGATACCCTATAGTGATAGTCAAGGGGGGAACAATTACGTCCTAACCTGCAGCACGGTGGAAGAGTGCTTATATTTCCCCTTTCATCTTTTTCTCTTTGTCCTTCTCTTGCTCTCACTCTGTTTCTATCCATCTTCATTAGCATCACAGCAAAGCTGTAGTTATCGTTCTTGGAGAGGATCAGTGGCTTGCCTAGGGGCTGGTGTGACGAAGTTAGAAATTCACAATCACGCACACACATTGACACACAGATGTGTGCACAGATCCTGCCGGGTCCTGTACATGACCCAACTCTATACGTTCACAAAAGACCCCGAGGGAATTGGATCTAATGAGGACACTGGTCTAGAGCAGGGTTACCATAACAAGCTTAGCTCAGTGTACGTGTTTCACGCTGTCCTTATCAAGTGAATAGGCCCTTTGAAGCAGTAAGGTACCATTAGCTGGTCTGCAATCTGCCAGTGAGGAAAAGATGGCAAAAGGCAAAAGAAGGATGAGGTGAACAAGATCAAGAGATCTATAAGCAATGCTTTCATCTCAGGCGTTTCAGGTATCCCTTTATATTCTGTTCACATCAGGCTATTGGCAGGAGCCTTTATGCACACTCCAACTTGCTGGCTCAATTATGAAACCCAAACATCAAAACTGTGAGGTTTTCTTTTCCTTGACAGCTGACTAAAATGATACAAAGCAATTTCCTGGTCCTGATTGGAAAGGCACTGCTTACTGATTTGCATCGGAAAAATATGTATAGCATTCTTTACAGCTCCTTCCCACTTTATTACTGTGTTTTTGAGTATGATTTCTTTAAATAGAGACAAACATTGAGCGACAAACTTACCAACTATATGAATATAAAGCAAGGGGCCGATTTATAGTTAGATTTAGCCCTCTAAAGTCACCGACATCTGAAGGGCCACAGCTAAAGCCCTTTAGTCACTTTACACTCTGCAAACTCTCCCTTCTGCTTCATCATTCTTTAATTGAGCCTGTTAATTGCTTCCTTAATGGCTTTGCCTGGACGTAGAACTGGCACTGTGGGAGACAGAGGCCAAGGATGGCTCATGTCATCCCACTTGGAAGACACGGAGCTGGACAGGGACACTGAACCCCATTGACCTGGCAGCTGGAGGCTGAACAGCATCATCAGCCTTAAGGGTCATCTTAGTCTGGCAGCAAGCAGAATGTATGCATTAAGTAAAACAAATTATGATTTCCTCCATACTCTGCTCGCTACTTAGCAGTCATTAGTCGGAAGATGAGCTTAAACATCCCACTGGAATGCGATCATTGCTGCAGGTATTGTGTAACAAGACAAAATGAAATATAAGAGTGTCGGGCTCTATTTCTTTAGGTGATAGCAAATACCATTTTGGTTTAGGTAAAAATTAAACTGTTTGTCTACACCTACAGCTCTTAATACTCCCAAGGCAGTGCACCTTCTGTGCCTTCTTTAATAGCACTAGCAACTTTTCCCAACAGGTGTTACTGGAGCATTTGCACAAACTGTAATGCGGTTCTTACTCAAGAGGAAACCCAAAGTTTTGCTGTTTGCTCATTAAATCTACCACCTGGGATGCTAAAGTGCCCTGATCAAGTCATTTGCTCCTGATCCCTTATGATTAAAATGCAGCGCATGAAATTTGCCCAGAAATGTCAAAGTGCTCTTTGTGTTCCCACTCCATAACTACTGTGTCATATCTGACCTTTTCCCTCCATCACTGTCACTGCCACTCATGTCTCAGAATCAAGCAGGCATTGTACACCTGGAGGACCAACTGACTGAACAGGAAGATGGCATGTTGACAAAGCCAGGGGAAACAACCTTTTGAATGAAGATCAAACTGCCATTTTCTGTTGTCGGTGTTGATTTATCAGGACCCTGTTTGGGGATACTGACAAGTGCAAGACATGCAATTACTGGGAAATTGCTGATGTTGATTTCAGACGAAAACAAAAGGGAGTTTCTGGTGGCCAACTTGAGGAAAATGGGTTTTTATGATGCTATATATATTTTCAATAGAGCATGCAGAAAGACTCTTGTATTAGTCAATAAATCTACATCTGGAAGATGGTGCACTTTCATTTGACCACAAAAAAAGAGAGGACACAACGAAGGCCTCCAAGTGCTTCATACGCACCTTTGATTTCATTTGATCGTAGAAAGCAATCAATAGCCCATCCTTGTGTTACTTTGTTAATCTCAGATTTAAACCAATTGAGTTTGTATTCCTATACAAACTCAGGTAACAAGATTCTCCACACAATAGCAAGCACACACCAACTGCACAATTACCCATTCAGCACTGGGCACTCACTCACAGATATAAACGAGCTGTCAGAAAGCCACAAGAATTCTAATTGGATTGAGAAAAAAATGAACAAGCATTTTGTCGTTTGGTCAATACTAACAGCATTGATTGGGAGTTTTACATAAAATCTACTTAGACTTTGACAATAGCCAATTGATGTGGCCTTTGGGGGTAAATACAATCTCTGTTGTTTTGCTTTCTTTCACGGATCAGTTTTAAGTAAACATATTTTGAAGTGCAGGCCTTTAAAAAATCAAAAGGGAAGGGGTCCCACTAGGCCTCTTGATTGAAATGGGCTTAGAGCAGATGTGGTCATTAAATTCTTAACCCGTGAATTGCATGCACACACTCAGGATTGCTCTGGACAAAGTCAAGTAGCTCTCAAAGCTGCCAAAGCATGCTGTATTTCAAAGGGAGCAATGCCTAGTGAAGCTAAAGAGGAAACATGACCTTGTGACACCTGAAGTAGAGAAAACGAGATGTGGAAGCGCGAGACTTCTACCGTCGACAAATTGTATATAAATGTAACAAGCAGTGAACACAACTGCCTGACTAAATTTGTGTGAGTATCAGGATTTCAAATTCCAATTTTATATACTGTTTCAGTCTTAGTTGTTTCAGTAGTCCCAGGCTCTTTTGGGACTGTTCCACTGCTGAAGTTAATAATGCAGTCTCTCTGATGCAATTTCTCATTCTAGGGTGACAAATATTGCAGTTTTATTTATTTATCTACTTAATTTTTTTTACTGTTTTGGTGCTGTCACAAGCTTGTTAAAGGCCCATCACCTCCTCTTTGTGGTGGTGGCTGGGAAAGGTGGACATTTTGGAACTTACCGGTGACAGACGGGGTGAGATGCTGACTTGAGTATCGAATAGTTCATAGCAGCATCAAGTGTGACCTGAGCCTAAATCTGTATGAATGAATGAGGACATTCTACTTTAAATGGGGGTAGTGCCCAGACAAGATGCACGAAGCTAGACTTCGATGACACGAACATGAGATTTGAAGCAGAGAGGATTCTGTGGCCAAGACCGCCATGCCGCTTAGCCTTAGCAAAAGAAGGCTGAAGAAGCAGCGTCTGGATTGAATCAAAGAAGACATGTGACAAGCGAACAATGCCTGTGAAGAAGCCCTGGATCAAGCCAAATGGAAAATGGTTTTGCAAGCATGTAGACCCTACATGTGGGAATAACACGGAGAATGGTCTGTACTTGTATAGAGCTTTACTAGTCCCAAAGGACCCCAAACTTTACACATCCAGTCATCCACCCATTCACACACTGGTGATGGCAGCTACATTGTAGCCACAGCCACCCTGGGGCACACTGACAGAGGCGAGGCTGTCGGACACGGGCGCCACCGGGCCCTCTGACCACCACCAGTAGGCAATGGGTGAAGTGTCTTGCCCAAGGACACAACGGCCGAGACTGTCCAAGCCGAGGCTCGAACCGGCAACCTTCCGATTACAACGTCAACTCCCAACTCTTGAGCCACGATCGCCCCAGACGAGAAGACGAATATGGTGCCGCATATGGCATCCTATTCATGTTTTTTAGTGATGGTAAGCTGGCAGATGCAGAACTGGACTCCAAGATCCAAAGAGGAGTGTGAGGGTTAGGTTTGTGGTATTGCACTTACAGTAAGTTAGAATGGGCTACACTGTACAAAGTAAACTTGCAATAGACATACATAGCAGAATTATGAAAGACAGGTCTTGACACAGAAAATGCATGATTTTCACTTGATAAATACTTGGGTCCCTGATGGTCTCTTTATTTTTGTCTTGTTTTCAATCAAACCAACTTTATTCATGCCAGAAACCCTAGCATTCAGCTGAAAAAAGCTAGCCTGACTGTGATCAGTGTCCTAATAGAGTATTAAGATGTTTTACACAGAGATGCATCTCAGAGTTTGTAGCAAATCTGAATTCTGCCACGGTTTGCTGGAGTTTGATTTATTCAACTAAGACATTTGACGTCAAACCCTTTTGGCTGACAGTTGAACAACAAAGGAGAATCTTGTACAGGGGTAAAATCAGAACAAGCTTACTCCTGTGGAGAACTTCTCAGTGGCTTTGCAATTTTTCAAAAAACTCTGTTCACAAGTGATTATTAGCTTCTCGCAGTTAGATTTGAAGTCAAATTGAATGTGCAAAAACAAGAGCCGTTTGTGATTTAGTCATGTGAGTCCACCTTGATTATAGCCATAACCAATATGCATAGTGAATATTACCTATATATGCAGTGAATTGAACACTGCCATATATATTATTTGATATACACACACATACGCACACTCACACAGATAGTAGCAGGTGCTCTCTGTTGGATGTGGATGAAGACAGATGAGCAGTGATCATTCTCATTAGAGCAGTGATGAGCTCCCGTGAAGACATACACCTGGCCCAGTGCACACCTGGGGAGACAAAAAGAAAGTGTATGCGTGCGTTTGTGTGCGTGTGTGTGTGCACGTGCTCCTGAATGTGTTAAAGAGAATAAAGAGGATATACTAGTGGGGCAAAGACACAGAATTATGAGGAATTGAAGGAAAGAAAGGGTTACCGGGATCCATCCAGCTTATAGAAATACACAGTAAGAGATAAAAAGTCACTATCCTAAAGCATTTATAGAAGAAATTGTTATCCTGATGAGCCAGTCAGTCTGATTCATTTTTCATACTACTACAAGCTACATTTCTTATCAGTATCACTAGGTATACCTGACTGTTTTGGTAAGAGTACAGACGCACACATGCACACACCGCTGCGTTATCTCTGATGAGCCTGTCTCTGAATGGCTCTTGCTGTACAAATGCATTGCAGACCCTATTTAATGTACCTCATTGAAGCCAGTATCTGCAGTATAATGGTCACAGTATTGCTTGGATGTTTGTTTTCAGAGATATGGTGTGGGAGGAAAATGTATTTAAACCATCTGAGGCAATCTTCAGGTTTACATTAAAATGCAGCACGATGGGTCAACTGTGGCATTAAACAAACCATTTAGACCTCTGAATCTAATAACAGACTGCATTGTTAAACTCTGGGTCGGAATTTGAAGGCCCACACGGTTCCCTCCACCTGCTGCAAGTAACAGTCAAGGTGCACAATGTTTCTGTGAGTAATCTGGGGCAGACCAAACATCCTGTGTCCACTCGCAGACCCGATCATATTTCCATGTGTGTGCGTTGAGGATGATAAGGGTGGGTGGAACAAGGTCGGATAGGCAATGGCCTAAATCGTTTGTTGATTGACGGAAGCTGTCATCCAATTCCATTAGCCCCGTTCCTACACACCTTGGCGGTTGCTAATTTAATCTCGGCTCTGATAGAATGTAATTTGGTTAAAAAGGGCCCCTTATTAATATTTCCAGTATCATTTTCAGCCGCTGATGGGCAGAGGAACTTTCATTACAGAGAGAAATTACCGAGGCAAGATGGTGCGTAAATGGGAAGACAGTGAATGGGACTGGACAGAGATTTATGAAAGCATGGATGCAATAGCTGACATCGTTAGCTTCAACCAGTAGCCTGAACACACAAACACACACACGGTCATGAATGTGTGCACAGCAGCGCACACATGTTGCAACGCACACCCACAAACACAGCTATTTCCTTTATGTAAAGATGCTAAGAATGCCTCACCACCAATTAACTATCAACAAACATAATTAGCACCAATGACAGCAGGAAATTAAGCAAGGACTAAGGGTTTCCAAGAGAGAAAAATATCTCATAGAAGACTACACATAAAGGACTATTCTCTTCATCCCTGTTTAGGCCGGGGCTGTTAAACTGTCTTCATTGCTTTACTCTCTCCCTCGCCTCCTTCTCCCTTTGTCTCTCTGTTTAATGGACACAAACACAAAGGCATAAACAGTCATTTACACAGCGGTGTGCTACGTCTAAAGATTAAATACTATACATACATAAACCAGTGCTATTGTTTATCTTGCTGTTTCCTATGCTAAATGCTAACTAATCATTGCACTGCTGTGTGTCAGTGTGTGTGTGTGTGCGCGTGTGCTTGCATTTGCATGCTAGAGCTCAGTATGCCGGTAGTCAAAATAAAACGGCAGTAAGGGGAGTAATATTTGGCAAGCACAGCTGCACTTGTGTTGCATCCCTGCCCCCTTGCCTGTCTTTGAATTAATTCTTCAGCCCTCTTTTCTTCCACTTCAGTGCTGACTTTGAGTTGCCCACCGGAGAGAGAAGAATGTGTTAGGTAATCACTAATTTCTGGAAGATTGAATTAAGGAAAGAGTCTTCCCACGTCTGGTATATAGTTTTGGAATGGTTTCTACTTTAATTTCCTGCTGTATTGCCTTTATTTACTCATGCGCCCTACATCTGTTGATGTCTGGTTTCTTCTTAACCTCGGGCTGTATCCCCGAACCTGCCATGTCCTAAGCTACCTGTCCCACGTCCTTCTCTGCTTGCTGCCATCACCTCCAATGCCCTAACTACTTCTCATTTCCTTTCTCACTGCGTTCTTCTCTCTCTGTTTTCCTATCTTAGTCCCTGCCCCAGGCCACCCCACTTCTCCAGTCTCATCCTGCCTTTTGGGATAAAGAGAATACAGAGGATCAGTTCTGCTCAGTGACCTTTGGAGGTGGCCTTCAATCTAAAGGTATGGCAGGGGAGGCAGAGCTTAGAGAGATTTACTGGGGCTACCTGTGTGAGAGAAGAGATTTCTCAACTTGCCTGTTCTCTGAAGGCCAAGAGAGAAGAGAAGAGAAGAGAAGAGAAGAGAAGAGAAGAGAAGAGAAGAGAAGAGAAGAGAAGAGAAGAGAAGAGAAGAGAAGAGAAGAGAAGAGAAGAGAAGAGGATTTTGAAATACAGACAACATGAAGGCTGGGGAAGATGAGAGTCGATAAGACGGAAAGAATGGCAAGGAGAGGAGAAGGGCCTGCTGGTCACAGTGGGGCAGCGGTCATTTGTAGCACAACTGGATGCCCTGACCACTGAGAGAAGATGGCAGATGCATAGATACAGTATAGGATTAGAGAGATACATGGGGAGAGAGAGCATACCATGAAAGGAATAAAAACATGAATATACTTAAAAGAAATGCTGTGAGAGGAACCAGGAAGATGAAGAAAGAAGTAAGCTCTTCTTGGTTTATATCGGTACGAAGGGAGCCATATAGCATCGTTACATCTGCATCATGTACATATTGGTTTATTAGAAATGAAAATGGACATGTTTACCTACCACTGGGGCATTTGAAGGTTAAAGCTGAAGAAATCATACTGCATGATGTATATATATGTGTATGTGTGTGCACGCGTGTATGTGTGTGTACAAAACTGTCCCACGAGGGGTCCCCTTGCAGGTGGCTTTTAATTTTGGTCCAATTTGCATATATCCAATCAGGTAGAGTAATTGGGAGTGTGTGAGATAGTGTGGGGAGACTGCGAGCACACACATTTACACACACACACACATACACACACGCATAAGACACACACAGACACACACAGAGGGCGTTGGTCTGTCCCAGGATGCAGCAAAAATGTGTTGCAGACGAGCTGATGACACTGATAATTGTGACACTGAGTGATGGCTCTAATCAGCAAAAGTATCTTCCAAATCAATTGACCCCCCCCCCCTCCCCCCTCCCCCCGTCTCTCCCAGGCTTCAAAATAACTCCTTGTCCTCACATGAAAGGCGACCACATTGGAGAGGAGCATGAATAGCCTGAATCACAATTATTGACCTTGACAGGCAGCGGTAGACAAAGCACAGCAATAAGTAACGCCTGTCAGCTGATTTCAAACAGGCGTTGCCGAAAGAGGCGAAACTGCAGCCTTTACTGAATTACTGTGGATATTCATTTTATGGTTAGTATTCATAATTAATCAGAAATTTGGAATGAGTTTCCTCAGCTCTGCTCATTGTTTTACTAACGCTGTCAGTGCATTTTAGTAAGAAATAAGCAGACCATACAGCGTGCCAGTTCCATGCTGTGGCTGCCCTGTGGAAGCTACATATTTTGAATTCTTTGATGTAATGAATTTCTTGTGTCTCTGATGGTTTTCTAAAGCTAAATAGTGCCTTTTAAAGCTGAAAGAATGTTTTTTTTTAAAAGTTGACATCAAACAGTTTTGAACTTGTGGGATTTGCAGTTTTGACACGGTGGTAAAAATAACATTAAAATGACTTAGATGAGCTAGCTTGCATTAGGTTTTACATCAGTTTGGTGAGACAAATTGAATGCACGCTTGCCTGGAGAAAGTTTAGGATCATTATGTATCATATATATATATATATATATATATATATATATATATATATATATATATATGCATTAAGGTGTGTCCTAGCAGTGCAATTGTTAATATATTTGCCTAACATGTGAAAAATCCATGGTTTGAGAGCAGGAGGAGACAGAAAAGGGATGGTTGTGTGAAATCTGCTGCAGCAAGCGTCTTTTGAATAAGTTTTATGTTGTTTATTAACACAAGTGGCCTCTTTCACATTTTTTCTTATAGGCTACAGCATGAAGTTGTGCCCCATTTGACTTGAGTACTATTAATCATACAATGCTCAGCACTACTAAATGAGAGCATGGGCAGGATCACTGCTGGAATGTAAGTTGGTGCATTTACTCAAAGGGCTTTTAAGTGCAGTTTTAATTGTTGTTTTTTAGTATTTATATTGTATGCTGTTTTCTTCTACTACTACACTGTATTTTGTATGCAAATATACTTTGTATTTCAGTGTCGCTATAACAGATTATCTCCCTGCAACTCACCCTATCACACCAACCTTCTGCATGTGCTTCTTCACAACATGAACCTCCTCTGAGGTCTTCCACCTATGTGGCAGCTTCATCTTCAGCATCCTTTGTCCACTATATCCACTATCCCTCCTCTGCACATGCCCAAACCATCTCAGCCTCGAACTTTATCATCCTTTGTACTCCATAAGATTTATTTTATTGCTTTAGTTATTCACTGTTCTGGAGATTTCAAGTATAAACTACATATACATTGTACTGCATTATTATAGCTACAGTACCTGTAGCAGAGACTGTAATTAAAAATAATAAAAAAAATATTTTTCATGAGGTTATTCTGTATAAAATGCTGTTTAAAAAGCGGAATGCCACTATTATGTGTTAAATATTTATTTTTTGCCTTTAATATACAGGACACTGGTGAGCTGGTAACACATGGATAGAGCAATAGTAAATGGACTGGTTCTTATATAGCGCTTTTCTACTCTTCTGAGCACTCAAAGCACTTTACACAACTTGTGCATTCACCCACTGACACAAGCACATTGCTCTAAGTAGCATTCACACACATTCATACTCCGATGGATGCATCAGAGAGCAATTTGGGGTTAATATCTTGCCCAAGGATATTTGGCATGCAGACCAGGGGAAGCCAGGAATCAAACCACCAACCTTCCGATCAGTAGATGACCTGCTCTACTTCCTGAGCTACAGCCAGTGGCGGTCCTAGCCTGTTTGGCGCCCTGGGCGAACACTCCCTCTGGTGCCCCCCCCCCTCCCCGCCCCTCGCCCCCCACCCCCCCCCACACACACACACACAAAACATATTAAGGATTGTACATTAACATAAAACTGTTGTACACACACATATGAAGAGAGAGAGAGAGTATGCATAGTATGCAAACAGCTACCAAACAGCCATCATAATTCGTCATACAATGAGAACAGGACAAATCAACAACTGACAATGACTAATTAATATTAAAATCTGTAACATAATGTATTGTTGAAGTTTAGTCTGTTACTGTTGCTATTTTTACCATTTCTTCTTGGAGCAACTGTAATCCACATTATTTTCTTAGGGATTAATAAAGTATTCTGATTCTGATTGTTTCAGGATGACCTGCCATTATCCAATGACACATCTGCTTACCTGTATCTTTTGCTCGTTTCTCCTCCTCTTCTTTTCTCTTTTTTCTAAACTGAGCACCTGATGGCTTTGAACTTTTCTTGTCCATCTTCCATTGGTTTGAATTTTGCACTGCAGTATGAACACCCATCCCTCAACCCGAGGATCACCACAACATAACCTAATAGACCTACACCTTAGTTCACAGATTTGCTTTGTCTAGGGTGTATTTCTGAGATTTCACACAACCCAGGATTCAAATCATGAATCCATAATGGGCTTGGATTTACATCATTATAAATGAAATCTGCTCTATTTGGAAGCAGCAGGCCCCCTCTCCCCTTTCGAAGGGTTGTGTGTGAGACTTTAAATCATCAAACTGTAAATTTTAAATTCTAAATTGTTATTGACCCCTTTACCCCGAGTCCTAAAGTGTATATTTATTTTCTTACTCTTCTTATATATATTGTTTGTTTACTTGCACTGCTGTAACTGGAGCCTCGTCGTCTCGTCTCTCTATATACTGGACTGTATGTAGCGGAGATGACAATAAAGTTTACTTTGACTTCAGCAGCGAGCAGGCGCACCGAGGGCTCTCGCGCTCACTTTTCGTGTATAGAATTTCAAAAAAACATCGGTGCAAATTATAAGTCTGTATTATAATGTCTGGTGTTTTCGTGTTTGTTGGTTTGTTTTTATTTTGTGTTATTTTGCAAGTTGGTTATTAGATGCTGCTGTCAGAGAATCCCCCGCCGCCCCGCCCTCTCCTCCCTGCGCCGCAAGCAGCAGGCGCACACCGCAAACTGAGGGCGCCCTTACTTCCAGCAAATGGGCGATAGAGAACCGATCGGTGCTTATGCCATTCCCAATATGGGCTGGCTGACGTCGGGGCAGTATGAGTACGAGCATTTTTTTTTTGCCGATGCCGGTGATGCTGCCCCCACCACGATGCCGCCCCGGGCAACCGCCCGTGTCGCCCGTATCTAAAACCGCTACTGGCTACAGCCACCCCAATAGAGAGTCATGCAAGAAATAGTCAAGGGTGGACTCAAACCCAGGTGAGGTAGAACAGTGCCTGTGAAGTGTCATACATCTGGGGCACATGACTTCACACCAGCGTGTGTGAATATCTTGAACATTGTTTTATAAGTCACTTCTCTGCCATTTATTTCTGATCAAATATTCAAATTTTCCTTTAGCCGCAGGTGCATTGTTCTTGTTCCCCCACCACCACCTCACTCTGCGCTGCGTCATTTAGAAGCTCCTGTGTATGGTTATAATTAAGCTAACATCCTTTCTATATACTGGGTCTCAATCATGCTGATAAAAATGTCAGCAGTTTTAGCTTATTATTTTTTTCTGCAGGTGTACAACGAAATGTTAATGTCAGGGGTATAAGAACTGGTAAAATAAGGAGAAACAGTGACTTTCCTGTAAGTTTGGAATTGAAGTATGAAATTGGAAATGATCAGGAGTAGAAGCACATCTGATTCTTCCACACTGCTATTTCCCAAAATGACAACAACTTTGGAAATGAAACTAAATTATGATTAGCCAGAAAAGGCACATTTATACTTAAAAAGTATTTCATCACTTACTGATCTCTTATTTTCCTCTTTGTCTTACATGTTTCAGATCATTAAAAAATTAATAATACTAGAAGATAAAAAAAAAATGTATATAGAAAATGCAGTTTTAAAATAATGTTTTATTTTAGTAAGTTAAAAAAAAACTAATTTCCTCTACACCCCCTAAGTATCATCTCTGGAGAGATTTAACTATATTTAGCCTTTTTTATGAATTTAAACACTTGTAAGATCCTAATAAGCAAAATGCAGATAAATCTGAAAACACACTGATTACTGTGCTGTATGTGCTATATAATAGAAAACAAATTCAAGACACTTCTGTTGCCACAAGGTAGACACAGACAAACGGTGATAATTAACTCTTGTGTCTGAGACACAATTTAACTGTTTGTGTGCACTGGAAATACATGTTAATTTGAAAAAACAAACTATGAAATATGTGATGACATTTTTAGGACTATTTACATGCACAGAAATACTAATATTATTTGTCCTATCTGTGTGGTTCAACTGAGGTTTGCTTCTCTGGAGGCATGCTGAAAAATGCTTGCGGCTGGAATGACAGCTAATTTCGGAAAAGAGTGACAGAGTTTGTGGATTGTAATACTCTGGAGAAGCCTAATCAAAAGGAGAAGGGCCGGCTTGAGAAGAGAGAAACACTGAGAAAACCAATAATTACCAACAGGCAGGCAAATGGGCCATCTAGGCACACAACCACTTAATTGATAGTTAGATTTTTCTGTGGAAAGGCACAAAAGCACCAGAGATAATTTCTTAATGGGGGCCTATTAAGTCTGAAGATCTGGCATTTAGGGCTCACATGGAGGCAAACACAAATACAAGGACCACACACCCACGTACAAATTCACACCGGCAGACACACACAGAGCAGAGAGCTCACCAATGCATACTGTGGCTGTACACTATCCACTCACACTCACAGATCTCTCGCTATCGCAAGATAGTCAATAGATACAATACCTTTGTTTCTCTGTTTTGTTTTTTTGGTTTTGATTGTTTTAGGGGTTTTCTTTGGCTAGACTCCCACTTTGTACTGCTTTAAAAAGAAGCTCATTATAACAATAATAATAATAAGTAATTTCATGCTTAAGTGTGAATAGATAAAACAGAACAAAAACTATTTGTTTAAAGTTTTCTTGTCTCCAGAAACTTTTTTCACTTCTTTATTAAATTTGCAACATTTTTGCAGTGCTGTGTGAGCTCAGTAAACCCACCTCCGAGTGCTGACTACACTTAAATGCTGATATAAGGACAGAGGTCCCTCTGCACCAACATGACATGCTGCCAGGCACAAGCACAGACAGACCGCAGTCGTTTTGGCCTTTTCCTTAATAAGCGCCTTTTGTGTATGACATGGTTTTGGGTTTTTTTCAGTTCCTATTTTATAATTTTATATTTTAATTTTACATTTGGCCTGAGGCATCTATTCCTAATTAAACGCACGCAATCCCCAACAATGGTATTTTTTTTTATAATTCTGCTAATTCACACGCCCTGGGCTATCACAACCCAGAGGATCACATTGCAGACCTGCTTTCACTGGTGACAGAAAGGAAAAGGTAGTGTGGCCCCAGTCTTGTTCATCTTTGTCACATTACAGTAAAACACTTCATATTACTATATGTGAATACAGCCAACCAAATGTTAGCAATAACAGCCTACCATTAGCTTATAAAAAGGCAAGCTAGTCTTAAAATGTGCAACACAAGGTGGTCACAAGTAAAAATACTTAATGATATTTTAATAATCACTGACTCAGGAGACCCAGCTGTGCTCCTGCTCCTAGACTTAACTGCAGCCTTCGATACTGTTGACCACAGCATTCTGATCTCCCGTTTGGAGCAATGTGGTATCAAAGGTATCCCCTTGGAATGGTTTAGGTCGTACCTCTCCGAGAGGACTTTTTCCGTGAGCCTTGATGATTTTATTTCTTCCCCAGCTCCTTTTACTTGTGGTGTCCCGCAGGGTTCCGTATTAGGCCCAATTCTTTTTTCAATCTACATGTTGCCCCTAGGCCTAATCTTTAGGAAGCATAACATCTGCTTTCACTCATATGCCGACGACACCCAGATTTATCTTCGGTTTAATAGAAACACCTCCACGCCCATGGAATTGCTAGTCAAATGTCTTGACGAAGTTAAAACCTGGATGGCCTCAAATTTTCTTACCTTCAACGAGGATAAAACTGAGGTAATTATTTTTGGACCGAGCTGTAATTTCAATGCCCCAGATTTGGACTTATGCAAACTAACATGTGCTGGTAAAACGCATGTAAAAAAAACTGGGGGTTTTCTTGGATAGCAAACTTACATTCGAGAAACAAATTAATTCAGTTGTCCAGCGGTCCTTTTTCAAATTAAGGCTCCTATCCAAAGTGAGATCTTTTTTATCTTTTAGAAACTTGGAACGAGCAATTCATGTGTTTGTTTTATCTCAACTGGATTACTGCAATTCACTATATGTGGGTGTCAGTCAGTCCAGCTTGGCCCGGCTCCAACTTGTACAGAATCCTGCAGCTCACCTTTTGACTCGTGTGAAGAAACACCAACATATTACTCCGGTGCTTGCTTCCCTTCATTGGCTTCCAGTGCATTTTAGAATTAAATTCAAAATCTTACTTTTGACTTATAAAGTGCTAATTGGCCAGGCACCGGACTATTTGTCTGACCTATTGCAGCTTTATACGCCCTCTAGAGCAGCGGTCCCCAACCTTTTTTGCGCCACGGACCGGTTTATGCCCGACAATATTTTAAGGTGTCACGGATAAATACAACAAAATAAAACTAGTACCGGTATCGAAAAAAAGAAGATTTATTCATAACACACGTGGAAAGACCCAGGAAAACCGAGTTAACGATAAAAACGATAACAAAATAATGCTAAAAACCGCTAAAAACCCTGAAAACCATACATTTCACACCTGAACCTCAACTCTCGCAGCCCGGTACCAAACGACTCACGGACCGGTACCGGTCCGAGGCCTGGGGGTTGGGGACCGCTGCTCTAGAGCCCTTCGATCAAGCAATCACCTGCTCCTTACCTTAAATGTGGAATGATCTACCTCTCCATATTAGAAGGGCCCCAACTGTTACTCTTTTTAAATTAAACATATTTTTTTACTCTGGCTTTCGAAACTGTATGAGAGTTACCAATTCTTTTATCCTAATTTTCTTTTAATTTTCTTACCTGTCGTTGTTGTCAATGTCATTGTTTAACTGTTACTCTGTACAGCACTTTGGTCAGCTCCCTGTTGTTATTAAACGTGCTTTATAAATAAATAAATGAAATGAAATGAAATCATTATTATCATGCAAATATGTGGATGTCAGAAAAAAACTTTATATAAAAAAATCCACCAGTGCTCGTGTAAATGGAGTAAGTTGTACTAATGTACATGCCACTTAGAAATATCAGCTGCTATCAGCTATAGACCCAGCTGTGATGAACATACCTGCAATACAGGTGTGTATGAGCATGTGGTAGACTGTTGCAGTAATGTCCTCTTGCGCTTGTTCCTCCGGAAAGAAAATAAAGAGTGCCAATTGCTATAATGTAGTGTAGCCCCAACACTGTGAAAGGAAAATAACTCTCTCTCCCTCACACACGCACACACACACACACGCCCGTCCAGCTTTGCAGCTGCACTTGGTCAGTGCAGCAGCCAGAGTAAAATTACACTTGAGGACATAATCTTGACACAACACTGTGTTATCTCAGGCTGCCGTGATGTCGATTCAGCTACAGGAACAGCAGTACACAAGACTGAATGTGGGAGGAAATGAAGTGTGATGGGCCTTTGTTATACTTCAGTGTGTGTGGAAATGTCTCAGAACATGTTGAGAGAGAGAGAGAAAAAACAGTTTCTGCCCTTAATTTAGTTTGGCACAAAAATATAGAGAGCCTGAAATGAAAGGGAATATAGGACAATTTTAGCTTAGATTTCAAAAAGAGAAAAAAAAAAAAGCTTGACTGCAGGATGAAAATTGTTGGCATTTTTGTGACTCAAACATCAGTCCGCTTTGTCTCTTACTGTACCCCATCAGCAGGCTTGTCAATTGTGACAAATTCTTTCACATGAGGATGCCTGATGCACAGATGATATATTTTAGGAGCTCTCTAAGCCAGCTAGCTAACTTCTCTGCTATGCACCAGCAGGGAGTAATCCCTTGCGAAAACATTTATCTTTGAGGAATCACGCTTAATCATCGCCATGGTGTTGCGCAGCTCAGCATTGGAGGAGTTAGGTGGTTTGGATTAGGCCCTCCTGCTGTGTTCGAGTCTTATCACAGCCTCCACACTTTATCCAGCTACAAGTTGATGGTCTTAGCCAAAGACTCCTCGCAGAGAACAAGCCCAGGGTCGAACTCATTGCTTTTTTGTCAAGTGACAATAAGTGTCTGTGGCTTTAAGCAAGACAATACATCAATCTCATAAGGCTCTAACCTCAACAGTCTGTTTGAAGCTGTTTTATTTATGGACACAGCTATTGATACTAGTGATTTTTTTTTTTTTACCTGGGTGAGGCTACGAGCACTGACAGCTTCTGCTTACACATGAGCAATGCTGTTGTCAGGTAGGCGTACTTGCTTTCCAACTATAGCAGACGTTTACGCTTAACCACAGAATGAGAAAAGAAAGCTGAATCTTTTTAAGCCACAGAATCTATTTCCTTTCCTCAAACAAAATGAAGTTTAACTTTATTTATAAAAAAGGTTTTAAAGATATATAAAATACTGCCTTGACTAAAGGACACTGCTTCTGTGATAGTTTAAAATATTTAAATAAACCCTGACGCACTATATGAAGTGGCAGCAGCCAACAGTTTAGCCTATCACTCATCTTGCTATTAAATACTCCTTTTGTTTGTTGTTATCTACTGGAACAGCAGAGATGGCAGTGACAAATGAGGTAGTGGATAAGCAAGTCTTGCGAAGCTACCATACTGAGGCGAGCAGCTAAAATTCTCCTCTTTTATTGATGACATATATCAGACCTGCTTTAATATCGTATTTCTTTAGTCAAATAACGCTGTTGTAAGTCTGTGTTCACTAACATTAAGCTGTGCCTGCCTTTAAAATGCTGGGTCACCTATTTTATTTACTTTTGCATCCCTGGGGCTTCAGCTGTAAGTTGTTACATAGTAACACATAACTTTCATGAAATAAGGTGTTTGCAATGCAGCGCCGTGACACGTTACTGTCGTACTGACACTAAAGTCCCTAAATTAAAACAATGAAGCTGTTCCTCACATTTTGAAATTATCACCTGACTTGAACTCATAAAGGAGATTGGGTAAAGATGGCAATCCAGTCTGTGACTTCTGCGGGATGGAGATGACAAATTACTTCAAATTCATTGGCCCAACGGACAGAAACACTATACAGCACTGCAAACATCCCTTCAAATCTCTCCAAGCACCAGGAAAATGTTAAACAATGCAAACAGCAATGCCTAACCAGGCAGACGAAACTTGATTTTCAGCAGGTAGCATGAGCACAGCTCAGCAGACCTTTAGCGCTGTAGATGAAATGTTCATAAGGGTTCCTGTTTTTGCAAACATGGCGACATAATTAGGGTAACACTAAATCAGTGAATGCATTCAGTACACTAATGTGTACATTCTGAAACAGAATGCGACATAAACAGTTGCGTGGTTAATTTCATACTGTATGACCTTCTTTTAATAAACATTAATTACTGTGTAAAAAAAAAAAAAACAGCAATTTATTTGCTTATTTGAAATATTCAATCATAAAATTTTATTAAGTTTGCAGACTTGAATTAGGCCTTGGGGCTTTGTTGCACACGTGTTCCCGCATTGAACGACCGCCGCTGATTAACACGCATTTAAAGGGTAATTTGTGAGGGCACAGCCAAGTTGCCGACTTGTATTCTCTTCCTAACACCTTATCACTTCTCATCAGGCTTTTTATAGAGAGAAAATGGCCACCGCTGGAAGCAAACATGTCAGGGAATCTTGCGGAGAGGTTAATGATGGGCTGGCTGTCGTTCCCGAGGCAGAGATGGCCTAGGTCGTACACAAATATACGTGGTGACCACACTCGCTCTCATGGACGCACACATGCAAAGATGGATGTCAGGGGAGTGAGTGATGCGTGTTACTGTGAGTGTTTCTGACAAGCCCGAGCAGTCAGGGAAAACAAGGTCATGCTGCGTGATTACTAACTGACAGATGAATCTGTGCAGCCCAACCAGCTTGCTGCTTCTGGTCTGCTGATGAGTGTGTCTGGTAGTCTTCGACAAAACACCACCTCCTAGCTTGGTATTACCCTAGAAGCACTCAAGCTTCGGGCTTCGACAGTATACGTCCCAGTAATTGCCCTTTCATTGCTCTTCAAAGTGTATATCAGTGCAAATGCATGTTTCGATATGTGCGTGTGTATTACTGAGGGCCCGCCGCAGCATGTGTCGAGGGGATAATTATCCTCTCATTTGTCTGCAGCAAGCTGCCCACACAGTCTCTCTTGTCTCTTGACATTTACCTTTTTGCCTTTAATGTTAGTTTTCCTATACCTGCCCAACATATGCCCAAATTAATCAATCGATCTCTCTTCCATCAGTCTACCTTTTTGTCCTCTCTCCCTTACCATTGCCTCTTGCCACCACCACCACTCTGCCTTACTCCCACATCTTCATCTCTCTGCTGCTGTTAGGCAGCTATGTGTGTGTACTGTATGTGTGTGTGGTGTGCCTGCATGTGTGTGGGGTTGTCCACATGTCTGCAGAGTGGATGGAGCCCAGCTGTCGGAGCTGTCAATCACTTTGCCAGGAGATGAAATCAGGATGTTCAGAGGACACACAGCACCTATCTGGCACTCTGCAGATAAGAGTGCTGCAAGCACAGGTGTGTGTGTGTGCGTGTGTGTGTGAGTGGGCACATAGTTATCTATTTATGTGTGCACGCACGTGGAGACTGTGAGCCGTGTATGGTAGGTCAGGAGTATTTGTAAGTACAGTATGTGCCTGAGTGTGTTGTTAGTCCCCGATCTGTAATATCATAGATAAATCAAAGTTTAGGATGCAAAAGTTTAAACTAACGCAATAGCACGCGTTTAGCAAGAAGGGAATTTGGCTCATTTGCATTCTCTCAGTCTTTTAATTACTTAACTGTGCTTACCAAGAGCTTTGTAATATTATGTAGCGTTTTCTCACTTAGTATATTAACCAGCTCTACAGAAAATGACATTGATTTTCCCTTTTATGTACCAAGATGATTATATATACATAATCCTCTTGGTACATATATATGTGTGTGTGTGTGTGTGTGTGTGTGTGTGTGTGTGTCTGTGCATCTTTTGATGCATTCACAAGTGCTGTAAAAAAATATTATAACTGCCTGATTTACACAGGGAAAATTCACATTCCAGTTCCTTTTCTCAATATACTGTTCTGAAGTTCTTTGTATATTCAAACACAGAATTCGCCACTGTCAACTGTCAAAGCAACATTTTCACAAGTTCAATGATAGATTGAGTTCAGGGTTTGGAGTGTGTCTTTAAAGAGGGCAGGTGGAGTGCCGCTGGTTGTTGAGTGATAACACTAAAATTTTTAATAAAAAATCAAATCAAAGAAGAACAATGGGTAATGTTTACTGTGTGGTTAAAATTAATTAAACTGGCCAATACGCACCTTGTCAGCTAAAATAATGAAGGTTTCCTAGCTAGATTTTGGAGCAAGGTCCCCTGCATGACACGGCTTGAAAATCAGCTATTAAGCGCTGTTATCATGCCAGCTTGTATTGTGCATTAATTGTGCGTATTACCATATTTCCAAACAAAGTAACAATTAATCACAGTGCTGCAAACCGACTGCCTAACATTGCATTTGGCATTCGGGTGCCCCTTGGGGTCCGTGGCCTTGAGCTTGTCGCCCGTTTTGTTCTGTTGGTAATCCGGTCTGGGTGAGATACTATGAACGAATTGTAAATGCACCTCATCAACAGTATGCTTTCATCATTTTTTAATCTAAATGTAATTTGATTTAACGAGGGATTTTCCTCTTCATCTACTCGGATGATGAATGGTGTTACATGTGGCTCTTTTTCAGGAATACTTTATGTAAACATTTCTCCGAGCAGCGCCATAAAATATCCCTCATATTCATTAATCAAGTTTAGCGTGTGTTACCGACTGACAAACAAGCAAACGGACGCATTGGAGCATACGCATAACCTGTCTCTGACTAGCACTAGTAATGGGAGTTTACAGTGAGAAGAAAAAGAAACAACCTTGGGCCTGTCCTTTAACAACAAGGCTTGTTATTCGCAGAATGAAAGTGAGCTACTATTCTGAGGTGTCACAATACACAATTTATTCAGTGCTTACACCTAAAAATGTAAAAGAACCGATGCAAGGAAAAAAAGGGTGTCCTGTGTGAGCTTTATATTTAGAGCAACACTGCCTCACTGAGTTAGCAAACTGTAGCTGTGAAGAAGTTCTCAGGCGTCGCATTGCCACTTCAGGGTCAAACATTCCAGTATTTCACTGGAAACATGATGCATATCTGTAACACTTTAGAGAGATTAACTAAAATCCAGATGTGACCTCAGCCCCTTACTTCAAACCCAAAGTGTGTGTGGGCATGTGCTTGCATTCATACAATATGCCCGTGTAATGTCAATCCTCTCTAGTCATCCTACACTTATCCTTCATCCTCTCTGCACCCAGATTTAACTGTGAAACACCCCTCCCCCTATCACCCCAGCCCAATTTACCACCACCCTCCTCACACACTTTCTGAAGCTCAGCGCTTAGTCAGCCCCCCCCCTCCCCTGGATCACGAGCGCAATATTTTCTCTTTCCAAAATGCCTGGGACTTGCCCTCTCTCTCTCCTACTTTGTCTCCAACTTTCCTAACATTGCCAAACGGTGCCAAATTGAATGGACTTAAAAGAACGAATGAGATCTTTTGAAGAGAAGCATGACATAAACATTGCTTAGGATGAGAAGCGAGAAGAGAAGTGGAGGGGTGCACATGCCCCCCCTGATGCCTTTCACTTGTCCAATCCCCATATGTGCATATTTCTGTCTCAGCGGAAGCTCCGCTGCGCTTAGATGTTGTGATTTGCATGGATTTGAAGAGGAGATGGGGTGGATTTCCAAGACACTCATGAGTGATTGTGACCATAGAGGCATGCTGGATTAAAACGCTGGGTCTTTGATAAGGAGATGAAGGGAAGCAAGGGAAACGCAGAGGAAAGGTGATTAGAGGCCAAGGTCTGACACTGGCTGTAAAAGTGACACATTTCTGAATGTGATTTACAGCTTAGGTTTCTGAAGTGGGTGATCTGGGAAATCTTGTGCAGACTGATGTGTGGCGATATGTATTATAGTTCTGTATCCATATAATGTATGTAAACACATGCAAAGCTTTGGTATGCACATGTACAGGAGGGAAAGCCCAAGATTTGTCAGTTTTCTCATTTTAAATGTTAGCATATGTACAGTATGTACACTAAACTACTTGTGTGACATGGGTTTGCCATGGCAAATATAATTCTGAATATATCAACGTGGATAACCTGGTGAAAATATTAGCTAATTGTCAAGGCTGGAAATAAAAAAAAAACAAAGGAACACAGGGCCTCAGTCACAAAAGTGAATCTTTGTCACACTGAGAAAAAAAATAGCACCCTCCTGTCCACTTCTGTTTTCTCTTCCAGCTGAATACATTATCCAATTTAATACTTGCCTTTCTCGAGGCTTTCAGTATCAGTTTGTGTGTGCTTTTATAACTTAAAATTAGAGGCTTTTTTGGTTGATTTTTGAGATCATTTATATATTACTTTAACAACTCTTTATATTCTCAACAGAAAAATGAATAAAATAAATAATGATATATAATGGTTGGGGATACAATGAAATAACAATATAACAATTTGTTCCCAAGGAAGTCCATCCATCCATCCATCTTCTTTCTCCTATCCAGGACTTGGTCATGGGGGCAGAAACCTAAACCCCAGACCTCCCTCTTCACACCCACCCCCTCCAGCTTTTCTGGAGGAACACAGGGTGCTCTCAGGCCAGCTGAAAAATGTAATCTCTCCTGTCCTGGCTCTACCCCAGAGCCTCTTTCCGATACCTGGAACACCTCATCAAGATGTATCCTTGTCAGATGGAAGAACTACCTAAACTGGCTCCTTTCAATGCGGGGGAATAGTGACTCTACTATTCAGCTGTCAATCTCCAGCTCCCCTCTTCATTCACTCATGAACAAGACCCAGAGACACTTAAACTCCTCCACTAGACCAACGCATAATTTGTTTAACTTAAACTAAAATGTAAGCTTAGTGAAAACACAGTTGCAGACTCTCAGTTCTCATACTGTAATGGAGATAAAAACAGAGAATACATACATCATGAAATATACCAAACCATCTTACCATGATGCCTGAGTTTGCATGTGGGAGTTATGACAGAAACAATGTTGTCTGGGGTAATGTACACTTAGAATAATCTTGCAGTACAAACTGATGCTAGATGACAGGGACTGTGTGATTCGCAAGGCCTCGATGAGTATCTCACCATGTAATCAGCACCCAGGTATTTTTCCTGTAACCAGGGGTCTTGGGCACATCTTTGGGTGATGAAGCAAACTGATCATGTGCTATGCGGTGAAGGCTCTGTTGCATCGATCACAAGTTGCTAAAACTGATTGTAATTACGTGGAACATCACCTTTCTTGTGGGGTACATGAGGATGGGTCGTACCAGATATGTGTATTCCACCTCACCATAATCCCACTGTATTGCCGGGAGGCCTTCAACACTCGCGTGGGTAATAGTAGTAAACCTTGAGGAGATTCCTGATCTGAGCCCAAGTGTTGATCTGCTTTTAGACTCCTGTGCTAATCATAGTTTGTCCATAATGAACACTATGCTGTAGCACAACAGTGTTTTTTACAACTGCACTTGGCAGCAGGTGTCACCAGTTTGCAGGTTTATGATCAATTTTGTAATTGCATCGTGACATCTGTGGCTGTGTGTTTTGGTGACGAGAGGAACTGAGTTGGCAACTGAAAACCTCTTTGACAGCATTTCAAGGGAAGCTTTTGACATCGAGTCCAAGTGGACCCTGTGTCCCACTGATGGGACTCTATAAGGTGCAGCCATGATGCTGTTGTTGTTTTCTGGTGTGCTAGTGACTCTAGAACCCAAAAGCATTAGTATAAAGGGAGCTATCAAACTGCCTCAATAGTTATCAAGTCCTATTGAGCTTACTTAACGTCTGGGTTTCTGAAGGCAGGAAGAGGTGAGTGCTGTATGTAGTGATGGAGTTTTGAGGATCTCGTCAGTTCCTCTGCAGAGTAAAATATTCTGTATATCAGGGATTACTTGCCATTTACTAGGGAAGAGGGCCTAGTGGCAGGGCCCCTGGGGTGAATATCATTCACCCTGAGTTTTAGGCTCTGGATGCTGAATGGTTTTCCTAGTTGACATGCCTGTGCGACACTGTAGGTCCACTCTAGATTGACAGCATTGGTTTTGGTTCCTTGGCATCTGCTAATTAGGACAAAATTCTAGGATTTCACCCAACAAAACTGAAGCAAAATCTTTTTTTGATGGTCTGTCCCTCTCAGCAAAAGATATTATACTCTATATCAGAAAATTTCATTAGCATCTTCTAGTTTATGATTCTGTCCCTACATAACTGATGATAATCTGAAATGTTGGCAACATAAATCAAAATCACTGGAGTCAATCATCAATCATGTGGTATACTTATTCTTGCTTATTTTAACCCATGATAAATAGAAAATGCTTTGCATAAATAGTACTTTAGAAATAAGGAGAGGAGTGTATTTCCTAGTCCTTAGTTACTTGGTACCTGCTAATAAGTAGCTACTAATACTAGTACTTCACACCTTGTCTAGGTGAAAGGCTGATGCGTTGTGTTGCCTATTTGTAGATACACTTATTTTCTGCACACCGACTTTTAATCTGACTTTTAATAGAATTTCTTTTTTGCCTGTTGTCATCACAGTCATCGTGATCGTTTAGTTTATTCTTTTGATCCTCAGTCTTATATGTTTTAAATGACTGATTCTTACCTTTGAGAGCCAACTATGGGTATTTAATAGTTTCCAGACCAACGTTATATTGAATCTTGTCAGGTAAAAGGACAAAGAAAGTATTAAGGAGTTCTGTGAACTCCACAATGTGTTTTTCCCCCTGCACATTGAACAAATGCCTGAATCCTTGCCTGACTTTTGAATCAATGTTCATCACGGAGAAAAGATCAGAAGATGACCTTGATAAGATGTGCACACATATAAACCTAGTGGGCAGGAACATAAAGAAGTTGACATATTCACAGCTATTCAAACGTACGCAATCTTTATGGTTTATTTGTTTATTTTTCCTTCACGTCAAGTGTTTTTTCTTTTTGTTCTGATTTTTTTATCTTGTTTTATTTCTCTTGCACTCCTTCGACCGCTAAAAGTCCTTTCGTCAGCTTCCCCCCTCCCTCACTGTATTCCTCCATTGCTTTCTGCTCAGTTTCAGTCTTGGTGGCCTCCCATGAGTGTAGTGTGTCTAACCAAGCTGTCCGTGGCTGTCTGTCAGTCACATCAACTCTCAGCCTTCGGGGAGACACAGAGCAGTGCAGAGGAAAAAAAAGCAGACCACATTTAGTGAGACTTTTGAATGGTGAGCTACATCCATGTGAACAAAATAAGTACACCCCATGGAAATTTTTGACTTTTACAACAAGCAGCATTTGATCCTTTTTGAAACAGTGCCTATTCAGGCTTTCCACCACTGTATTACACGCCTGCCCGTCTGCTCTGCCTAACTCGATCCCTTTCTAGGCCTGTGCTCTAGGGATTTTTATTTTATAATGTTTTTTCTATAAAAACTCTATCTTGTCCATGGATTTTTTTTCACATAGAAAACACACAAAATAAAAAAGGGCTAAAGCATCTACACAAAATTAATTCATATGAATTAATACTTTTTTACTTTCTTGATGTGCAGCTCAATTCTTCTGTCTGCACTTTTGAACAGTTGGAAGGTGAAGTTAAATGAAACAGTTTGAGCCAGTCCCCACAGCCACTTAAGCAGGACTCGGATTGAATTCAATTAAATTCAGTTTTATTTATATAGCACCGAATCACATCAGCAGTCGTCTCAAGGTACTTTGTATTGTAAAATAGAGAGCCTCCAATAATACTCAGATCCAAGGAACTAATTGCAGTGTTAGGATAAACCTGGTTTTGCTGTGGTGATTCTTCTCTCCGCGTCCAACCTCTTTTAGTTCCTAACAAGAGCAGATTGTTTGTTGAAGAAGTGTCCAAAAAACCCCAAATTTCATCACGAGATCTGCCAGCTCTCGCAAATGTTCGTGTCAAAAAGCATGGGGCTACAATCACAAAAACATTGCACAAATTTGACTTGCATGGCAGGTGTGCCACTGTTGTGCAAAAAGTAACATTAGAGGAAGACTAGAGTTTGCCAGTGAACAAACACGCAAATACAAGGCCTTTTCAAATAATTTGCTCTGGACGGATGAATCAGAGATAACATTATTTGGCAATGATAACAGTTGTTGGCACAGACAAAAAAACAGCTTTTCAGAAAAACCTCATACGACTTATGAATTGTGGTAGAAATTCTATGACTCGATGTTGCTGCAGTCCTAACAGCTATGAATTCATCATTATATCAAAGAAAGCTTGAAGACAATGCAAGTCCATGTGGCCATAAGATGAAGCTGAACTGAAAGTGGACATTTTGAAAGGAAAATAGGCCTCATTTACTAATATCTGCTTAGAAATGTTCTTACTCTGTGCAAAAACAAAAAGAAAACGTGTATATGCAAAATTACCTTTGGATTCATGAAACATGCACACCTATGACCACAGGGGTGGTGAAACGCAAGCCTGGCTGTCTTGGGAAATTTAAACACGCAAGATTTATTTTATTAATTAATAATAATTTGTATTATTAAAGCCTTTTAGTCATTATTTAAAGTATTTGAAAACATCATAACTGCATATAAAAAAAATACTAAATGGAAAAAAATACTAACTTAGGCTGACACATCACACATGTTCCAACTTTTTCATTAAAAAACTGAAAAGGAGTAACTGACAAATATCCAGGTTCTTCTGAGGAAACCAAACTGCAACTGATGACATCCAGCAGGTTTTAATTAAAAACATTTGTTGCATTTTGTGTTGTTTACAAGTAATGTATTATCTTATTCTCATCCATTTAAGTCTAATTAGTTCTTGCCTTATGGCCTTTTGGAAAACTAAATAAGGACCAAAAAAGAAATAACAATAATTAGCAGTTGTAGTGACTGCAGAAGCAGTATTCGGTTTAAAAATGTGTGTTTGAGTTTTCAGAGGCAGTCAGGCCTTCATAATTTGCTCATACACATGGCCTGAGGCCGTTCTCAATTGATTCATGGATAACAAAAAAATTCAGGTAAGAAAACATTGATGAATCCCAGATTTTAGTGTGAAGCGATTGGGCACAGAAACATTTCAGTGTGTGAATGAGGCTTGATGAGCAGAAAGCTAAAAAATTTGCCACGGAAAGTCTCAAACAGCAGAAATGGAGAGCTGTGTAAATCCTACTGAAATGTTGTGGGGTGGTACTTAAAATGGACAATATGTGTGAAAAAACAAAACATTACAAAAAAAGCCTGCCTTCAAATACCTTGCGACTCCTCCAAGGTTTTTGACCGCTCTTCCATACGAAAAGGAATTTTATATGGAACAGTGATCAGAAACTTCAGAAAGCCAGTGTTAACGATGGGTGGACAATTATGCAAAACACTTCCAAGAAGTTGTCTCTGCTGAAAGGGGGGAAATACTCTGTAGGAATATGAAGCTTTTGTATTGATAGAAGGATCATTTGTTGCTTTTCCTAACATGTCAAAAAAGCCCCCGGAAATTCCCATTGGATGTCTTTACTTTTATCCACGTAAAGGCTCTATTTAAACAGAACTCTAAAAGGACATGAAAAAAAGAAAAAAACTGACCACTTCTTTTACTAATCCATTTATTCTATCCCAAACCACCACTATGCCTCTCACAGCCCTATATCATTTTATTTTTTTTCCCCTCTTGGCTCCCTCTCTCAGTTTTATTGAGTCCCTGCTCCCTGTGTCGTCTCTCTCATACCTCTCTGTTCAAATGACAGGCTCCCCTCTTAGCCCCTGTCACCATAGCTGCCACCTTGGCAGCAAGTGATAGTGTGAAGCTGTGTGGGAGTTCTCTGGTGCTGACGATGTCTCAGGCTAGTTTTCTTTTTCCACCAATGAGACCTACAGATCTGGATTTTTTTATGTAAATATCAAACATCTAAAATGAGTGTTTGAGGAACTCCTGAACTCTTGTCCTCAAATGCCTCAATTTGCATACCAAATTAACACAGATGAAGGATAATATTAACGAGGAAGAAAGAAATTACAGTTTTATCTATTTAAAGATTTTTTTTAAATGAAGCCAATTACTTGCTTTTTCCTTCAGCTACCTTTAGGATCCATATTGTCTTTTAACTCATGATAAGGTGAAGAAGGGGATGAAAGGGAAACCAGGTATATCTATCATTACCCGGCCCCCTGCCTGCACAATCTCCTTTATGGGGACCGCCCACAGTGACACACTCAAATTATTCATGGGAATTGCAGACCACCTAGCACCTTGCAGGAGTATCACTCATCCATCCTCAGATACATGGACACTTTAATTTGATAGTGTGAAATTGGAGAGCCTCTGAAGAACCTCCCCAAAATCTTATTTCCTCTTTCTTCACTGTCACTGGTATGTGTCTGAATTTTGAGAAAAACGTATAATTTGCTTTTTTTTTTCATATTCACAGGACTGTGATCTTTCTCTTATTCCTGACTCCATTTCCGCCTTAAAATTTGTGTTAAATTTTTACTCGGGCTTCTCATACTTGCTTCTATTTTGTCTGTTTTTCGCCTCATAGAAATTTTGCAAAAATTTTATCTTATTTTGTTTTTTGTTTTTATTTTTTGCCTTTATTTCTAAATATTATTTCCCAAGTACAGAGATGATGGTGGCATTCTGATATAAGTAGTGCAATTCCTACGTACACAACAGGAACAATAGAATAAATTCTACTTCTTTTTACTAACACATCGACCCTGAATAGCAGTTTTTATAAATAAAGTAAATACTTTTTTTTAACGCTCACACTTTGCAGAAATAATTTTATCTTAAAGTCAGACAAATTTACAGTGCAAGGAAAGGATTGTTGCAAACCACTATCAGCTTGAATGTAAAGTATTTTTTTATTTTAATGAAGTGAGGGAATAACTTCATTTCATGTAGCTGTACTAACTGCACAGCCCCATCAAAGAGATGACTAGAGGACCAGCAGGAGTTTGACTGCGGTTTGTGTTCTTACAGGTTTCAGACCGAACTGCCTTGGGCTATGGATCTCACCGAGTGTTTTCTGATAGATGTGCCTCTCTATTCTACTTTACCTTGAACGCAAATACTTCAGAGTGGGATAGACTAAGAACACATAAGAATACTCCCAGTGGCACATACTGCCCTACTTTTGTCCAACACCATGGCCCACAGTCTTTTTTTCTTGGCTTATTTTGTCAGATTCATTCTGACAAAATATATATGTGGTGGGAGGGAAAATGGCCTACAACATTTTTTTTCTTTCATGTCTTCACCATCTACAGTCAAAGAAAAGAGTTCTCTCAGATTGGAGTGGCCCACAAAGTAAAACACGCTTACACTAGTAGTTGCAAAGCTTCTGGACACCTCCTGCCAGGTAGTGTTCTCCATGTTAAGGAAAGTCTACTACAGAAAACCTCTAATGTTATTCACTGGCGTGCAGTGCATTACAGTTACATCTAAAATCCTTCTAGTACAGTTAAAGCTCTTAATGGTTTGGCCTTCGAGTACATTTCTGACTCTGGATCACCCTTTTTAACCCAGTCAGGACTCTTTTAAATGTTCTTAGGATCGGATCTAAGTATGCTGCTAACCTGAGACTAACTACATCACAGAACACTTAAACAGACTCAGAACCTTTTTATTCACACCGGCTAATGCTTATTTTTTTTACGTGTTTATGTTATGTTTTTATCTTCTCTGTTAAGCACATTAAGCTTCTGTATAATGAAATGTGCTATATAAATTATTTTTGACATTACCATATCCATGTCTTTGATATGTTATAATTCAGAAAATAAGTAGGTTTATAATAATTAATTAACCTCTTACGCCCCAAGCCTAATTGGTAAATGGCCCTTATTTGTATAGCGCTTTACTAGTCCCTAAGGACCCCAAAGCGCTTTACACAATCAGTCATCCACCCATTCACACACACATTTACCAAGCCTAACTGATCTCCTGCCTTTTGCCCCCTGATTAAGAGGTTAAGTAACTATCTTTTTGTTTCAAGTACACTGTTGGCTTTCCTTAAATTGTTTGTTTGTTTTTCTACTTACATATTTCAAATTTGTGGGTAATACTTTACTAAATAGAAAGGTCAATTTCTAACTGTGACCTCAATTTGCACCACCCAGAGCAAACCATTCACATATCCAGGGGACACTGTAAACAGAAGTTTAAATGAATATTCATCATGCATGCATTGCTTTTTGCAGCGGTGGTTTGCTTTTGTTTAACTGTTGTCATTATCTATCATGGATGTAATGTGTGTCTTTGTGTGGTAGTAATGTTTGTGTTTGGAATTATCAGAAAGGAAACACGAGGCTAAAAGAACAGAGAGGACCTGATAAGACAGTGCCCAAAAGAAACTTATGCCCACAACTTCTCAGTCTCTTAGCAACAGCTGCCGAGGCTCCGTGCTGGAGGAAACTCTCCTCTGATTTTCCAGATGCTCTCCTGAATACTCGATTTAGGTGGTTCAACATCAATAACTTACTGTACTGCATTTTATTTCCAGGCGTTTAAATTATATAAACATTTTTTTTTTATTTTTTACTTTTTTTTTTTTTTAGCTTTTAATAATAGTCAACATCTAAGAACTTAGAATAGACTTAACTTCTAGATGACTCCTTTGGTGGTTAATAAATATAAATGTAAAAATAATATTGTTATTAGGAATTTTGTTGCCAGGCAAGTTGACTGATGAGAGCAAACTGGGAATTCTGGTAGTTGGGCAAAAAAGGAGATCATAATACTGCCACAGCGGATCTAGCCTCCAACAGCCTCCAACTCACCGTATTCCTTGCATCCTCCTCTGCCGCACCAACCCCCTGCATGTCCTCCTTCACTAAATCCATGAATCTTCTATGTGGGCCTTCTCTTTTCCTCCTGCTTGGCAGCTCCATATTCAACAGTCTTTGTCTAATATATCCACTATCCCTCCTCTGCACATGTCCAAATCGACTCACACTAAGCCTCTCTAACTTTGTCTCCAAACCACTCAGCCTGAGCTGTCCAACTGATGCACTCATTTCTAATCCTGTCCATCCTGGTCACTCCCGGTGTAAATCCTAACATCTTCATCTCTGCCATCTTCAGCTCAGCCTCCTGTCTTTTTGTCTCCAAACCATACATCACAGCAGGTCTCACTACCATTTTGCAGAGCTTCCTTGTCACTCATCTCCACCCACTTCAGCTTCCCTGCATTCTCAACTTCACCTTTCTTGCGAAATGGCCATTGTTTTTGATGGTTAACTTCAGGTAACTGAACTTATCTACCTTCACTTCCTCTGCTTCTTACAGCTTCACTGTTCCACCTGTACATATGTGTTCTGTGTTGCTTTTACTGGCTTTCATTCATTACTCCTCCCTCCAGAGCATACCTCCACATCTCCGGGCTCTCCTCTGCTCTCACTACAGATCACAACATCTTCTGCACAACATCAAAGTGATGAAAATTGATTTACATACAATTAATTGTTTTTTTATATCACTGGATTAGGGATGCTTAGAGTAGGCCACAGTATATATCTGATCTTCTTTTTCCTTACTGAAAAGGGAAAAATTGACATAAAGGCAACATCTGGCTGCCCATATGTTGGTGAGCATATTACCAGTGCAATAACTGCAGATAATGCAGCTGCAGCTTCAGGCACTACTTTTTTTGCAACAGCAACTAATTTTCACGTTGGCTGTGTGGCTGGCAGATTGGACCCAAAAGCAGGACTCAGAAAAGCAGGTTTAATAAACTAAACAATTTACAAAATATCATGTGAAAACAAGAATGGGAACCTCAGACTTACAACTCAACACAAGGGAGGACACAACCTCGACGGACCACACGACAAAGGACAAAGGTTGTGTCCCAATTAAGAGACCGCACGCTTGAAGTACGCGCACTACGCGTACTACGTACGGTGCGTACTATAAGTACGAGAAGTGCGGAAGTGAGAGGCTTGTGAAATGGGACGGTCTAGCTTTCGTCGCGCTGTTCAGGTTGCCTAGCAACCATGATACTAACCGCGAGGAACGTCACATACAGCATTGTGTGACAGAAATGAAGGAGAAAAATGTTTTGTTGGTCATTCATTTTTGTCATGACATCACTGTGATTAGTTGAGTATCTGAGGCTGAGACCACTGGACTGTAAAACATGATTGTTGGGCTTCATTTCTGTACTGAACAGTCATTTCAAGATTAGTTAGTAAATAACAATTAGCTAATGTTGGTCACGAGACTAAAATCATCTCACTGTGGTAGTGTAAATATAATATGGCCAATATTATAGTATTGTCAGATTATTATGATATACAACCAAGTTAACGCTGAAAGTACGAACATCACTAATGTCACATAACTTTGGCCAATAACTGGCCAATAGTAATGTTTTAATGTTCTTCGCTATTAAACATTCGCACATAAATAAGTGACGTCATATTCAGTACTTACCTTTGACAGTTCAGCCGCTCCCTTCTGCCGTATTTTGCGGCAAAATTATCCACACTCACCGCCGCGCTATGAATTGTGGGATATATGGGACCACGAAGCGTGCACCGGACCATGCTTGATATTTGGGGAAATCGACCGCGCATTTGGAGTATGCATTTGAAGTACACTTCGAATTGGGACAGCCGTCGTCGCGTGGCGGTGACGTAATCGCACTTAAAATGCGTACTTCAAGCGTGCAGACCCTGAATTGGGACACAGCCAAAGGAAGCGATTGGGAAAACCAGGAAACACAGCTTAACAAAATCAGACTAACGAGATGGGGGAAGCAAAACTAGACACAACATGAGATAAGGGACTATCAAAATAAAACAGGAAGGAACAAACACTGAGACCAGGACTAACACTTGAACTTGACGTGAAGTTGACACAGGGACAGGGGACAAACAAACATGGAGACATGACTGATTGGGGAGACACAAAGGCAACACAAAAAAAAAGTTAAATAACATAATCACACAAGAACCCATGAACCAGAGAAATAGATAATAAAACTCAGAGGCACTAGGAATATTGAACACAAACAGAAGACTACGGAGCTCAAACACAAAATTCATCTTAACCCAGAATGAACCTAAAGACTTATAGGAGCACAGAACTAAAAGATGAAGGAAAAGACATCTCTGTGTCCTAGGCACCATGACACTAATAGGCTTGATGAGCCCTCATCACATCATTCTGCAGTGTTGTGATGCTAACACCACAGAATGATACATTGCAATATTTTCAGTTTAGGACAAGATTGTGATTCTATGATCACTAGAAAGCTCTATATTCCAAAGCTGAGGAGTGAGAGAACTGGAAATTTTACACACTCTTATCCACACAGTCGACGTCATCTAAGTTACTGTCTGTTTGATAGAAATAAATGATCATAGCACACCTTCCACAATCAGAAGGCGGCCTAACAGTTACAGCTGTAACAGAAATGTAACAGTCTGGTAACATTTGAAACTGCTGGGTTACCGCTAAGACTTGCCAAAAGCATATATTATGCTTTCACAAGGCTGGGTGGGGTGGCTGAAATAATAAAAACATAAAAAGAAGCAAACCATTTCTGCCCTTGTTTTTCTAATTGTGGCTATCTCATTCCTTTCTCCCATTTCTTTAAAAATTAAAAAATTTCTATTCAACAAGAGAAGATGCAGACAGTGAAACAGAAGAGGCAAAAAAATAAATAAATAAAAGAGCGAGAGAAAAAAAGCTTGACTCTGAAGATAGCCATTCCATTTTTAACATTCACATTTCTCCCAACATGCATGCATTGAGGAAATTGCTTACGAGGTTGATTATAGACTGTAGCTGGTGCACTTCGCATGATGTGGGAGAGGAACCCAAGAGTGAGGAAAATTGTTGAGCGGTCAGAATACCGTTATTCACACACATTTCTGCAAATAAGTATAGGTGCAAAATATTCCAGCAGCATGGGGATGAAACTTTAACTTTAACTTCAAACCACGAGCTGAGGAAGATTTGTCCCTGTGTTGTTTTTTTGTTTTTTGTTTTTGTAAATATCAGCCGACAAAATATTACAATCCAACATGGCTGCAGAGTCATGACCGCATGGCTGTGACAGGCAGCAGAAGTGAAGTGAAGCATGCACAGATGCTAGCTTGAATCTGTTTGTCAGCAAGAGGTTATCAAGAAAACTTTTGCGTGCTGAGCAGCAAGTGAACGAAAAGGAATCAAAGGAAGGCCACACACTTTTTTGGTACCCGGGGGCAGGGACCATCCGTGGCGCAGCTGGGCTTGCTGAGAGCCTTGAGGCGAGAAGGGCACCCCTCTGGTGCCTGCAGGGCAGACCACACCCTGCTGCCCTGCAGGCCACAAGATGTCTGGCAAGGGCCTGGCACAGATGGAAGAGAGAGTGTGTTGTGGCGCTCACAGACTGGTTTTTGGATATGTCACGAATAAGTGCAAGGTATGTAAATATTCGAACATGGACCATCTTTGCTCCTGTGTCTTATATGCGCTGTGCTCCTGTGCATGCAAATTGACCAAAAGAACACTGGGTGAAAGCATTACATCAGCAGTGAAAGTGCTTAAACTGAATTACATGTCCGTCTGTGAAAATTCACAATTATCCGGTGGAAAAAAATATCTATTTTCAACCAGTGTTTCCCACTATTTTAGCCTGATCACATTAAACATAGCACAAATGATTAGCTTGATCATTGAATAAAACAGTGATCATCTATAAACATGCATAAATAAATACATAAATAAATATAACAAATATATATATATAAAACATAAAAGTAGAAAAGGATCATTTATTAATCAAAATTACTGTAATTATAAAGTGGTTGCATCTTTGTAAAACCTTGTATGTACATTGGAACGCCTCCTGCTCGTATGTTTCCTGACAACACCTGTGACATCAGGGTGCAAGCTCTTGTTTTTTTAATCAGCAACAACAATAATTGCACCGTTAACAAATAAATACGCACCACACTAACACTGGAGGAGATTTAAATTATTTATCAAAACCAATAAAATGCCCCTGAGTAAGTAAATAAAAGCTAACAACTTAAAAAGTACTACAACATACTAAGTAAAAGAGACAAACAATAACTATTTAAAAGGCTAAAATAACCCAACTCTTCTCTGCAAAATAACTGCCCTTAAAAAAAGTGATGTCACTTTGGAAATAGCTCTAAAAGGCAAGAAAGTCATTGTTCTGGAAGTGTGTGTTTTACTTACATTCAAGTGCTTCAGATCGGTACTTTGAGGCTGTCTGGTGTCTCTAATGGCTTTACACTGGTTGTGTAAAGCGCTTTGGGGTCCTTAGGGACTAGAAAAGCGCTATACAAATACAGGCCATTTACCATTTACCATTTTTCTCAGTATCTCGTCCTCTCTGTAGGATCTCAGTCCTTCTCCTCACTCAGACCACTATGTGAGAGCTCAAAGCTATTGTGGGTGTGAGTGCACACACACACACACACACACACACACACACACACACACACACACACACTCACACAAACACAGAGTTTATGTTTTCTTTACTTACTACTGAAAGTACCTGATATCTTAGGATTTTGCAAGTGAAATCAGGGCCATTTTTACAATGTTAAATGACTCATGTAATCAGTGAATATTTAATGCCAATAAAAAAAATTAAAAAGGAAAAAAAAATAATTGCAGACTTCTTCCAATGTGCCTTTCTCTTTCTGTGTCCGTCTTTGTCTAAATAAAAAAGAAATTAAAAATATGAGCATTCGATTTTACAGCAGACTGAGTATTCCTGATGAGTGTCAAAAATAGGTCTGATCATTTACATCACAAAATACAGAGGTGAGATCTGCAGCTTCTTAATTCAACTTGTTTCAGTCTCAGTTATGCACCAGGGTTGCTGTCTGCCTGCAGTTAGAAAGTCTTACCATGAAGGGCGTCTCTGACAAAATGTTACGTGCACGATTTGTTCGCTTTCTAACTGATGCTGCAGCTGCTGTGATGGGCTGATACAGAGGGATGTAAAAAGATCATCCCTAACCTGATCATCATTCACTGGATCATTCGGAAGTTAGAAATGATGCTGTAAAACAGGTTACAGAGCTAAGTCGTTTTCACATATTTATTGACTTTTAAACTCCAAAAGTCTGCTGCTGATCTCAGTAAATTTAATACAGGTCGCCTCCTCCACTTGTGGGAGATTTGCAGATGTGGGTAAAAGAGGGGTGACATACTGCAGACGACGGCTTCACAGGAAAACAGAAAAAGTCTGTCATTAACGAAGACTGTGCTCTTAGCAGTCGGTTGCAGTGGAGTACTTATTTGTCAAACTGACAGTTACATTTTGAAATTATTTGATATTAAATATTGAAATCAGGTTTGACCCATGTTAGTATTTGACAGCAGTAAAAATACTGTAAATTCCTTTACCTTGAAATCTGTTGGCTTTTCCTAAAGTGTCAAAAAAAGAAAATATTTTAAAATATTGTATTGTTGTACAAAGTTTTTAATCAGTCGCATTCAGTTTGTGCCATGTCTGTGTGTCATTTTTATAGGACAGTGGTGACACAGTTCAACACAGATCTTGACACAGTCATGAAAAATATCTGTGTTTGCACTACATTAGGCTAGGATGGAACAATAACTTTGGTTGTGCTGTCATCTTCAACAACTTTTCATATGCTGCCCAAGGTAGAATATGAAAATGTACATGGAACTTAATAACAGTCACATGAAAAAGTTCGGATTTAGGTGTTACTAGAACAACAGATAATATCGATGGATGCTGTCGGTCTTATATACGGGCCCCAGGCGTCCAAGCCTGTCCAAAAAGGTCACTGTGCCCCCTTAAAAATTAAGATACACATTTTTCTAATGGAAATGTTAAATAGGCACTTATTATCTCAAATAAGTCATTGTAGTAACAACGAGGGCCATGATGGTAGCTTACTGAACCTCCACCAATCATAAGGCATATGGCATAAGGCAGAGGAGGACGCTGGTTTTTGGAGTGCATGGGCTAAAGCAAATCAGGGCTTGGGAAGTCAGCTACTTCTTATATATGTCTGTCTGGAAGTGGAAGGTCATCATCAGCTCATGAAGCTGTCTTCAAAGCAGCTTGAATCTTCTAAAACAAATTTAATATGAGCAGACTGGTTCATATGCAGGTTTCTGGTTGGAGGTTGTTTATGCTAGAATTTGTATTTTTTTTTTTATGTAGGAAGGCTGTAAAGGTGGCAGCACTGTTCTTCTTCTGCTTTTTTATTATTTGCGTTTTATAAAATAACAAAGTGTGTGGAGCCTAATGCCTCCCTCCATTAGGCTTACAAAGTTAGTTGCCCATCCAGACCATCTGCTCTGGTGCCGACCCTGCCATTGGAGAACTGTGGCAAGTACCGAAAAATTTAATTGATTACTTCATGCAGTCTTTTTCAGGCAGTTGTCTCAACTGCTGCTGCACCAAAAGTGACATCATCACCAATTGTGCGCTGTGCACTTTGGTGCCTTTTTATCCAGTTGTGCGCCTCCCAATTTATGTAATCTGGCACACACAGCGCAACCAGTGAAGTCTTGCTGGAGGCACGAGTCTGCCAGCAGGTTGCTCTCTACAGGCATTTCTACGATAGAGCAGTGTGGGAGTCTAAGGATTTCCAGATGGTAAAGTAGGAGATGGCTGCATCAGTTGAAAAAAAAAGTCATGTTTTTCAGAAAATTGTGGAAAAGCCTCTGAGATTGCTTAATTTCCTGTTTTGACTTGTACTAATCGCAAGTGCGATTAGTACAGGTTACGGCGCTGTCCTTGGCACCGTTTGTCCAAGCATCGTATCAGCTATACCCGCAGCTAAAGAAATCTGTCTTTTAGAGGTATCTAAGTGTTCACCATCCACTAAACTGTAAAATAGACTTATAAATGATTTTTAAAAAACAAACAAAAAAAACAATATGGCAAGTAAACACCTCTCTCTTTTTTGTTTTTGCCCTTTCCCTCAAAATCCAGGCTGGAAAGAAGTGCTCTCTGGGCATGCAGTTCCCACTGTAAAAAGCGGGAAAGGAGATGAAAAGGCGAAAGAATGAGAGAGGGAGAACGAGAAAAGGAGACAGAGACAGAGATTCCTTTGATGTTCTCTGCTATAACACATCACAAAGTCAACTCAAAGGGTTTGTTAAAAATGCATGACATGCACACAACTGGAAAATAAGTAATGAACTTAAAGAAATAAAGATCAAGTGATTTCATACACACCCCGACTTCAAAGAATCAACTTGACTTGAAGAGAAGAAAATAGAGAGAGGGAGAAAAAAAATACATATCAATGATTTCTTGACTTTGAGATTGCAGACTAATTATCACTCTGTACCGCAGAGTGGGGCAGACGTGGCTGAAACTGTGCCGATGAATGGAATGAAAAGGATAGAAAATATTTTGAATTTCAGGAGAAGTTTAGGCAAACATTCAGCGTGTCCCCCGATCAGGAGGTCTGACTATAGTCTAAGTGAGCCTGCCACGCCAGCGGGAGTGTAATAGACACAATCTGACTTTGCATTCCAGCAATGGAACACCAGTTTGAGGCAAGGAAGCAGATAATTGCTACATAATTACATGCAACAGCAGCCATTAGAAT
This sequence comes from Neolamprologus brichardi, assembly GCF_056152115.1. Lineage (NCBI taxonomy): Eukaryota > Metazoa > Chordata > Actinopteri > Cichliformes > Cichlidae > Neolamprologus > Neolamprologus brichardi. The sequence continues at coordinate 20,677,391 of NC_142105.1, forward strand.
ATCCGATAAAAAAAAAAGAAGAGGGGGAAAAAAACAATTATAAAAGGATGATAATGAGGATTCAATCGACGGGGACGATGTTGCCAACACCAGAGAGACCTTGGTTTTCCCTCAGTTTGACTTGCATATGCTGGCCCACGTTCCACCATCTGGAAATGGACGCAGACATAAAATGACTTGACACATTGTAATGGTTTTTTTTTCTCACTTTCTTTTCTTTTTTTAAAATCTTAAATAGACACCTTTTATTCTCTTACTCTATTTTACACCAAGTGGGCTTTAGGGGAAAACTATCTATTTTTTATTCAGTACGACAATACAAACATTTCTATTAAGCCACCTGATGCCAGACCAAAGCTCGGGGACAAAAGGCGGGGAAATGGCAGCTATCGATAGCACATTTATTGTGGTTTGCCAGCTCTTTAAGTGTTTAAATGTACCCAACAGCAAGGTGATATCGGCTTATCAACCTGGCTACTGCTATCATCTTGGTTTTGCTGTGAAGTCTATTTTTACAGCGAGGTGTTGGTGAGCCATTGTGCCTTCTCCCTGTAAACCGCCCAGCTCCCTTTCCCCATTTGTCTCTTTATTCAGCGTACACAAATGTAATCCACTGAATTTGAAATCATTTCCAGCTCAAGTCAATGAATGCAACTATAAGCCCACGGTGTCAGAACCTCAGGAGCATATGAATAAAGCATAAGGAGTGGGGTGGGGGCACAAGGAGCTGGGGAACAAAACTGGATCTTTTTACCCCTCGGGTCTCCCTGCTACCCAGAAAAAGTAATCGGCTTAACCCGTGGGTGCTGCCGTGGGTTTTCTAGCGTGAACTACTCTGTACCAGACCAGATCTTACCAAAACCAGAGAGAAGTAAAAATCAATGGTGTACACCCTCTGACTAATGGGATTTCCTGCATTGAATTGTGCATCTAGAAGTTGTGGGCATATGTGTGTGCGCGTGTCAGTGTATATTTGTGCATGCAAAAACTCTATGCCCTTGTATTTTGTGCGTGCCTGTGTGAGCGTGCACCCTTAGTAAGGATGGTGGTGGGTGGTAAACGTCTGACATTTCCTCACAGCGGGGGGCATCTTAGGCATGCCTGGGGGTAGAATATCATGTGTACACGCTGAGGGGAGGAGGACAGCAGAGAGAGGAGCCATAAAAGGGGTATGAGCAGAAGCATGGAAAGACAAAACAGAAGGGGAGAGAGAGAAATGCCTAGGGCTTCCAACTGTGGCAGCATTGCAGAAAGGTGTTATTGGAGGGGTAGGCCTCTCGTCTCCCTCGTTGCAGGGATTGTTTCTTTTTTTCTCCCGCATTAATAATTTGAACCTAGAAAGAACGCAGAGAAAGAGGAGGTTCTAAACTGGGGTGGTAAGACGTGACTTTGCAGAAACAAGCACGTGTTGATGGTGAGAGGAGGACGTACGCTGAATCAAGACATGTGAGAAGAACAAAACAGGGAGTAAAAAAGCCGTATAGTTCTAAAAATCTACCACAGCTAAAATATGCCTGTCTACCATTTGGCCCTCTTAACTTCACTTTTTTTGAAGCACTGGCTGAGTTACACCTGCAGGAGTTAGAATTACCTTTCAATTACTGCTGATAAATCTATGCAAGGCTTTGGGGAGATTCCACTTTAAAGCTGGCTAACGAGACTAATTAAGTAACGAGACCTGGAGGGCTGCGAGAAAGGGCTTTCTCTCACTTTTTGGACAATTCTCTTCTTTACTGTCATCTCAAACCCCTTTCAGTAAGAAATCATAATGTACATGCATTTGAGAAATGCATGTTGTTGCTTGCTAAGATCCAAAATCTTAAGATTTTAGAGTTATCATGCATCTTGATGAATCTCACACATTGTTTCACAGCACCTGTCCAACTCTTGATATTGTACACGCTGTACTTCGAGTAAGGTACAATGCACGTTATAAGCAAGGTCTCAGCACAAAGTCTAATGCAACAGATCATGAATAACTAAAGACAGCTTGCCATTTTCAATATGGGGGCTTCTGAGGAGGCAGTGAAGTGGTTTTGCAGTGCTAGGCAGTATGCTCTCAGCTCTGGAGAACATGCAGGCATTACCCTGCCAAACGCAGCCTGCAGCTGGGTAATAGCATGCATATGCACACTGCAGGAGCCGCTGAATTATTTACACCTTTAAATGTACAGAGAATTCCTTGAGCATCATGTACTGTCTATCACACTCCACCTCACTCGCAGCTCAAATAATATGCTGTACTTCACCTCCTCCGTTTCCTAGTCGTATCAGTACTTTTTGCGAGCATATGCTGTATCTCTCTCCGCGTGCGTAAAACGGAATGTAAGCATGCATACGCTGTATGTGCGTTTGACTGAGATTCTGTGTTGTCTGAAAAAGTGTCGTTAGGGGCGAATGAGGGAGCATGTAGTGTAAATAAAGACGAGAATAATGATGACACTAAAACAGTGGTTTGGACTCTGTCGGTGCAGGGGGGCCAGGAACATTCTCCTGTCTCCTGCTGGGCTGACTGCAGCTTTCAAAGTAACACTGGAGATGACAGGGGAAAAAGTGCCGTGCCAATTAGAGTGCAGAGAGAGATAGAGAAAAGGAGGTGGGTGCAGTAGAGAGAGGGAGAGAAAGAGAGAGAGAGAGGGAGGGACGTGGCGAGAAGAGAGGCTACAAGTGAGAAAAGAAAAATAATGGCCTTACACTGTCAGGGTGGATGCTGAGCCAAACAGAGGGAGAGGAGGAGGTAAACACCAGTGGGACAAACAAGTCAGCAGGGACAAGAGAAAGGGAGAGAGCGATGCAGTGAGAGCCCAAGAAGGAAAGAAAGAAGCGATAGAGGGAGGGTTAAATTGGCCTATCTCCCCTCAGGCTCGGCGGCTTCACAATGGCGCCTCACTGGGAAAGAAAGTAACGCTCCAAACAGGACCCACAGGGGACACAGGTGTGCACGTGTGTGCGCGCGTGTGTGAGCATGTGTGCATGTCAGAAAGAGAAAAGAAAATGACAGACACAGATAGTGAGGCAGGTAGAGAGAAAATTTGTGTGTGAGAGAGAGCAATCCTCTGTGGGATCCACTGGGAAGCTTGTCACCAGCGGTCAGACACACAGACTCAGTGGATTTAGGAATAAAATTTCAAGGGAGCTCACAAACTGAAGGAACAGCAATTGGGTGAACTCGCACCGTTAACTCGCTTCTTAGCCTGATTATTTGGGCAGCTGAATAAAATCATATTTATTGGGATCTTTGACTTTTATTGTGCACAAATTGTTTTTCCCACCAAAGCAGAGATTTAACAGTGTGTTACAGTTTTGCTACAGTCGTTAGTCAAGGTTAGGCACTACATACATTGTCCTGCTATTTGATGGTATTGCATTTCTTTACATGCGTTTATATAAATACAGGCATGAGATAACACTCTGAACCAAATCTGAAATTATAGGTCATTAAGTTTTGGATAGTCTGCATAAGATAATACAAGCAAAAATATAAAACAGCAACATAATTATGTTTGTGAGGTTTTCAAGAATTTTGGTTGCTGGTTTAATAAGAAAAAATCTGTGTGTACTGCTAACAGTCCCCCAACCTCATCCCAAATCCGACTGCGTCTGTCACGTTAAATTAGGACCCATGGCAAACATAAACTAAATAAATTGTTCTGTCTATTAAAATGTGCTCCTCCAGGACCCCAGTTAATTGGTATTTTTAAAAATAACAAATTAAAAATGTAACCAAAAAAAAAAAAAACAGTGATATGAAGTCATGGGGAACAAATTGACTTACAAAGTAATGAAAAATTGGGTTAATAGAGAAAAAAACACAAAAAACACCTGGGAAATGTGACAATACCTCTGGGGTTAGGCTGATCAGCACAATCGGGGTTAACCTTGTCTGTACACTCTTTACATTAGGTCTCAAAATGTTCATATTTAAAAAGAAATGTCCTCATATTCATTCTCTTTCTTTCTAGTTTTTCACTGTCTGCATCCATTTTATAGCCACAGATCTGTGGGACAAGGATCGCCCTGCTGAGTTGGCTGGTGGGTCTTAGCATCTCCCCAAAGTAGCAGTTGGTCAGCTCTTAAAACAGTCCATTACAGTGCAACATCACACTGAGCTGCCAAACTTCGGTGCCCAAGTGTGACTGTCACAACAACACCGAACGAACAGTATAATTTTGTATTTTCTTCCTTTCCTTATCCTTATATGTTCCGTTCCGCAATTAACAGTAGCTTCGGAGACCTCATGCTGTTCTTGTTTGTCTTTCTGTCGGTCCGAAGAAAACACATTTCAGGTTTTTTTTTTTCCAAATAAAACACAGTTTGAGTGCAATCAGACTACATGTCCATCTGCACTTAAATGCTCTCAATGGGACATAATCTGTTCATTACTGCAATGTGTTTTTGGCAATATTTACTCATTTTGGCTTTGATCATCAAGTCAATATACAATATGTGTACGATCCTCGTCATTCACAGCTAACAATGTGTTTCCCCTACTACACCATGCAGCAGTGGTTCACAGTTTGGAGCTATTGAATTGAGTCTAGAGCTTTGATTGCTTTCTAAGCAAGTGCAATGTTTTCAACAGGGCAAAAAAACCCAGAGAGGTCTTGTAATTATGACTTCCAAATCTCACAATTACAACTTGCTGTCACTACATGAGAAAACTTCTTCTTAATATAAATTGTGGTATTCTACACCTTGAGTGGAAATCAATCAGATGCTCTAAAGATACAGTCACATACTGTCGCATGTGAGTTAAAGGTCTGGTATCATTCACGCTGTCATTAAACATTAAAGGACATTAAATGTGACACACAGCACCCAAAAAACAAATTCGTTTGTCAACCGTGGGCTTCTAAAGTAACTGAGATTGTTCAAGCAGAAAGCTTAGCATGAAAGGTCCATTGTGGTTTAAAGCTAAAGGATGTTTTTTGGATATATGAAAGTTCAGAAGTGCATGAATATTTTTGATTTTTTTTCTGATTGCTTATAAAATAAAAAATAGAATTAAGTATAACAAAAACCTGCTGTAATAGCAATATAAAGTTCAGTTGAACTAAACCGATTAGAGAGATGTCTGAAATAAATAGAAATGGACTGATATTTATATAGCTCTTTTCTGCTAAAACTGAGCACTCAAAGTGCTTTTTACACAGATCCATCAGGGGAAACCTGAGGTTTAGTATCTTACTCAAGAATAGCTCAACATGCAGACTGAAGTACTTGGAAGAATTAATCTGCCAATTTTTTGATTGCTAGACGGCCTGCTCTACTTCCTGAACCAAATAATAATGATCATAAAATAAACAGTTGTACATGAACACAACACTAAACAGTAATACGCTAGATTAAATGTCATGTCAAATTGTAGAAAGATCATTAAGAACAAGCAACTCTCTCAGTGCCCCAAATACAATGAACATACTTGCTACAAACACCAGTATAACTTAACAGGTTCCATCCATCCTTTTCTGTTTATTCAATTCAGTACTGGTTCTGATTTGCTGGTTTTGAGTGCTTCTTATATCTTTTGGGAAGCTGTCAGCTGGCCGTGATCACAAAAGGTAGAGTCCTGCATCCAGTGATTCATATTTCAAAGCATTAGCATCTGATACCACTGGCCCATGTATGGGTGTCACTAGTTCTGCCCCGGCACAATGCATAGTCATCTGGTACTCAAAAATCAGTGACCGGAGACTGTGTGGATGCAGGCTGTCCAGATAGCAATGCATGTCTTGCCCAATCATAAATCAGAGAGAGAACAAATTTCCTTTTCATAGATTCCCAACTGCACTGAACTGTCCACTTTAAGGGATAAAAAATAATTATAGTTTTAACAAAACAAAATACCAACAGAATACTCAATACTCATTTGCAACTCCCCTATGTGTGACATTACAGAAACATTTGCCTCTCCTGCTACCTCTTAAATTGTTCTTAAAATTACAGGTTTTAAAGGACGAACAGCTTCAAATCCTTCAATTCTCTGCACAAATGTAAATAAAAACAGAATCCAGTGGTCTTTAAATGCCATAAACCAATATTTTATTTTCTAGTTAACAAAAAATGTATTAAATTATTAAGAAAAAAAAGGTAATTTTGAATCTGATGGGTTAATATAAACATGGCACTTGCCAAATATCACAAAATAGTTTGGGCAGGGACGTGTTTGTGTCTTTTTGTATGATAGAGCTTTACCTGCATTTGTGGATGGCACGGTGAAATGTGTTCAAACATATTGATTCCTGGGACTGCTCCCAAGCACATGCAGTGATTGCACGTGCTAATGCATATTTATAATGAAGTGCCACGTAAGGGCCCCAAAATCACAGGAATCCAATGCTGATTTTCATTCTTGTCCTTGTGCACAGAGATTTCTCCAGAGTCTTTTGCTAATATTGTGTAAGGAACATTAGCCTGAAATTGTAGACACATTATTATTTTTTTGCGTAACCAGCAGACATTTCTGTCTCAAATGCTCTTTTTATATCATGTTACTGACATGTTACTGATTGCCAATTAACCTAATTAGCTGCAATAACATTTCCCAGCTGTTTGCTTTTATTTGCTGTTTTTTGCTCTTTTTCTCGAATTCTTTGAGACATGTTGCTTCTCTCAAACTCAAAATAAGTTAATATTTGTCATGAAATAGTAAAATGTCTCATTTTAAACATTTGCTATATCTTGTATGTCTTCTTGGGAATCAAATATGTGTTGATGAGATTTGCAAAATGGTATATTCTGTTTTGTGTTGATGCAGCATCCCAGATTTGCTGGAATTTCTACAGTTGTACAACAAAATTGTGTATTACTTAAAAAGTAGCATTGCTACTGTACCAAGGATACTGAGAAAAACATTTACTTTAGAATACCTTTTCACAGGACATGTTATCTTGAATTTTTAACATGTATATGTTACCACATACAAAGGATCACTGATCATACACACGGAGACACAGACACACAGAATGCTGCATAGATATATTCCTTGCAATCCAGTTTTCACATGCTTTCCTCCTCTTTTGAGTAGAATTGTAACTTCCAGAGACAGTCTGGAGATGCTGTATGACGTCACATGTTTCCCTGATGGCCTGACCTCCTTCCTTTTACCTGACAGTGAGCCACATGCCATGGATTGTGCAATGCATCTGGATGTTGATCCTGGTTAACATTATACAGGACTAAGAGTCAGATTGTGGTATATATTCATAGCCTTTTATTTGCGGGGAATCACGTAGGATATTTCACTATGCATAATCATTCAGTGTGTCCAATGTTTCTTTCAGTTTTCACAGTCCAATTTCTCTTCCCACTTATATGCAGGCGGAATAGCTGCATTTGCCTTCTGTGACTCGGTCCTTTGATATGTTTTCAGTTTGTGTTTGGAGCAGGAGCATTCAGTAGTAGCCAAGGTAACAAGATATTAACATTTTACTTAGCTCTTTCTGCTTTAGTCATTTGGCATCTAAATACTAAATACAGCACATAAGGTCATTACAGATGAACTACCGTAAGTAGTAACACATTTTTGGAATGATCTGAATTCAATAAAAATTCACAGCGATGTTTATAATGACCAAAATCGTCCTCTGTGTTAGGTATTCAAGCTGAGTCAGAGGGGCTGAACAATGCAAGCCTCAGTCACAACAATAAGGTTTAAGCAACCCTTTGTTCCAGCTGCTATTAATGTGTTTAACAGCTGGCAGTAAATGAGTGCCATGTGTGATCGTATTACTTATTACTGCCTCGTGTTTTACTGTTACATATTTGATGTATTCATATAATGCAGATTTGATTTACACAGCTGATTTCTCGTGTGTGTGTAATTGTGTGTCTGCAAGTGGAAGTCATTTGTACAGCTGTTCTAATTTCTCTTTGTATGTGTGTCTTGTTGTTGATGATATTTGGGGTGGTGAAGAAGGAAATCAAAGCCAGTGGAAGACAGAGCTTCTCTGTAATAGTGGCCTTCAGACTGTTTTTCCCCACTGGCGAGTCACCTTTTATTGTTTTAATGCATGTTAACAGTGAGTAGAAAGCTCTTCTGCCTTTGGCTTTCATCTGTGGAAGAACACAAGCTCCTGAAATTGATAGAATTTTCCAGATTCCCAAGATATCATACAGTAAAAATAGCAGTTGTCACATGCATGTTTTCAGATTTAGTTTCATCTTCTGTTCAATCCCCATTTACATATATAAACTGCTATATATAGAGAGACAGGGAGCAGTTTGGAGAAATCTGTGTGAATAAAATGGAAAAGAAAGAAAGGATTTTTTCTTTGTCCTACTTGTGCCTCTTGAATAAAAAGTAATGCCAAGGCTATTCAGTTTTGAGCACTGCTATGATAAGGCCAAATTGTGGCACCACTATTTGAATGTTACATTTGAATTTAAGAACAGTCGAAAAGAATTTCTTTACATCTCGAACAATTTTCTGCTTCAAGGATGAACATGTTCGAATTTGGTTGTAAAGATCAAAATCACTGTGACTACACTAAATGTGCTTTGGGCCATACCCCAAGAACTCATTTACTACTTTCATAAAAATGTTTAATAGCATAAAATAATAAAGTGATAACATTTAAAAAAGGTCAAAGGTCAAGTCTTTAGAATTATGACTGTAGCTGGACCTTAACTTGACTGCTTGGTGGACACAATAGCTGTGTTCCAAAATGTCGGCTGCATCCTCCGGAGGCCGCATTTGAAGGCCGATTACGTCACAGCCAGGCGACGAAGGCTGTCCCAATTCGTCGACTCCTTCAAATGCGGCCGACAAATGCGTCCTTCATTTCCCCGAATTTGAAGGATGGATCGGGTGTGTCCTTCGTGGCCCACCATATCCCAGAATTCATAGCTGCAAATTTCAGCTGTCAACAATGGCGGCCACTACTAAGTTTTAAAATTACTCTTATTAATCTTTCTGGGTCACAAAATAAACTTTTAACATAATTTAAGGCGAGAAAGTAGCTGTGTAATTTACAAATATCTGCTCGGTTTATCAAGACATCGCATATTTGCAAAAGTGTGCCGACGTTTTCGGAGACGTCTGTTACCCACCCACTCGATAGCAAGCCGGGGAGTTCAATGGTCACTCCAGCCGGCGAGAGCAGCGGACTCCCGGCTTCATTGTTTTCAGACCCCCGCTCTTTCGCTACTCAGGTTAAACATGATATATAAGTCACTCAGATAACTTGCCTTTTTTCGGTGTTTTATTTGTTCCGGAGTAAATCGGTTTGGCTGAGATCAAAGTTATTAGATTAAATAAAACTTTATTAATCAATCGGGTGGGTTCCTCCGGGATTTTCACACAGCTGAATAAACGTTAAACAGAAAACTGATTAAACAGAAGTGTGAGACGGTCGAGAATTTACGCCAGTGTCCTGTTATATTTTAGATAGCAAGGAGCAGACAGCTGAGTTAATTAAACTCCACCGACACAGCGGTGACGCAAATCTGAAGGCTAGACCGTCCAATTTCACAGCCTCGCACTTCCGGCCTTCTCTGTCTTTGAAGGACCCGGCCCACGTAGACCGCGAAGACCGGGTCCTCTGAAGGATGCAGCCGACGTTTTGGGACACAGCTAATGTATCACAGTTTAAAGACTGTTGTGCAGAATGTATTGCTTTTTTAGTTAACATTTTTATGATGTAATTGCAATAGTTTCCATTTCTTATTTATTTTTATTCACATTTTATTGTGATGCTGACAAGTTTTCCAAAAGAGAGAGGTTATTTACCTCTCATCAGCTATGTATAATATTCACTACTTTCAGTTAATTAGTCTATATTTTTTTAAGCAAAGCTTTACAAGTGAAGACATTGTAGTCATTGTTGGACTTATTAAGCCTGAAAATTGTAACATAGTTGAAGAGCATCCCCAATGGCTTTGGAAGACAGACAGCCTTACTCCAAAACAACCTTTAATTATGATCATGTCTAACGTATTTATTGTACCCGAATTGAAAAAAATACCTTTGTCTCTAGTCCATCCCAGTCTGAGTTGAATACAATCTCATCTGGAGTGAAAATAGATTTAACATAAAATTCCCAGCATGTGAAATGTCACTAAAGCATTATTGTCAGCTGTCACAAATTTGATTTGAGGCAACTGAGCCCACATTGATAGTGTGAGTCCACCATGTGAAATTAGATAAATGAGAACTGGGGAAGTTTCTCCTCTGATCAGTGTTCTGCTGGTCGATAAATGCATGTCAAGAAAGTGAAGTGAAGCCCAGCGAGAGACCTGGTGACAGCTGCCAGTTAACTGTAACTCAAGTTTGAAAGACATGCTCAAGGTATGGCTCAGATATCTCCTTTGAAAACTGTTTTGTTGTCATTAACTGATCCTCTGAGATTGATTGGATCCTTTGTCGTATTTTATAATATCCTTTTTTGACAATGTCTGAACAATCTAAACAACAGAAAATGATTACAGCACACGTTCCTTTTTGTTGTTTCTCGGTCCATGTTTGAAGGAGAAGCCAATTATTTTAAACCCTTGTCACATACAATCCCTCAGCTCTGCTGTCTAAAACAGACTCAGCCAGTCCACAGCAATCCTCAGTGAAATCACTGCAGCATAATTGCCCTGTTCTGTTGGTTACAATAGTTGGCTGATCTTTATTGTCCCCGCTAGCTGTGTGGCTAGAATGCCAGCTCCTTGTTTATTATTCAAGCTAGTGGGACTAGCTCAAACATAAATAGATAAACGGGTGATTTTCTGTACAACCGCTGACCTGCTTTTCACTTGCCTAGGCCTCTTCCTGCGATTTCTCAAATTGTTGCTCAGTTCTTGTCCAGTGCATAGACTAGGTAATTGGCTGAAGCTCATTCTTCAGCCTTCTATTCTTGTAATTGCACTTTTCTGGCTTGAACATGCAAGCATTGATTTTTCTTTTTTTTTTTCTTGAACCTGCTGTGTAGCTTCTTCCAGTAGGTGTTCTGAGAAATATCTGCAGCAAGTATAGCAGCCACACACAAAAAGAAAAATCTCAAACTCCTCCCGCTGCGACTGTGTCTGAAGAAATGTTCGGGTATTAAAGAGTTTAGCTCCCCTAAACTTGGCACTAAAAGCAAATTGTGAAGCAAAGAGATGATTAAAGAAAATGTTGAAACAAAACACACCTATTCAACATCTTAAGAAACTGCGTAATTGGGGTCAACTTTCTGCGTGTCACGTAGTAGTAAATCAGATTACCCGTGCGGCGTCAATTAGGGAGATTCCTGAGATCATCCACAGCTACTCCTTGAACGTGTACTTCGGAAATACTTGAGAAATACTAGGATCATCTTTTAAGTAATTTGCCTTTTAATTCATACGTATTTAATTAAAAAATGCAGAGTATTTTTCCACAAGATAAGCAAACCGGATTTTAATACCAGCAATTGGCATGGTTCTCCCCTTAAAATGTCACAATTGTTTGTTCCCAATAAAAGATCATCAGATAGCAAGGATGCTCTGTAAAGACTGTAATTTTGGGAGATAGATTAACCCGGGTTGCCATTACTTACAACTGAACGAGGGATAAGCATTTTGTTCTCAATTCTTAAAGAGTGAGAGGATCTTTTTGTGGTGAGGGCGAATGACTGCAATCCATTACCATGTGAGTTCTGCATTAAAAGAGTCTGAAACAACACCTCTGTCCTTCAAAAGAAAGGATTGATTTTTTTTCTTCAGAGACCTGCCAGCGTTGGATATTTCTAATTGTGTATTTAACCCCCCCTATTTTTTCGCACTGCGGACCTTTGATTTCATAACAGATTTTCTATGCAAACCCTTTTTTTTTCAAAAGTGAAGAAAAATAGAGTGTGAAGAAATGACTCATCATCATATCAAACTATAAACCGCCCGGAGCCTGTCTGCATGCCGTACCACATTTTTAGTAGTTATATTGAGATATTACAGACAAGTCAGCAGCTATTTTTTTTTTTTTTTTAGTTATTCCCAAAACACATTCCTAATAGAAAATATATATTTACCAAAAACACAGGACAACATTACAAACAAAAGATGAATGCCTGAGAACAAAGTGAATCGATCTCTAAAGTCCATACCCACCATAGGCACACAAACATACACAAAATCCCCCACTCTCAAACACACACCTACACATGCACACCGCAACACAAGCTCCCAGTACCATCACAGTCGAGCGGTTTGGCAGAGCGACAGCAGCAGCGGCGGTGTGGAGCTGTGTGCTGTTCTCTGTGCACTCACCTTTCACCTCCTGCCATTTTAGCCTCAGTGATTCCATCAGTGCACCTGAATACAGATGCCGATTTGAGCCCCGTGCTTTGGTCTTACCTGACGCACGTGGACACCAGTGGAACAAACGTAGCAGACAAAGTATAACAGGTAGGAAAGGGGGCAACAACAATAAAAAATCACATACAAGGCAATATGACAGCCAGAGAGACATGATGCTAGTGTTGTTTGCCGCATCTTGACATTATTCGTTTTCCGCCTGTTTCACCTCATGTCACTCTGCTTTTTCTTTTTCTTCCACCTCGCTGTCCTATTTTCTCTCTGCGACCACTTTCCCTCCCTTTTTTGTGTGCATATCTTCCCTTTTGCAGGCAACTGTGTGTTGTGTTATACCATCAGGGCGGTCATGGAGTTATGGGGTCGCTTATTTGGATCAAGAACCACTTTTTTTTCCACTTCTCGTATGAACCACGGAAACAAATCTTCCAAGGAAAACACGCTTTTGTTCTGAGACATGGAAATTAATTTGAATACCTTAATCATACATGATCAGACAGTGGACTTGGAAAAACATGCCGTACACCGACACAAGATTTGTCATCTGATTGAAGCATTAGATACTTCTTACAGTCTTAATGAAATCAAATTAAAATTCATATGGGCTTTGCAGTGTTAGGAAATGTAAAGTCTAACGTCATAAAAAGAGGCACCACTTATGAATCTGTAGTACAAACAGGAACTGCTATACATTTAAATTAAGAATATTCAGTAAGCGTCCCTCTTGAATGTTTCACTAGTTCGGATTTGTTATGCAGTGCACTGTGGAGTTGACCGTGACAAAGAGGGTGACCCGTTCCTCTCTGAAACATGTGCGCTTTCATTCCCTAACGCCCTGATGTCCTCGCTACCGACCGCTCTTTCTTTCTGTCCATCTCTCATAAACGATTGGTATTCCTCCTTACCTCCTCACCAACAGCAAACATCACTCTCATCAAAGGCCCTCGTCTTTGATCAGGTCTTCAAAGAACCGTGTCATCAAAGTCTATCAGGTTAGATATTAACTGAGAAAGGCTAGAGAGAGTGGGAGAGATTGCTTCTAATGCCTCTGAGTTACGGCACAAATGTATGCAGTAACTGGTCACTAATTACTAATTACTGCCATGGCACACGCACCAAAGCAGTAATTTCTGTTAGATGGTGAGAGAGAAGGGGTGCTTTTGGGTTAAGGTGCAAATGAGACAGGCATCACGGCAGAGCCCTTTAGCTTGACATGTTTGACATTAGCACAGAAATGGACGCGAGGACAGCAGAGCATGTGAACACTTCTTAATCTTAAAAACAAACAGTCTCTCACGGTGATACAACTTATGTGACATCATTATGCATCAGAACAAAGATGGCAGATATCTGTGTCAATGATGTGGAGGAAGCCGAAGATTTGCTCAGAGAGGAGCAGAGGACAGCCAAGAGAAATGATCTCCATAGATAAATGCCTGCATCACTAAGTGACTCCCTCCCCAACTTTGCTCACTTTAAAAGAGACAAATTCTCATGTAATGTATCCATAGCAGCACACTGCATTACTCCTGTTCCCCAGTGCTGAAATATGAGTGCTATGTCACCTAAGGCTGCCAAGCTAACCGTTTGCCTAATATAGGAGGGAGCAACGCAGCAAAAGAGAGAGAAAGGGAACACTAAATGTCCTGATGGAAAGAGAGAGAAAGAGCGTTAGAGGCTCCCAAGGAATAGTGCCATCTGCATGTGAATGAGTCTCACCCGGGGAGATCTCTTTTGGAGAAATTAATGATCTCAGGAAAGCAGAGCTGAGAATGTGTGCTCCATGGAAAACGGAACGAGTCTCATGTCAACCAGGTCTCTTCTTTTGCTCTTTGTACTCAGTCAGATATTAAACGTCCACGAGCTTCCTCTGGCAATCCCGTGCATATCCGCTTGTTTAAATATCATTATTACAGGGGGACTGCGAGGCGCTTGGTCAAAGGGTCATAATCAGTGAACAAGAAAGGGTGGATTATATTAAAAAAGGGGAGTGAGTTCTAGACGTGGAGCTAGTTAAAAAAAAAAAATAAAACAAAGGCGCGAGGCTTGTCTCAATAGCGTTGACATCCAGCTGATGGCTATGTACCTGGGCGGTGGGATGGGAGAATTCAAAAAGCAGGAACAGGCTAATGAAGGATAATCAGCTCCGCATTGTGGAGACCTCTATTTATTACCCCGTCCCTCATTATTTCTTTTGTAGACATGTCAGTGTACTGCGTGGCGGGCCTACATCAGAATTGTGCCTTATTGGTAAGCGCCTCACTCAAATTAAAGCCTTGCTTCTTTGCAGAGACCCAAAGTTTTCACTTTGAAGACTTGGACGTATGTAATATGAAGTCACCCTTAACCAAAATACTACTGGTGCCATTTACAGTATGTTGTTCAGCGTAAGTATTCACTTTAGTCTTTTGTTACTAGTGCAATTTTTATTGCAGCAGCAGTTTTCTATAAATTTATCCTAGCCTTGATTCACAGGCAGGGAAAGGCACAGCCTCCCTGACAGTAACTCTTACAGTTTAGCATTCGCATTTGGCTGTTTACAAAGTCTAATAAGCGTGTCCCGGTGGCAGGCCATGCTTCTGCAGAGGAGGAGATTGCATTTTAGCTCCATTGTGTGGCTTGTGGTCCCCTCATCAGATCTGACAGGCAGTATGACAAGTCCTATCTGCCAGCTAGCTGATAAGTGCAGCTCGAGCTACGCTTAGGTCTGCCTCAATCCAATCATATGACAGCCCCAGTGAATGGCGTTCACTCACTGCAGCTGGGCAGGGCTATCCTGGCTCAGTCGCTAACGCTGTAGCATTTTAAACCATGGGTGGAAAGCTAGCCATGCAGAATTATAGTGTACTGTGTTAGATATGCTGTTTCAGCTCGAGTTGTGCTGAAGCTGATTTGTTTCTAATGGTGCCTGCAGTATATTTCATAGAGCATTGAATGAAAGCTTTTGCATTAAGTTCCTCTTTGACAAGGGAAATCGTTGATCCTCATAGCATATTTTACCGCTTGGTTTTTTTTCCCCCTGACACAGACTCAGTCAACTGTGTCACTGGAGTCACGTTTATGCATTAATTTGAAAGGGTCTCTTCTGTTGGTTGCTTTTTTTAGACTTCTAATGTTTAAGAGGCAAAAACAGAACAAGACTCACGATGCCCCGATGTTATGCAACAACCCTGACTGAACTGCAATTTTGAAACTGCCTCTGATCCAAAAGAAACTTCAAAGTGACTGCAGTTTTACAGCAATTGTGGAGAGTTAATCCAAGCTGTCACTCTTAGAAGGTTGCACAAATCTAGTTGTGCATACAAAACTTTTCAAGTAAAGCACTGATTGAACCACAGCATGGTTTTGGATTGTTTTTGTTGTAAAAGCAATATCGACAGCAATCAAAAGCTGTGGGACAAATATAAGGAGATCGTTTTATAAGGTAGTCTTTCAAAAATTGTGCAATTCAAAAGAAAAATATGAAAATAGCACAACAAATTGTAAAGGCAGAGCAATTTGGAGTGAACACAATTTAGGAAAAATTCAAAAGCACTCAAAGGCAGATAGAGAAATCACACTCACAAGCTGACAGTCTTCCCTATCTTCTAAGTGTCCCATTTCACTTCACCCTTCATGGTCACTGCTGTCTTACCGACATACTTGTAGCTGATGATGTCGGGCTCACCTGTGAGTGCGCAATGATGAAAATGTGGCTCCAGTCAAAACCAACAGAGAAAACAAAGCTTTTACAAGACATGGCAACCATAATAATTACTCTAAACCAAATCTGTCTCTAAATCTAACCTAGTAGGGTTTTTATGCCCAAACAAATGCACGCCGTTTTTAGTGCCTAAATCTAACATTGTCAGTGTTTGTTAATACCTAAAAACACAACATGTTCTTTTTTAAAAATTGATAAGATATTTAAAAATATACATATGGTGTCATAGTGTCTGCAATATATAAGTTTAGCTTCAGCTTTAGGCGAGGAGTACGAAAGTGGAGTGCTGAAAAATCCTGTTAAACATGTTGTAATAATGTCACACAAATATGTAATCAATCAAAAATACATAGTATTATTGTAATGAAAATATAAAGTTAAGTCAATAATTATAAATAGTTAAGTAGTAGTAATAGTAGTTGAAGGCATCTCTTCCATCATTGTGGAGCCCCTGTGCCGCTCTGTTAGAGAAGACTGTGTTATTTTTCGCTTGTTGTGGCCGGCTTGGTAGAAATAAATAAATAAAAATAGCAGTACCACTTAATCAAAAAGGATTTAACTTCAACTTAACTAGCTTTTAAATCAAGATATGGAGGAATATTGTTAAAAGCCAAATGAAAATCAATACAAGGCAGTGTGGCATTTGCTGAAGTGCCTCAAAACAAAAATGCATTATTATAGAAATGGCAAACTTGAGTTGTGATTTCTTGTGTGGACGCTTTGTGTGCCAGTAGAGAGCTGAGCAAGTCTAAGTCAGGTCTCTCTGAGCAGATATCCTTAAAACAATCTAGCGCCATCATTCTGCTAATATGTAGAGCTTTAAGAAGACTCATTACTGTATATGAAGTTAGTGAAATTCATTAGAGCGCTGAAGAATACTGATCTAAAATGTAACAAAATTCCAGGTTATTACAATTTTTTGGATGTTTTTTATAAACATGCGCGTTACCCATCTTGATCATTTTTCAGTGTAGAACATGGTGCAGTGTGAAGCATCACTAGACAACACATTTAGTGTCTTGCTTACTTGCTGGTTTACTGAATTTAAGGACTGACTCTTAAGCAGCTGGATTATTAATTATAATTAAAGTTTCCAAGTGCTGGCTTAGCTCGAGCTTAAGATAACCGCTGAATTTGTCAGGGACGTTGTTATTCCTTGTGTTACACTTTATTGGCCCGAGGGTTCTTTAGTGAAGATCGGTTAAAATCGCATCAATCGTTATGGCTGCGTTCATATTATCTCAAAAATGCAAGTATTAATACTCAATAGGTGGTTATCTCTTGTTTTTTAAACAATAATCTTAACAATAATTAAAATTTGTGTCTGATTTTTATATTATTTGTTGTAATGAGCAATTTCAACTTGGCAGGTAGTATACCGGTGGCTTTAAAAAAGACTGCGACCCTGGATATTTTTGTTGTGGCTACTTTCATTTACTGTAACATACATTGGATGTTTGGCTTAAGTTTAGGAAAAGTTAGTGGTTGGAATTAACATATACAATTAATTGGGAGTGAGACCAAGATATGCACAAGGACCTTGTGATGTCATCATAAAGTAAATGTGAATTATACTTATGAGCTGTGACATTAAACACGATCAGTTCTAAATTGCACTTGCTATGTGGTGCATGATTGCAACATTACTGCACAAATTGTAATGTGAAATTGATGCAAAGCCACAAACCAGCAACTACGACCTCTGTTCGCTTAAACCTTCTCCCCGTGTACACATTTCATTTGTTGCCCAACCCTGCTCCTGCTAAAAATCCTAACCCAGTGCACCAATCAGTAACAGACAAAGCAAACATCCAAATTCAGAATCAACGAAAACAAATAAGATGCAAAGAGATTTCTCCTTCAGGTTTCTTTGAGGAGTTCAAATCATTTTACTCAACAAAAGTTTCCGTGTAAAGCAGACATTTGTTATACTCTCTGTGCTCCGTTTGTGTCTCTATGAGTATGGTGCATTTCTGGCCCAGCAATCCTCAGTCAGTCATGCTGACAATAGGGCTTCATGGAGGACCAAGCCAAGTCCAATTAACAAAGCCTGTTACCATCTTCTGTTGAAAAGAGCCACATACTGGGTTTTCATTTGGGAATATAACAGCAGAGATGTAATGTGCACTGACAAATGGTGTTTTTGACTTCCCCTCTGTTTTGGAGAGAAAGGGAGGTGATAGAAAAGAGAACTGGCAAATTCCACCGTAGTGTTAGTGCTCACATTTTGCTCCCTCCCGCCGAATCAGCTCCCCACGCATTAGAGTCACACGTGTTAGACTAATATTGCAGCGCTTTCTGTAAATTCACAATCACTGTAAAATCAGCACACTTACACAACCTTCTTTTTTTCCTCCCCCCGCGCAGCATCATAAAAAATAGAACATTTTCTAAGCAGGCAACTGAAAAACAAAGAAAGTGAAAACAATGGGGGACAAGTTGACAGTGTTAATGCAACGAACACGGAGCCTGTATTTTAAAAGAGCGCAAGTCTGTCAAACACAGAGTACTAAGATTGACACAATCCCCGAATTTAAGCTCCTGTAGCTCTTTCTGAAGCTTCAAACTATCACATAATCTTTACCAATAAAATAAGAATGCCTCGAAAGAAAAAACTCATGATTAACTTTCCTTGTTTTTGTGCGTGTTCCAAACATCTCACTGTCTCTATAATGAGAACTGCTGTTTAATGGGACCGGTATAAACGTAAGCTTGTATGTATTAAAAAAAACAATTAATAAAGGGTTCCAAGATTGTTTTTCCACTCTTTGTGAAAGCTTATGGTCGGCTGGGAAATTGTACCAGTCGAGGCAGTGGGTTTGTGCACTGTGTGGTTTGGCAGCCAGTCATTCATATGCCTTCTCAGAGTTTAGCAGTTTAACACCAAGCCTGTTAAAATGCCCCAGCAGCTGTCAATCTGGCTGCTATCCTGGCCTTGTTAGAACCTAGATATTGAGAGGGAAGGATTGCAGTCTCTGATATATAATATGTTGCCTGTATACTGTCGAGTGTGCAGTTATACAAGTTAGAATAACAGCCCTCTTAATAGGAGGCATGCTACACACCATGTGCATCTCTTTGAGGGCAGATTTATCAAACAAGTGAAGTAGTCAATTGGTCAGAGGGTTAAGTGCGGATAAATGAAGGAGGCCAAAGAGAGATTACTTAGAATTCATGTCAGGAAGGCTGAAACACAGGAGACTTGGAGGGAAAGACTCTCGGCTTTCAGTGGGAGCTAGCTGCAGGGTCTCTAATAAAGATTGGAGCCTATGGAGCCCTTCCAGGTCAAAAGGCCATGTGGATCAAAGACACACAGACTGCATTCCCACTGGCAAGTCCACAGGTGGTACAAACTAGGAAACGGTCTAGAAGTCGGAATTGTAGGGCTGAGGACTCCCTACAAATTCCCTTTAATCCTTGGCCTGGTCAGGCTAACAGCAGTGTCTCTGCTTGAAGGGCAGGGTGGACAGTCTTCTCACAAGGGTCAAGCTTCCTGCTGCCTGCCCTACGACGTCCTCATGAAAAAAAATACCTTTTTCCTTTGCAGAAGCACGGAGATTTTCCCACCTTCATATCTTCTTCACAGCTGGAGAACTTTCCAGGTGATGTTTCCATGAACCTTACAACTAAGTGCACTAAAACTAACTAAAATGACAAAGCACTTATTTTTCCATATGTTGTTTTCATATTTACATCGTTGCCCTTGTGCTTCACAGCCCTTTCCCCTGTGTTGTTTCTCTACACGTTCTGTGCTATTTTGCCAAGTACAAACATTTAAATCTAGGACAGAGATGAAAGTCTGTTCTTTGCACTGTTGTACATTGTTATCAGTGTTAATTACTTTGTTTATTGGAACTCCCTCTAGTGTGCTATTTTAACGCAGGCCTTGTTAGACACTTATCAAGACTTCACATATGAATTGCATTAAATTACCAAGAAATGGTCCAGCAACATATGCGACTCTAAAAAAATTGTCAGATTAGGACTTTACAATCAAGGAAACTCTTTGATTAAATATTAACAATATAGAAGCTAACTAGCCACAAATCTACAATTCATATAAGAAACAAAACAAAACTTTAGTTTTAAGTCCTGTTAAGGAGAGTAAAAACACCCATGGTCCAGAAGAGCTTGGTCAAACAATTGACTTTAATGAAATACACGCGTGGGGGACCACTGCTGTACGCAGACAGCGCTGATCCCCGACTACCAAAGCATAAGCAGATGTTTTATACCATCAGGGCTTAACTTTAATGACGCCCCTTCAACGTCAAACAAATACAGTTCATACATAGGTTTCAAAACCACAATGACTTTTAACACAGTTTAAAAAGAACATTGTCTCCATCTCCACGGCAGGTGCTTCCTGTCAACCTTCTGACCCTCGCTTCTCCAAAACCTCAGGCCATGCTCTGCAACAAACTTAACAATTCTGCACGCACAAAAATGCAGTTGCAAGCAAACATATCTGAAATCTCACCTAGAACCTAAGCCTACCTACAGTGTATGCAGGTGTGTGTGTGTATGTGTGGGTGTGGGTGTCTCGACCTCACTTGGCACTCTGTGTCACCTCTCACCTCACCCACTAACGCTCACAGTCAAACAGAGGCCACCCTCAAATGTATTAGCAGTTGTTAGCAGTTTACTAAAACTATATATAATATATTGAACAAATGCTGTAAACGAATGCCCCTACTTCAAAGCTTAATAAAAAGGATATAAATGAATAAAAGACAATAATGAATAACCTGGTTATTCAAATAGCATCCTCCCCACAGCTCCTCAAAGTAACTTTCACAAGCACACTCTGCAAAAGCCTGCACTTCCTGTCTGCTTTAGCACAGAGTGTACTCAGAGTTAGGCCTTTCTTTTATCAGAATCAGCACATACACATTTAAGATTATAACAAGCATTCAAAAGCATTTAAGATTATTGATTTAACTCAACAGTTTAAAGTGGTTAACTGCACCTATAATGAAGGCTAATTGGGTACCAATATGTTTAAACATCTGAATTTAATATCAATACTGTAGATTATGTTATTAATGTTATTACTGCAATGGTAATGATGATGATTATTAACAATAGCAGCAAAATATTTCTCTAATCCTCACAGTCCACACTTTTAATGTTACATAAAGTCATCTATAACATAATGTATGAATTTCCTTAACACATTAATAACATTTCTATGAAATGCTAAGCATTTGGAGAATAATTTTGTCTCTGTACACATAAAAAGGTGTACATAAAGTCTCTTTGTCAGCCTAATTATGGCTTCTTGGACTTGCTTTTATTCACCTAAGACCTCATATTCAGAGTTCCAATGAACAGCTACCAAACGAAAGTTCAACATCGGAAATCAACCACAGGTGAGGGCATGAATTAAAAGAGCTGTAAATAATTTCTGGTCATCAAATAGAGAAGGAGCTTCTCATCCCCCCCCCCCCCCCAGATTATTATTAACGAAAGATTATCTGGGAAAAAAAATGACGACACAAATTTCATAATATCGGTTGTATCGTATATTGCTATGGAAAGACAGTCCATTAATGCTGTCTCTCAGTATTTGATAGTAAAATCATCAGAAGGGAAGTGATAGGCTCACAAAAAGTGTGTGCACTGGCACTGTGCTATTTAGTATTTAGAGACAATTACTATTTCTCTCCGCATGCACCAATAGCTTCTTTTAATCCTCACTTCAGCTGTATGCGGTGATTAAATAAAAGCAATCGGATCCTCCTCATTGCTGAGACACGTCAGCCAGATCAATAAAAATGACAAACTCTTAATGAAGGCCACTCTTCATCCCATATAATTCCACCACTCCTCCTAGTTTGAAAGCCTCGGTGCGCCATATGCCATTTAATATTTATTTACACCCAGTGAAAATCAATAAATAGATTTTAAGTAGAGCTGGAAGACACCAGTTTGCCCTTTATCGCTCTTTTTAATGAAGGTTTTAGTCCCTTTGGAAATGGGAGGGAAATTTGTAAATGAAATGAAATGCACTTCAAGCATTTTGGGGAGAAAAGAGAGTGGATTGATGTAGCTGTGTGTGGGGTGGGGTGTGTGTGTGTGTGCGAGCGCCTATGTGCGAATATGTGCATGCAGCTTTAGCGATGTTTGTGGCTACACAGACAAGGAGAGAAAGTCTGAATCAGGGCTTTCAGTAATCAGTGTCACATTGTCAGGGAGCCTGCCTTTGACTAATGAGAGGTGCTGACAACCTCACTGCATACTCCCTTGGCTCTGCTGAGTGGGACAGATCTGTTTCAGGGCCTTTGCCAGGTTCAATCTCTCTCTACTACACTCTCTTTCTCTCCCTTTACTTCTTTTTCTCCCTCTGAGTGTCAGGGAGAGCAATGACCACTGGTCAGCCCCAAGGACACCCCCTGGCATTCCACATGGTAACAAATTGACCATGGGGGACAAGGTGCCTAAAATTGCCACGTAGATGAAGAGGTTTTGAATTTTCCATTCTCCCCCAAGGACCGGAAACTGCAGATTTTGTTGGTATCACAATGACAGAAAAGAAAGGGCGAATGTCATAATGTCAGAAAATAAGCAAAACAGGAAGGAAAAGTTGGGTTTAGCCAATTTTAGAGGTGAGTAAGTCCCAAACTGATAGACTAGGAGAAAGCCTGTACTGAACACCTGACATAGTGTAGTCACCTATTCAGCATGTTATATCAAAGGGCGTGGAATGAATCCATCTATAATATTCTGTGTCACTAAGATAAAATGTTGTGCAGATGACCTCCGCGGGGGGAGGATTAACTTTAAAAATAAAGAAAGAAAACTGAAAAACAGACATTTTCTGTGAATCCCAGATTTTTGACAGATGGCAGATTCAACCTTGGCATTGGCAGTGAAATGCATTTAAAGTCAACAAAATGTCACACTTCAAGAGATTATATCTGCAAGGTGGGTGAAAAGTTACAGTGGCTCTCACGGGTCTCGGAAACCTTAACAAACAGATGGAGCCCACTAAAAATCTAAAAACAAAAATAAAAAGCGTTTGTCGAAATAATCGCCTCTCTAAATGTAGAGTATATATGTAATTGTAATCAAAACATCTACTGCTTTTAAATATAATCACAAGAGAGTGTAATCTCCAGGGCGCTACTCAGCACTTGCTACAAATTCAAGAGAACTGCTGCTAAATTTATAAGTACATACAGGTTCTATCTGTTATCCACCTTAATGTAATGTGACAAAGTAATTTTGGTTCCACTGTCAAAAAAGTTCAGAGGAGCATGGAAAACGGCACCGAGACTGAGCAGGCGGCTAATGAAAATGGTGCTGATGCTTCAGCTTCAGCTGCCTGTTTGAATATAATACCAATGCTGCTCCTGGAGTACGGCCTGCCCCAGCTAGAGAGCAGTGTTATGCCCAATCTAGGGGTGGTCGAAACGCAACATCAAACTGAGACCATTTGCACCAAACAACCGCGGACTGGGGAAGCTGCCGCAGCAGGTGCATTTGCTGCTCTCATCAAAGGGAGGGACAAAAAAACAGGAGTAAGAATGGAATATGCAAAATTCCTGGGTTAATATGGTTCGTCAGTGATCATGAGTTTACTGCTTTCTGAAAATAAATTAGGGGTACACCTGGCAGAAAGGACAAATGGAAATGTTGGTGTGCCGGATGGTAAATGATTATGAAAAAAGGAGGGAGAAAGTTTTGTTCAGGAAAGAGCATTGAAACAGGTCTAGGCAAGGCAAAATGACACCTTAACATGCCATCTCTTTTATTTGTGCATTTAAATTGTGCAGATTGAATATCCTTGGCCATCATTTTTCAACTTCACGGGGACCTTGACAGAAACCGGACCAATCAAGGGAACTAAGGCCTCACTGGTCCATACAGCAGGAAAAATACGTGATGTGAAACATTTTGGTTTGCAGGTACTTAGCCTGTCTTGCATCTGGCCTTACAATAATAGCACGACACAGAATATGGTTTAAACTCTCTGGAGACTTGAATGATTGGCAGGTGTGTAGGAGGAGAAATTTGTTTTTTTTTTTTAATAAAATAAATTGTCTCACTTACCACTGTTTTGTTGAATCACAATGTATCAAATCAGGTATGAAAAAATGTACAGAAGATAGAAGAAAATTGGATTTTTTTTTATATTAGAATTATTTGTTAACATTTTAGATACATTTCAATGCAACAGATGAGCAGATGGGCCCGTTTGTTTTTTTATCAAAGAAAATTTGCAGCGCACAGTCACTGAAATATCTGCAATATGAAAATATATGGTAATTAATTTGTATATTTAATTTATATAACGTCAAAGAGTTTTATAGTTTTGTATCATAGAACAAAGAAATAAAACAGCAAAGGGAAAAAATGCAACAGTGCTTTTCTCATATAGCTGCACGGACCATCCAGCTATACTCACCCAGTTCTCACTGTCAGAGGCGATTTCACTGTCTGCAAGCGTATGATAACATAAAGATTTAACAGTCTCTAAAAAGAGATTCAGTATTATAGGGTTAGGTCAGCTCAATACTGTAGGTATTAACTGATTATTCTTGTTTCAACTCCACTGGAACCCATCTAGGTGTTCTTTTAGCACATGGGATCAATGGAAATAAAGTTAGAGTGGCTTAAACATTCCCAGACTCCCCACCTGAAGATGTCAGTCATGGAGGTGATTTGTTGCCGTACCATGTGGCTCACTTTTGGGAGTGTATTACCTGCTGTAAGGTCTGTCTCTGTCGCAAAATGCAGTTAACATCCAAAGCACATCTCAAGTCTGCTCCCTCTGCTAATCTGACACAGACCTGTTTGTTTGTGTATGTCCCACTATAAAAAATAATAAAAAAAATCAAATTTAAAACATCCTTGACACCAATCAACACCAATCAAAACGCCAAAAGCAGAGGGAACAATACACTCATGTGTACTGTCACGCGGTGTGTGTTCAGATAATGGGAGCTTTTCTCACTCGAGTCGTCTTAGCTGGCTGTCTCCAGTCAGGTCTACCTCTGAGCTAATCAGGCCGTCTCAGTTCTTTAGATGCCCCCCATGGGACAACACAGCCACCAGCACACTTAATTGGTTCATTTGTTCCGTCATGTTTTGCTGGGCAGAGACAGAATGAGAGGAAATGCTGCAGTGGAACCATTGTCTCCATGCTCGTCTCCAAGGATAAGAGAAAGTGACACATGAATGCTCACCCAGATAGATAAATAGTTGAATAGAAGCAAGATAAAGTGTTGAGGGAAAGGATGAAGGCAATTCATTTTATGGCTACAGAGGAAGTTGTTTTCTACTTTTTATTTAATGTATACTTATTAACTCACTTTAACATATTTTATAACACTTGATAATTTAAAATATACACTTAGATATGCATTTACTGAGCAGACGTAATTCCAAACAACCTGCAATTACACCCTAATTACTGCATTAGGGTTTTAGTGAGGGCACAATGAACATTTGCCTTCAAAGTAAAAGTTGTGCCTCACCACTCCACTAAAACACATTTTAAATGTTTGGTATTTTACTTTGAAGGATAACGTCTCAGTTTTCACTTTGTTTCTCACCTTTCACAGTTTCACTACTGCTTTGAAAGTGAAGGCGGCATCTTCCATGCAAACGACTAGCATCCTTAGCAACCTGTTAGTAACCAAAGCAATAGCAAGGAGGTTTCTGGTGCAGCAAACTGTACCTCTTTGTGAGCAGTTTCACACTAGCAACTGCTAGCAACCACTCACCAACTGGTCCAAGTATATCCACCAAGTTGCCAGGGAGCCACTGATGGAACTGTAACTGTGTGCAACTGATTTTATAGCGACCGCTAACAACCTACAGCAGCCCCTCATGGGTGGGAAAGAGCTGTGTGACTGAGGCCCTGTCCTCCTACTACAACTCAACTTTGGATAAGGGGAAGAAAATAGTACAGTCCACAGCACACACATAGTTGGAGGGCTGCAAGCTGTGTATGGCTACACAAAAAGATGATCTTATAATAATGACCACATTTAAATGGCTTTTAATTACAACACAACTTCTTGATTGCAAACTGTTTAAACAGTAAAGTAAGTACAAGAATAAACCGCTGTGGCTGCAGAAGTGATTAAAAAAACTTTTTAATATACGCTTAATATACGAACCTATCCTGACCTCTGCTACTATTTACTACAAACTTGCACATAAAGAAATGCACAAGAAGAAGATCCAGTTACTGCAATATACCACAGCCACATAGAGAGCTTAGCTACCATAGTGCCTCTGCGTGTGCTCCCCAAGCTTATCACTTCCATCTGATAAATGCGTAGATTGGATTGGGAGGCAGGCATGGGGAGAGGAAGGGGCAGACAGAAAGTAGAAAGCTGGGGAAACCAACCAAGGCACCATGCAGCTTAATTCTCCTATGCCTGCTCCTAAGATTATCTGCCATGATTTTCCAACATAAAATAAAGATAGATAAATAAAACCCAGAACCGTATTGAATGAATAACAATGAAAAACCATAAAGGCTTCTGGGCGTCTCCAAGTAATTTATTCACCATTTGCTGGAATACCTGGAGCGAGAACAATTCGGTGGAATTGAAGGATGAAAAAGAAATAGAATATTATGTTGTAGTTGATGGGTATAAAATTACATCTGCCATTAACTCTAAGCATAATACTGCCATGATAATCAAATGATGCCTCATCAATATTGATGATTATGTGGTAGAAGGAAAAACAATGGCACCTGATTAGTGATAGCGGGGTGTGATAGTGTGGGGCATGTCTTAGCCTAATATTTATACTGAAACTGGGAGTTTTGCTTGAAATCACATCAGGTCTCTGTGGACAAAAAGTGTTTTCTGCCGTCCACACGTAAAAACAGCCAGCAAACGCATGCAGTGATGGTAATTGTGGGGGCCTATTCCATGAAAGGAATGCTGTTTTAAACGTTTTAACAGCTTTTTAGCAATCTGCAGACCACTTGTGTCAGACAGTCTCAATTAGCTTCAAATTCAGTTTTCAGAAATGAGACACTGTGGGCCTTTATTGAACAATCTGTAAGCCAGCTCTGTTCTCCATTTCTAATCTTCTAAAACGAAGGTTCATTTAGGGAGAATGACAGCAACATATTCAAAATAAGACAAAAAAAGGGAGGAAATTGAAAAACAGCGAGTGAAGAAACTACTTCACCTTATCTTCTCACATGTCTTTTCTTGTCCTATGTGCACGAAACTGAATCCAATCCTAAAGATTAGCACTGTCAGAGAATAGATGACACACGCTGCACAGCACAGGGCTACAGAGAATGATGATAGCAAGCACACTCACACGGTGACAGATGGATCAGAACTAACCAGCAGACACCATTAAACTGAACCTTGTGGTGTTGAGTGGAGTAGCTAGTGCAGTGAACAGGACAACTCCACCGCTACTCAGAGGAAAGCGCTGTCAGCCAGCTCTTTAATGACCACTTACAGCAGAGGGATGGGCCAAGTCCAGCTCACACTCTCTCACCTCCAGCAGGAGTTACATGGAGATAGAGCCAGTCTTGGCTTGTTGCCCCGCTGTCACAATCCGAGTCTGCTTTGAAAACGTCACATCTGGGCAGAGGGATGGCGATGATGGTGGGCTGGTTCTGCTGTCTGGAGGCTGGGCAGGGTCTGGAGCGGTGCTGAGTTATACTCTGGAGGAGCTCTGGTTAATGGAGGCAGGTCACTTGGACATCTGTTTCTGGCGAGCAGGGGAGACACAGAGAGAGATTTGTAATAGGCCAGGGGATTTCAAATGCTTTCTTGTATATAATTGGTTACCGTACTGTAGCTTGAACACAGATTTCTTGCTTGCACATCTTTTTACAAAACACTTTGGAATACAAACTACTTTATGTAAATTAGAGGCACTGAGCGCAGAGCCACACATCTACAGCCTCCCACCTTTGGCATCTAGCAACCAATCTGCGTCATGCTGACAGATCTTTCTCCGTGCCCTCACTAAAACTAGGAGAATGTCACAGCACTCACATTACTCTCACAAAGATGGATGCTGCAGCGGCAACATCACACGGGCTGCAGCTCAATGACTTTGCTAACCTTTTACACCAAATCAGGCCTGCAGCTAGTCGGCACAGTGCTTATCTTTGCAAATATTGCAGAGCTGATAACTAGGGCTCTCATAACCTATTTGTACACATGTACCCTAAGGATTGTTCAGTCTGTCAGAAACACTAGATTTATGGACCTTAGCCACTGTACTTGTAAGTGTTTTGTTTTATATTTGGAAAAGGCAGCAAACAGGCAGGTCACCGGCAGGGACTAGAAAGAGAGAGCGTATTTCTTCTATATTGGCTTCTTTTCACTGGCTTCCTGTTAAATCCAAAATCAAATTTAAAATCCTGCTTCTCACATACAAAATCCTGAATAATTAGGCCTCATCTTATCTTAAAGACCTCTTAGTACCATATCACCCCAGTGGAGCGCTTCAGTCTCAGACTGCTGGTTTACTTGTGGTTCCTAGAGACAGACACCCTTTCTAATTTCAAGATCAGGCTTAAAACTTTTCTGTTTTTTTATAAGGCGTATATTTAGGGCTGGATCAGGTGACCTTGAATCCTTCCTTAGTTATGCTGCAATTGGGGCTGCAACACTTTTTATTCGCTCACCTCTTCTCACTCATCATAGCTTCTTTTCCACTAGTATGGCGTCATTTTTGTGCCACTATTCTGAGTGCACCTAAAAAAAAATTGAGCGCACGTAAAAAGAAAATTGCAGGTGCAAGTGTTGTATTTTGAGGAGAAATTTATTTTGAGCGAACAAAAGCTAAATTTGAGTGAACAAAATTCATTGCTGCATGCAAAAAAAATGTATTTCAGTGTTTGCTATTATCCACACACACACACACACAATAGCAGCCCCTCTCGCTCAGTTTTTGCACTTGCGCTCGCTCGCAATGTGTTGCTTGCGCTCTCAACATTTCTGCCTGTGCGCACTCAACTCTTTCTGTACACCGTTATATTTGTGCCACAAAACCAGCCAATCACAGACTTGGATGCAAAAAAAACCCCAAACTGATTGGCTGTTTTGGTCTCCAATCAGCTCGAAATGACGAAATGCAATATCCCAGAATCCATTTCGTGCAAAACTCAAACGAGGCAGTGGCGGAGGAGCACAGAGTGGCGGAGTTTGAAATATTACTCTTTCTGGGTCACAAAATAAACTTTTCAGATATTTTCATGCAAGAATGGTGCTGTGTAAACTTCAAATGTCTGCTCGATTCATCAAGACATCACATATTTCCATAAGTGCTCTAACGTTTTCGGAGATGCCTGTTACCCACCAGCTGATCAGGTGGTCACTTGGGTTAAACATAATATATAAGGCTGAACTGACAAAAAAAATCACCGACTACACCACCAGGCATTATAGGATCAGCTGATCATTGATTGGTTTCATGATTGAAGTAGCAACAGGAGAGGGAGGGAGAGAGAATGAGAGAAGAAGAGGCAGCTGTGCAGCAAAGACACAGAATAACTCCAGCTTTGTCTTTTTCATTCTAGCTGAAGTCCGGGACGAATCGCGTTCCTTTCTCCCTCAATACGGATGTATTGTAATTGGTCCAGCCCAGAGTTGATCATGACCAATTGGCTACTAAACCACCTTTCATTGTTTATACCGTTACAAAAACAAACATGCCCGGTATGCCCAACGGCCAGTCCAGCTATGCGGTCAGCTGGTGGGTAACAAGCATCTCCGAAAACGTTAGAGCACTTATGGAAATATGTGATGTCTTGATGAATCGAGCAGATATTTGAAGTTTACACAGTAACATTCTCGCATGAAAATATCTGAAAAGTTTATTTTGTGACCCAGAAAGAGTAATATTTCAAACTCCGCCATTCTGCGTTCCCTCGCCACTGCCTCGATTGAGTTTTGGACTAAATGGATTTTGGGATATTGCATTTCATCATTTCAAGCTGATTGGAGACCAGAACAGCCAATCAGATTTTTTTGCATCCAAGTCTGTGATTGGCTGGTTTTGTGGCACAAATATAACGATGTAGAGAAAGAGTTGAGCGCGCACGGGCAGAAATGTTGAGAGCACGAGCAACACGTTGAGAGCGCGAGCAACACGTTGCGAGCAAGCGCAAGTGCAAAAACTGAGCGCGAGGGGCTGCTATTGTGTATGTGTGTGTATGGATAATAGCAAACACTGAAATACATTTTTTGCACGCAGCAATGAATTTTGTTCACTCAAATTTAGCTTTTGTTCGCTCAAAATAAATTTCTCTTCAAAATACAACACTTGCACCTGCAATTTTTTTTTACATGCGCTCAATTTTTTTTAGGTGCCCTCAGAATAGTGGCACAAAAATAACGCCATACACTAGCACCTACCCAGCTTGACTCGACTTAACTCTAATGTTACTTAGAGTTGTTATAGCAACCCGGCCGAAAGACCCTTCGCGCCATTTGTATGCAACACAACAAAACAATGGATGAGGTCAAGGCAATGGCATACCTGCTGCTTGATCTATGTTTTTTTTTTGTCAGACTCAGGGACTGTGGTGTTCACTTTTGAGCAGTCATTTCCCTCATTGCCAGGTTTAAAAATTGTGTTTTTGTGAAAGAGTCATTTTTATGACTTGTAGAATCCTTTTTCTGGGACACATTTTAGAGTGACACATTTTTTGGATTGACTTAGCTCGCTTGGAGCAGCTGAACAAGTAATAAAAAAAGTACCTGTTACCAGATACTGCTACCTAATAAAAAACCCTAAAAACTGAGTTGATTCAAGTGAGTAGCTACTACTGGAAAAAGTGCTTATACACCACATTAATCATGAATTATTATTAATCTCTCGCTCTCCTCCACAGCATGTCTTTCATACTGCCTTCGTACCCCCCATTCACAACTGGTCTTGGCAGATGGCTGCCTTTCCCTGATCCTGGTTATGCGGGAGTTTTCCTTCCCACTGTCGCCTGGTGCTTGTTCATAGATTTTCTCTCTATTATTGTAGGTCCTTATATTTACTATCAAAAACCCTTTGGGGCAACTGTTGTTGTGATTTGATGGTATATAAATAAAACTGAAATGTATTGAAAAATATTAGTGCCGTCAGGGCTGCCTCATTAGGGAAAACCCCACATATCCTCTAACATTATTAAGTCAATATTGAGGTTTTAAAATTAGTTAAAGAGAATACATATTTACACGATAATAATATTTAATATAGGACACTTGAAAAAGTTATTATTATAATGACTATAAGTCAACTGTCAACCAAATAAATAAATGGGAAAAATGGTGAAGGTAGTGAGTTATGTGTTAGGCTGTCTGGGAAAACACTGGAAGTCAACTCACAGGAACCTTGCTCTGAGCAGTGAATATCTTTGTGTTTTGTTTTTTTTTTCAAAAATACTTTTTTGTCCTTCTTCTTTTTTTTAAAACACTAAAAAAATCAAAGTAGGACAGTTATGAGGCAAAACAAGATAAAAGCCTCTAAGTTATCTCTTTTATAGCTGCTGGAAGCCCAAAAAAATCTGAATCATCGCAAGGCCTGCGGGACTTTCTATTTTTTTTTATGAAGAACTAGTTCGGTGTTACGAAAAATGATGGGTTTTTTGTTGGAGCGGGATGAAAAGACACAAAGACAAAAGGATTTCCAGGGAACGACAGCAACTGCCACGACCCATAGTAAGATACTTAGTTGTCTCAGTCCACAAGGGAGCAGTCTTGCAGTGACACTGTCAGAATTATTCTTTTGTGTCCACATCCACATATGTACAACATAGTGTTTGATAGACAGAGACCCTACAGTCTGGGAAAACTAGACAGAAGGGAGATGAAACAGCTAAACCCCACTGGAATATAGTGTTCAATTGAGCTACGGCAGAAGTTTGAGGCTTATATCAAAACAAAAGCACCAACGGAATAAAGAAGTGACATAGTTGAACTTTTCATCCATCTATCAACTCTATCAAGTTGGATTCTTTGAACTGCATAACTATATAGAAGAAAAGCAGGCACAGTCCACTGGAATTATATCACATTTGGTAAATTTAGCAATTGCCACTGGTTCATTTTAGTTTTTCCACCCATCAGATTATGATAAGGATGCTGAATAGAAAAGAAAAGCTGGTTTATTGGCTTATTATGCTTTGTGGAGCCTCTGTCCTGTCTTGGACTTGGGAGGACGAACACCACATGTTAGCTCACACCAGTGTTATCACTAGATTTAGAAAGCACAGGGGAGACAGGGGATAGGCCTGATCCATCCCCTGTCTCAGGACTCTATCTGTGAGAAAAGCCACACAGATTTGCCCTTTTGCTGGAGGCCACAGGGTGTACAGCCTGCAGGGTCAGATCCCTTTTCAAAAAGCAAAGCTATGGTTTGATGCCAAATTCCTTCACAAAGTCGTGTTCCCTTAAGAAAGGCAATGCTTTGCCACTATTAACCCATGTTGTCACTGATAAATCTCTCATGTAATGACAAACAGCAGGGAATAGTCATAAGTTAGAGGCAGTGAATCACTGACGTGAAATGGCACACTTAATGTGACTCAGTTGATGATGTTAAACCAACTAACAAGCCTGCAGCAGTTTAATATTAGGGAGTTTGCCTTTCATTCCTGTTCAAAGCCGTGACACACTGTAGGATATCACACCTTTCTTCAGATATCAAATGTACCAGCCTCTATTGAACAAGTCCTTGGCTTGTGAATTTTGCTACACATCCACATAAAGTTCACTCAGGGTCTACACAAATGAGACTGTCTCTGGGGAAGATGATTGGCTGGAGATTGCAGTGGCAAGGTCTCCCACTGAGGGACGAATGTACAATGGGGCCCTAAGGGGCCTGCTGAAGAAGGGCGTTTAGCCTCCAAGTGCCCCCCTGTGGTAACTCTATCTCAGGGGTGGTGGGGGGCCCTCAGCTGGGGCTAAGTGGAGGTGTGTAAGTCACTGTTCCTCCCCTCCGGCTGTACCACCTCCCCGAGCTGGGAAATAGAATTGGTGACTGATGGTTTAGGTTCTTTTTGTGCTTCTTCAGTTTTGCTGGGTGGGAGTACTTTGTGTCGCGTGTTTGAGATAACCTTGAAGAGCTCGGCGGCAGATAAAAGTGACACCTAGGTGGGGGATTTATCACTCACTGAGATGCCCTAATAATGTTAAACCATTACATGTAGGTAGAGTTGGTGCTTCTCAGACATAAGGTCACTAGTTAGTTTACAGCTATCTTTGCCTTTCCACGTTTAAATACAGGCATTTCAAGTTAGTACAGATAAGCAAAATACAAGAAATCACAGAGAAATCACCTCTATTGTCCGTGGTTATATTAAAAACTCTGCTATAGCTGTTATAAAACTGTTACATCATCTTATGAGATCCTAAAATGCAATGGAAGTAGCAAGACTGAAAGGGCTGACAGCTGTAAATGTTTGCCTCACCACATTCCTCATGTGGAAACCTCCTTTTGTCAAGCTCAGCTCAGATCTCTGAGGTGGTAGATGGAAGATGATGCACATTTCAAGATGCAGTGATGTAAAGCATAGCACCGCTGGACTTAATTGGTTGCCAGGAGAAGGGTTTGACTGAGAAGTCAGAAGGGTGGATTTAGGGGGATTTCTTGAGCATTCATTTTTGGACAATTTTAAAATTAGGGGACAATTTGTGGAGATGGCCACTTCCTGTTCCAACAGATGAGTGAGTTTGGTGTGGAAGAACTTGACTGGCCAGACACCTGTCATCAACTCAGTGGAACACCTATGGGATGAAATAGAGTAGAGACTTCTAGTCACGCGTTCCCGTCCAGCATCAGTGTCTGACCCCACAAATGTGCTTCTGGAAGAATGGTCAAAAATTCCCATAAACACTCCTAAGCTTTGTAGAAAGCCTTCCTAGAATAGTTGAAGCTGTTATAGCTGCAAAGGGTGGGCCGACATAACCTTTCATTAAAAAAAGAGGAAAAAAACGAACAGGATGTCACTTAAATTCATATATGTGTAAGGCAGATGAGTGAATACATTTGGAAATATAGTGTATATGCAAAAATGTATTTGGGCAGCAACAGTAACAGCAGTGGCGGTAAGGCTAAGCATATAATAGCTTTCAGACTGGTAGTGTGAGTGGGCAAGGGAACAAAATAGTGCACAGAGCATTTAAGTACATTCCCATGATCACCTGGAAATGTGTGGCAGTTGAGTGTATGCTGACCTCGGGTATTGAAACTAGTACTAGAGCTTTGATTCAAGTACATAATGTGACCAGCTTGAGGTAATTATTTATTTCCTATGGTGATTGAAAAAAAATTGTAATTCTCGCTCATAGAAGTTTTAAGGACTTGGCTGTATTTTCAGCATTTACTTCCAAATGAAGAGCAGTGCATGTCAATCAAACTATAATGTGTAGATGTTAACAGCTGAAGAGTGTAAGCAAATGACAATAAAAATGTACATAAACCTAAACAGCAACAGCAGCCCACAAAGACAAACATGGATCATTCTCTGAAATATTGACAGTTGCAGAGGAGTTGGACACACAAACGCTGGGTCATTTGAGCTCCTGCCCTGTGCTGCCAGCCCTTTCTGTTTTCTTAACCTGTCCTTTGTAAACATATGACATAAACAATACTCAGTACTGTACAGGATAAATGAGGGTTAATTGAAAATTAAAATAACTTACAATATTTAAGGTGGAAAAAAATGATATAAATAACTGACTGATGCTGACAAGCTGTCTTTAAATGTGCAATTAGGTTTGCATTTGCATTTTTGCACTCTGACTGCGTGGTAATATTTCAGTCAGGTGGCGGTGTGCAAATTATCCAAACTAATTGGGACATCATGCACAAACTGACTCCATCATCTCTGGCTGTTGTTTTTCTCTCCGCAGCAGGTCAGACTCACGCACGGGCGACATGCTGCTACTTGTGTCTCGTGGAGCGCCCACATCGTCGGACACTTTCCACACTTGCCCACACACCACGACTGGATGCGTGCACTGTCTTCTCATCACAGTGTGTGCTCGTGAGTTCATAATAATCTAATAATCGCCTGCAAGCAATGGAAATAAAGAACAATCTGTTAGATTTCTGGAAATTCTGGACAAGTCGCCATGCAGGACTTTGGACGGTCAATGGCAAACTATTCCAATATCCAAATATTTGCTCAGACTAATGATCACCTAATTGCCTAACGGAGTTGACTTTTGCATTTGAAATTAGACTGGCTTGCTTTTTATAAGCTAATGTTGGTTGGTTATTGCTTACATTTGGTTTGCAGCATTTATAAGTTTTTTAATTTCATACCAGTGACAACCAGATGAGTCTAGGGCAAATGCTATTGCTACCTGTGTGTCACCAGTAACAGCAGGGAAGAGACAAGATAGTGCTCCTCGGGGAACTCGAATGAGTATAGCTGACTGTGACAAAGAGAGTTGCAGAAGGGGGCCGAGCATGTGTGGTTCAGCAGAATTCTAAAAAACCCAATTGCTTAGCATTGCATGCTTTTAATTGGGAATTGATGCCATGAGCAAAATTTCAAATTAAAATCTAAAATTATAAAACAGAAACTGAAAAAAGAGCACTTGTTAAGTAAGAGGCCCAAAGGACGGATGCTTGAGCGCCACCTTTCGTCTTTCTGTCCACTTGCCTGACCTAAACTGTTAGAGTCAAACAAATAGAGTCAAATGACACTTCTTCATACCTGAACCTGGATATTGGGCCATTTTATGTGGCAGACAATGTATAGGGGAAAATTTGTTTAAATAATTTACCTTCCTGTTATACTGAAAGGGGGAAAAAAAAGCAGCGGATCCCCTAAGGCTCTTTTCATTGGGTACAGACTTCCTGACTACCAGCAAAGCTTACATAACACTGCGCTCCACCCGTGATCATCACAACTGTATCTTTCAACCTGTGCAGCACTGCATTTGCCTCACAGTAAAACAGGCTCGACTCCATGGCTAAACGAATGTTTCATCAGCGGGAGACTGAAACTTTCTCTAATGCACTCTGACATGGCTATATATGAACACCACGCTCCATCTCCTTCTTACAAATAATGCATGTGAACTCACGAACGTCACAGATTCGCAGTTTATTTGCATTGCCACACCACAATGGCTGTGGAGGCTCTGACAGCGTATAGCAAGTTCAGTTTGTTTATGGGAAAGGGGATTGTTCAACTGAAAAATAACAACCGCAGAGTATGCTTAATAAAACCAGTGTGCAAACCCACTATTGTAATGCAGCCTGTATGAACAACACATTTCATTTTAATGGTTTTGTCTGCCTTACATGTCTAAAACAGCGATTTTGATCGATAACAGTATGTTGCATCATACATAAGGTTTCCTCAAAAATCAATCCAAACATTTCTGCCAGCGTGTTTGAGTACAATAATTCAGTCTCGTTTAGCACAGAGAAAGATGAGATAGCACACTAGGATAGCTGTTGATTACATGAATTGATTTCCTGTGTGGAGCCCCTAATGACATTATGAATCAAGTACAAGTTACTACAAAGTATTTAACAACTAATGTTGTTTGATGTTTGTCAGTGGTGTGTATTGGCCAGAGGACAAAACACAGGAAGCTGTGATGGATTTGATGCCTGTCTGAAGTGCGGACAAATCTTGAACAGAGTGGGATGAAGATAACAAGGTAAGGCAATAGACTGGCATTGTGCCGCTTCATCTCTCTGTCTTTTTCGAGTCTTTCTCTGTCTTTACTGTATCATTCTCTTTCACCCTTCTTATCTCGCCATCTATCTTTTTGTCAGCTTTCGCCCTCTTTTACAATGCCAGCACATCTGTTCAGTCCTTTAACACCTCTGCTGTGCGGTGAATGATGTTGCCTTAAACCCCCGAAACATCAGAGAAGCCAAAAAGCAGGGCAATAAAATAGAATCTCTCTCTTAAGAGCATTCCAAAGGTTCTTAGCTATTGCCCACAGATAGGTGTTAACATCATTTTTCATTGTGGGAAACATTCCCCTTCCAAGGAGAAGTGTAACTTTGTAAAACACATAAGTGATACACCCCCACAACCCTGCTTCACTAACTTGTCTCAGGCACTGAATGATTTACTGTAATTCACTTTATTTTGTTTGTGCAGAGTATAAAACACAGTTGTGGATCGGAGTACAATTGCACTGAAGGTTATTTTCAAGAACAGCAAACTAGACTTTTACAATCAGTCTCAATTCAACAGTGTAATAAAAAAGGAAAAATGGCATGGAGGTCGTTTTGCTGATGTGAAAGAGACTCTTAACGGCATAATTTAATCTTGTTTTAGATGCTCTTCTTCTCTCTTTTTTCCCCTTTCTCTGATTAAATGTGATTAGGCTGCACAACACCTTTGCCATTCCTTAATGCAAATCTTCCTTTCAGCCCAATTAGTCTGTCTTCTAGAGCGCGCACTTCTATCTAAGCTGTCACTCGGCGGGGCTTAGCCTTCACAAACTGTGTTTTTGCTTTAGGGCCCAATAAGGACGTGCCTCTTTCGGCTACTGACTGCCAGACAAGCATGAAGAATTTCCAAATTATGACAAGAAATCTGTGACTGAAGAGTGACAAATGCAGTGAAACTGTCACAGAAAAATATTTGGGTTATCCAAGTTTTAAAAGTTAATGGCGGTGCCATTTAGTAGTCTGTTTTCTGAACTGTGAACTATAGCGGCTCCACCAAACTTTTCCAAGGTTCTAAATATCAAGAAGTATCTCTAAATGACAAAGTTTAAAATTCAATGCATGCTTGCTTAAAATCAGAAGCAAACATTCTATAACTGTCAAGAGTATTTGTAGTAACAAATACATACATATATGTATATAAATCGATGTGATGAGAAGGGAAAATGTGACCCCCATTCACAAAGATACAGTACTGTGTAAAAGTCTCAAGCCACCCCTAATTCCTTCATGGGGAAATGGGAACTAGCAATTGATTGAAACACCTGCAAACATACATAGATATACAGTAAACAATCCAAAAGTGCTTTAAAGTCAGTTTTTTTTGGTATGACCACCTTTATTCTTCAGAACAGCCTGAAACTTTCTTGTTATTTCTTCAAGGAGTCTTCAGGAAATGTTCTCCAGGCTTCTTGAAGGACAATCAAAGCTCTTGTTTAGATGTTGGCTGCCATTACTTCTGTTATCTCTCAAAATGCTCTTTCTTTTGTATCGGGAGACCGAACAATGACCACTAGTGTTTCACTGTGTGTTTTTCTATCCAGGTATGATTTTAATGTATTGGCTGAGTGGGATTGGGAATGCTTTCCACCATGGTTTTGCATCATGGAACAAATCATATTGCATATTGATTGAACCACAAACTTCCAAATTGGATTCATTACTCCAGAAGACGTATTGCCACTAATTTTCAGTCGAGTTCTTGTGTAATTTGACCTCAGCTTTGTCTCCCTTCCTTCAGAATGGCTTATTGCCATTTCTGCAAGGGTTCAGTGAACAGTATGGATGGATCAATTGAAAGGCCAGCTGCATCTCTCAGCTCCTGTGTCAGGTCTTTGCTGAATTTCTTTTGCTATTTGTTAAGGACATGACATTCAGATAACTGTTCAACCACTGTAAATAGTTGGCCATCCACTTATTCCTTTGTCCTCCATTTGTCCAGTTTCCTCACTGCACACCATGCCGAGTTATACCAAGTTTTCTAAAATAGCTAATAGCTCTTTAGGAATCACCTTGTTGATGCAAAATGCTATTTTATGCCTGTCAAACTGTGTTATCGTTGGCATTTTTCATAGATTGAACCAAAGACATGGGAACAAACGATGTGTTTTTGTAACAAGCTGTTAGTAACAAAGGGCCTAAAGATACCATTTAAAATTGATGCTTTGCTAAATTGTCTGGTATGTATAGACACAAATCTGGTTCATCCCTTGAGGTGCTTTTTTATGCTTGAATATTCATAGGTCAGTGTTAAGAGGCTTAAAAAAACTAACAAACAAAAATTCCTTTGAAAAAGTGAAAGGACTGGACTGAAAATGAGTGGAAAAACGGCTAATGTCCACACAGAGGCTTTGAAAGACCTTCAGAAGGCCTGAAGAACTATTGCTCCAGACCACTTAAATATACGAAGACGTCTGTCCTCTTCAAAATAAAATACGAATAAATGAAAAGTGGCTCAAGGAATGGCATTCACCCCATTTCAACTAAGCTTATTAATAGGGACTTTGTGCATTCATTGGGAACAACCTAACTGTGGTTGATAACATTGGTTGATTTATAATATCTCTAAAGCCTAACAGTGATATTTTGGAACCACTGAGACACCTAAACATCAAGAGCAAATACTTTTAGGATTACCTTTTCTGTTATCCAGCAATAACTTTTGGATTACCCGACAAAAGGAATCACATTACCCTGCAACACTTTCGCATTACATTACAGTAAATGATACAGTATCCTGCACTACAACAGACCACTGCTGACTGTGAGAGACAGAGCACCTTTTACTGTGTAATCATGAATGGTGTACTAGTACTGTGAGGCGACACCAGCAGGACTCCTAAACAGATAACAAACAGACAGTTTGAGCTTTATATAACTAAATATACTTTGGATGCATTTAGTTTTTGATTAAATCACAGTTATTGATGATCATTCTAAAAAGTTTGTGCTGTAAATTCTGGTTTCACGGTGGTGTATTTGCTTAAAGCTGGCATTTCCATCATGACTGCTTTTCCTCACAGTGACCTTGTCAGCGCCTTGTCTGTCTGTCAGCTAGCTCTGCTAAAAAGGCTAAAGCAATCTGGCAGCCTCCCCTGTATAAAAGCGGGGTGGGAGGGGGTTGAAACAAGGGTGGAGGAAGGATGAGAGAGATGTGACCTTTCTACTTCCAGTGAAGTGTTTTTAGCTAAACAGCCTTTCAGAAATGAGCAAAATGACAGGTTGGCAAGTGTTGCACCTCAGAGAGAGACGGAGAGAGAGAGCGTGCCTGATTTTCCTCAAGATTTATAGTCTTTTCTCAGATTAGACAGATTTTCAGTTTTCTGTTTAAATTGAAAATGCAAAGTTCATGTTTTTGAAACACCATGTTTCAGAGATTCGAAGCGCTTTTATTTAAAGAGTAAAAAGTGGAAAGCAACTTGAAAGCCAAAGACATGAGACCTCCACACACAATTATTCATGTATTGAAGTCTTTTAAAGTAACATGTGATTTCACAAATTTTCAACCAGCTATTATATAGCACCATGTCTTTCTGAGGGAAACACAATGCATACTGATGCTGTCCTAGCTCCCCAAGGTCAACGCAGCAGCGCTC
This sequence comes from Neolamprologus brichardi, assembly GCF_056152115.1. Classification (NCBI taxonomy): domain Eukaryota; kingdom Metazoa; phylum Chordata; class Actinopteri; order Cichliformes; family Cichlidae; genus Neolamprologus; species Neolamprologus brichardi. Next base: position 20,717,597 of record NC_142105.1, read on the forward strand.
GCGTCTAATGTCACAGCTTTAGTGACGTTAAAGCGGGTATTCAAAATGCACTGAGATCTCCATCTGTGGGTGGTGGAGGGTAATGAGAAAGGCTGAGGAGAGGTCACTTATATGACCAGCATTGGCAGCGATGACTTTACTGAGATGCAGTCATGAAGTCAAAAACACACAATCTTTCTCGCTCTCTCTATCACACACACACACACAAACACACACACACACACACACACACACACACACACAGGGTGGGTGCTCTCTCAACCAGAAAGGAGACTGAGATTGGAAATAAAGACCATCCTCTGTGTCTGAGGACTGTGAATAGGAGCAGTAATGTTTTCAATTTGAGCCCCAAGAGCAATAATGGAGCTCATTCTACACCACCTAGATACTGTAGTACTGTTCGCCTTAAAGCCTTAGGATTCTATCATCCTTCACCCTCTCAATTCCTCTCTTTTTGCCGTCTGTGTGCTGTTCATAAAGGGATTAATTTGTGGAATAAGGATTCTTTGGTAAAAAGAAGAAGAAAAAAGACTGAGAGACAGAATTGTGGAGAGAAGAGAAAGAGGATAAATAGATGAAGAGGTGTGGGGTAGATGAATAGGTCTGTGTTTGACACCGGGCGTTATTTCAAATTCCGGCCTCTCGCATTTGAATGACATCTGCTTGAATCTGTTTCATTCATTCACGCAGTATAAGAATTCAATTTCATGGCATGGAGTCTTGGGGCACGTTTCCTGTATATCTCTACGTGCTAGCGTGCCACGGAGCGAGAGTCATTCTTCCTCTGCTGGAAAAGAAAGGGTAAATTCATTTGTGTCATGAAATGCAATCCAGGTTATTGTCTCTGCCCAGCTTCCAAGTATCCCATGAAAGACTTTTAATCACGCACCGGGGAAATAATGTTGTGAGATCTAACTGCTGAGCCAAAGGCAATTGTGAAATATTCAGATCTGGAATAAAAAAAAGAAAAAAAGACATGATTACCTTTGTTTACTGGAATATATTGATATAATAGGCTTGTGTATCCTTGAAAACTGCTATGTCAGAGCTCAGTAAGAAGAAATTCATAAAGTGCAGATGCGAAACTAAGATGTCATGTAATGTGGTCCGAGAAAGTAAACTTTTGATAGAAACTGGAGCTCCAAGGACAGCAGGAAAGAACAGCTTTAAAGAAGAAAAAAAGCAACACATTGGTCGCATTGTCAAAGCTCTGTGTTTTCTAAGTCCCTACATTTGACAAAAGAGTGCGCGAGTACAGAGACAAGGTAGTTCGCCTGACCTTTAAGAAATGCACAAAAGGGTGAAAAACCCAGAGACTAAGTGGAAGAGAGAGATATTAAAGAAAAAGCAAGATGCTATTCTCTCAAAAAAATGCTGCTACATCTGCATGACTGAATTTCTTGCACCATCAATCACAAACAGAATCCAAAGTCTTTACCTTGTTTTTTTGTTTGTATTTTTACTTATTGCCCAAACAGTCAACAAGGCACCATCGAGGTTTGTTCGTTTGCATTTTCTCTTCCACCAGAAAACAAAAAAATTGCGTTGCCAACAGCTAGCTTCTGTTCCTGTAAATGTTTTATGCGCCTGATTTATATGCAAGCAAAAACTGACTGTGCTTTATTCAGAGATTTCGTCAAACTGTCATCATAATTAGACTTTGCATATAAATCTCATTACAAAAGTGCAACAAAAAATTTACTTTGTTTCTTTCTTCAGATCAAATAGTCTCAAACCTCATAAAAGCTTGTCCTTGAAGTGAGAGGGATGAATCAGCAACCCAGTGCCTTTTAGTTATTAGTCTTAAATAATGCAGCGTAGCCACTTAATACATGTGCTTTAGACTAAAAGGTAGTGATCAAAGAGAAACACTGAGCAGGTCAGATTATGCTAGCGATGAATAGCTGATGTCCTTGTGCATGTTTGTGTTCTAAGATGTGTAGGCGCACTTCACCTCCAATTTTAAAAGCATGCTAATACCGGAAGGATATTTCAATATGAGTTCAAAGGATGGCTGATCTGAAGCGGCTATCTGTCACTGGACTGTGACTGACACATAACGTGCAGTTTGACTGGACCACAAGGACAGAGCCAACATGAAGGACGGCACCTATGCGTCACAGATACAGTGTGCAGGTAGATATCTATAGGTAGATATAATCCCTTTAAACAGGAAGGTTTGGATCACTGGTTGCCATTGATTGGATCCTTAATAGCTTTATTAATGCAGACAATTCCCTGGGTGTAAGCACACGGCGATGGTGGGGAGGAAGAACTGCCTTTTAACAGGAAAAGACCACAGAACCGAAAGGAGCATAGAGAGACAAAGCACAGCAAACAAGAGCAAACACAAACTAAGAGAAAAGATAAAGAAGTTAAATAAATAAAATAGTGGTAAATAAATGCATGAAAGTAAAAAAGGGAGAGTTTAGAGATGTGGTCAGTGCATCTTGGGAAGTCTTCCAACAGCCTGACTTTATGGAAGCATAACTAAGAGATGGCTCAGGAAAAAGTTCAGATGCACGAACCCCCATGTCCATCTGACATTTTGGGATTAAATAAGCATTTTTGAAATCAGGCTTCTAAATTCAGCTTCAGTATTTTTGTAATTATTGCACTAAAAAGGTAATTAGTCACTGAAAGACATGTTTTATTTTCAAAAAATCAAAAATGAATTGATTTTTAACAAATATGATTGCCTTTTGCAGCCAAACCCATTATGTCCCGGTGTACCTTTTTGTGTGTGTGTGTGTGTGTGTGTGTGTGTGTGTGTGTGTGTGTGTAGGTGTGTGTGTGTGTGTGTGTGTGTAAAAACCTCTAAGTCCTCCACTTTGGATAAGACATGATTAACAGTAACAAACCAACAACCACATACAATCACACCACATGACAGCATACTTTATTGCTACACCATAACTGAATAAACAAGAAACAGAAGATTATCAAAATAAATGAAAAACTTCCAAGAATAAATGACTATGTGTACTCTTAGCATGTCAAGCGAGGTAACTTCCAAAATATTGCATGAAACAAAATTATTATAACAGACATGACCCAATTCACATCTCATTGGTGAATGCCTTTGTTGATAGAGAAAAGTGGCAGGTTTCTGCCTACAGGTTAAATCAAAAGCATTTGATTATGGTATCCTATGCACCAAGAGCTTTTGCTTGATATTGTTGTCTCCTTTTTCGTTGAGACGGCGTTTAGAGGCTTTTGCATCTGAACTCTTTACAGATATAAACATTTTTTGTAACTCCTAGTGAGTTTTCTACACAATATCTTAGATGTTCCTAGGACTGCACTCAAGTACCACTGGTTACCTACCTGGGAACTGAAAAAGATTGCACCATAGCATGGAAATCCATACTTACCCGAAGCTGACATCTCCGAGGACCAATGCAGAGAGCGATGGCAGACGGTTATGCCTGAAAAGCACGAAGGTGATTTGCAAAAAGGAAAAATTAAAAACAAAACCACACACACAGATGCACCTCCAAAGTGTTTAAAAGGGGAGTTGTAATGAAACCTCGTGTTCATTTACGGCTCCTGTCTTTTTCAAGTGGAGGCAAGCTAGGACAGCTTCATCATGCCTGTCCAGGAATAGGGTGTGTGTGCCAATTCTGTGATGGCCAGCAGGTTTATCTAAGCTGACAGAGATGAATCTCCCAGCAGAGGGCTGGGCCTGTTCAGCTGTCCTGCTGAGGAGATCCCACACCAGGGCTGACATTAAATTATTTCAGGAGGTAATTAGTCTTCTGTTTTTCACCAAGACACCAAATGGTCTTGATCTCATGCACACATCCGTGTTGTCTGTTTTAGATAGACTCGTACCGATAAAGAGGAAGAAATTAAACAAGCGAAACGAGCATCAGCTTTTCAGAAAAGAGCGAACTTGGCTTACATTGTACAAATATTGTAGAACAAGTAAGAGCCCTTTTTACATGCAGATAGGATACAGTGAACAGCGAGAAGGTGTTAATTTTAACAAAAATGTCACTGCATATGAAATGCTAACAGGGCCACAGCTATTATACAAAATGAAAGAATCTCATCACCCATCCACTTTTCACTGCAGTTAAATTCTCAGTTTCTAATTTTGTTAATGACATGTTAAAGACTGCTCTGGCTGACTTGATGGCAACAGACATTATTAACTTCAGTTATTCAATCAGTAGACCTTGAGAGAGAGGTGCTAAAGATATGATCACAACTCAACCAAGGTGTCAGGCTGTCTTTTTCTCTGTTTTTCCTTTGTCGTACAAGTGCTCTGTCCCAAACCGGGGAAGACTTTATTTATACCCTGCATCAAAAGTTAAAATTACCGTTGACTCCCTATCAAGGAAAATATGATTTGCCTGTCACGTTATAACTATCGTTGCCTTTATGGACTATATTATGCAAAGTCATGCAAATTAGATCGGCAGCCATCAGAGAAAACAACCCTTAATTTTGTCCTTCTGCTTTTCTTGTGTTCAGCGTGTAATGTGGTTATGTGTGCTGCCAGCAAATGAAAAGTCACTTTCATGGCGTATTACTTTCTCATGTTGCTTGTTGATCAAGTGGTGCATCTATAACCACTTTTTCATCCTAAAACAAATAAGTTCCCCCCTCCTTTCTTTATTTTTCATCTAAATAAACTTTCCGTCCTGTTGAATTTGTCACGAGAAACCGTGACGGCTTTGCAAGAACACCTCTACGTGAACCATAAACGGTCTCTTTTTTAAAATCTGTTTATAAATGAGCCCACTGAAGCGAACACATCTTTAAAATAAATAGTCCCGTCTCTCCTTCTCATGTCCGCTGATAAAAGCTAACAGCGTTACATAGTAGTTTACAGTTACTTAGTTGAGCCTGTGGCTCTGTTCTCTCATTCAGTGGGTCATTTGAGAGGTAAAGAGTAATTTACCATGAAAATCCAATTGCTTTAATCTAATTTGCTTTGATATAATTCACAATAGGCTTACAGCCACAAAGCGTTTACCTAGCTGAAACAGTGGAATTGTCCCTGGGGTACAATTACAGTCCAACTACAGGTACTTGGCTCATAGAACATTAAATAACCAGAATCTCCTGCCTCTGGATTTACAATGAAATGAAGATCAAAAAAGAAGAGAGAGCACAGATGCATGAAGATTTGTTTCATTTTGCTAAATCCATCCTAGCAAAGGACTAGCCAGAAACTCAGACGCCTGAATGATTCACAAACAAAACTTTTCGTCATGTATTGCGATTATATCGTCACCAGTTTTAAATTCAAGATATTACTTAACGAAGTGTAGATGCAAAAAACCATTTAAGAGCTGTAATTACTTTTTTTATATATAAATAAAAAATATATATTCAGAGGAGCACATCAACTTTGTGAAAGCTCTGGACCGAGAGCCAAAATTTTCAATCACCCCTACTGCTCCAATAATTGCAGAGGACACGCTGATTAATCTGTCGCATTCCTGCTGGAGCCAGCAGGAAGACGGCACAAATTCTGATGCTAAAGTGTTTCCACATGACACAGCATATGGAGCTTCGGTAATTCTTGACCAGAGGTGGTGATGCACCGCCGGCAAAGAAGTACATGGGGATAAATTAATAGGAATATAGTATTATCAATAGTTGCGAAGAGACCTGTGGCAACTGCGGAGAATCGGCTCCTCTCATCTCTGTCGTGAACAGTTTGTTCTGTCGTAATAAACAGAGCATGACATTCGCTTCATTCAGGGAAGGAGATTCTGAGCTCCCTCCAGAGAAAAACAAAAACCTTCATTGATGTCTATCACCTTGTATCATTATTTAACGCCATAAATATTTCATCAAAAGTAGGCAGTGTGGATCTTTTTGTTTTTCAGCAAGCTCCTGTGTGTGTGTGTGGTGGTGGTGGTGGGGGGGGGGGGGGGGGGGTGCAGTGGATCAGATGCTTCCCCTGCATCTCCCTCACCTTCTTACTTTGTCCCTAAAGTAACCAAAATATCGCCGTCCCTGTGATATACTCATTGCTAATCCTCGCTGTCACTCCCGGTGCCACAGACAAAAAGACAGTGGCACCTCAGCCTATATCACAAAGCTAAATATTACCATCTTGTAAACCTTCCCCTTCACTTTTGCTGGGATCCTCCTGTCATAAATCACTCCTGACATTCTTCCCTAACCTGCCTTAATCTCTTCTTCACCAGTCTTCTTTTTGCAGAAAAAAAAATGCTTTAGAGAGTCTTTCAGAGTTTTGTTATCACTGGGCAAGAAAAAAACCTGCTATGTCATAAATTACATATTTAACTGACAGCTATATACGGAACAAGCATGTCGTTTATTATTTAGCTGATTTGCGATGCCATATTTCAGCTGGGCTACAAAACAGCATCACCTCATGAGTGTGGGTGGAGGAAGAAAAAAAAAAGAAACCTTATTCTTTCTGGCACAAAAATAAAGTGTTACTTTGGCTCCTCCTCGATAATGCAGCGCTTTGTGACTCCAGGTGGAACTGAACCAGGCAGGAGACATGCCGGGACCATGTGACCTGCATGTAAAGTCTATCCTCTCTTGCTTCCCGGGAGCGTGTCGTGCAAGGGGTCTGTTCTCCGCGGTTTAAGGGCTGTCCATGTGACACATGATGCCAAGTGGTCACACGTCAAGCTGATTGCACATCGGATGCGTGAAAAACTGCAGGAAGAGTGAGAAAATGGCAAAGGTGTGTCGCGCTCTCCCCTGCAGCCCTGACACCAGCACTTTGGGCTTGTCCTTCTGCTGAACCAAACCATTTCGGACAAATTGGCGGGGGGATATCGATTGTACATTCCGGATGCTTTGGTATCCTGTCGTCAACAGAGTCCAGACAGAGGGATTTAGAGAGGCCTGAGTTTGAAATGTGTTTGATTTGTAACTCACAGCAAGCCTCCTGCTTTACTATCCTTGACTTATTTTATTTCACAGGTCTGTAAGCCACTTCACAGTTAGACTAACTTCTCTCTGAAGCCATTCAGCGCGGCTGACCTGCACCTGTCGGAGGAACAGTTTTATTTTTTACATTTTTTTCTGTTTTGCCAGCTCACATATATGCACACCCCATTGTTTATCATTTCTCAATGTCATTTTGAATGAATTTTAAACCACATCAAGTCATATCCGTCTCAAATTGTAAACCTCCGTAATAGGTTGGAATAGATGTTCATGGTAGTCGGGGTTTGCTTGTTAGCATCTCTGTAATTGTAATATATTGGACAATGCATCTGAATTATGTGTTCCAACCCCTGCCAAGAAAAAGATGGCTATTTTTGTATTCTTTTGTGGAGCACAGTATATATTCAGTTATACTCCGAAAAAGTCTAAGAATGTTCCTTTTAACTGCTCTTTTGTTCAAATTTGATCACTGATGAATTGCTATATTGACGTATTTATTTAATATAATAGGCTATTTTGAAGGTGAATTCAAAAGCAACTACAGGAGAAGCAAGATTACAATGAATAACAACTCTATTATGTCCCTTGTCCTCTATCTCCCGTTTCCCTTCCTCTCTCTAATCTCATTTCTCAGGGGACCGGAGCAAGGAGGAAGGAAGTTTTCCCGTGGTATCACACAAGAGACTGCTCTTCCACAGGAGGAAAAATGAAGCGAATAAATAAAGAGAAAATCGAATTCCTTCAGCCGTTGCAGGAGTGCCAGCCAATGAATCAGCAGAATAAATTCTCTCCAGAGATAAACAAACATGATATTTCAGCCGGGAGCCATAGGACGGAAGGGCCTCTGTCGCTCTCGTAAAGTTCAGAGCGCTTCGGACCGTAAAAGAAGCCGCCTTCTCAATCAGGGAAGCCTCTGGCACGAAGGCCTTTTACAACTAAAGCTGTGTGATGAAAACCCACGGAAAACCTCACACGCATGCCCTCGACAAGGACTTTAACGCCGCAGATATACGGCCTCATATGGAAAACCATTAAAGTGGGATTCTGAAGCACAAGTGTCTCCCAACACACTGTCAACACACTAAGTGCTTGTAGTCTTGATTTACACATCTGCGAGCTGCACCGTGACCTCCGTGCTGTACTAATAAAAACATGCAGCTGTATCCTGATAGAAAACATGCCTTCAACTACAAAGCTTTTACTGGCTTGATTTCCAGTTTTCCTTCACTCGTATTTGCAAACACCCAGCGGTGATTTTAGGGTCTACACTTCGGTGATGGAACCCGCACATCACTGTGAATAGCGAGACGTTTGTGGTTTTTCTGTTGTCTCGTGGTAATGATAACAAGACAGAGTCAACATTTATGCTGTTGATTTAAAGGTCAACGTCTTGTGCGTGTTCACTTGGCTTTTTCGCACCTTAGGGCAAAGAAAAAAAAGAGAGCCACTCATGTGAAGTGAGACTTGAAAAGGAGAAGGCTGGAGGCTGTGTAGAGTGAGCATTTAAGGACTATATATAGGGGGGGAAACAAACATGTCAGTTTACGGGTATCGCTAATTTAAAAAGGATTATCTCAAAGGGTATTTCTGTTTGGAATATTCCTCAGCATCTACACTACGCTCAACAGCTAGACTGACAATTTTGTGCGTTTAGCAAAAGAGCTGTATCAGATTTCTTGGCGGAGGGTTCGTCTCTGCCTAATTTATTGGATTGCTTCCAAACAGACAACGAAACTCTTGCCTTGACAGGTTAAATGGCTCCCGCAACTTAGAGACACATTACTTTGGCACGGAGAGGGTATGTTGGGAAAGCATGGCAAACTGCAAAGCTGCTCCTTTCGTCAAGGAAACAACACATAATTGGTCTTGGCGCTTGAACTGTTAGCACTGTATAACACTTGTATGAGGATGTCAGCTATCTTTGTAGATAAATGGATTCCTGTGGAAATAAAAAGGGCACACAGCACACGTTTTGCTTTCTTTCTGTGTGATTGCTATCATGACATTTTTAAGCATGTATTTCAGCAGGAAAAATGGGCATTTAAGCACATCCTGGGTTATTAAACATATCACTCCCTGGATTGTTGATTGTTTTTTCCTGTGCATTTCCCAACCCACGTTGTCCACCCAACGCCTATGGGGCTATCATACCCAAATTATTAGATGTAGAAAACAATACAGACATAACAATGAATATTCACTGAGCAGAGACGACTTTATCTCAAATACAAGTAATATGGGCCAGCAATTGTGGTTAATATCTGCCACGTAACTCTGCTGGATTGCATTTATCAACTGTATTTCTAGCCTTCCTGGGCTGACACATTTCAGAGTAGCCCTTTTGTTGCCACTGTCTGCAACCCAGACTGATGAGGACAGTTTTAATAGCATTACATTACAGAGATGCAGTTGTGACGGGCAGACACGCAAAAGCGCCACAGAGTTGAGATGCTGTAGCCGATTCGGTGATTTAGACAGAAAGGGCACCAGCTTCTTAAATCTTTTTCACAATGACGCCAACAAACACACTGACCACAGTGATATCCCAGATTGAATCTATCCAGTGTGAAGAGCTTTTTTTTTTCTCCTTCCTCCACCTTGTCGAAATTGTAAACATCTCTTTTTTGTTGTGATTGTAGTCCACCATGATTTCTTTTTCTTATACCCTACCTACCTTATTTTCTCATCCATCTGCAGCATTCTCTGTAGAAGCATTCTCTCACTGTTTCTGTCATTCTTTGGAAAATAGGACAGTGACAAAAGAGTGACAGCAGGAGCCCAGACTTGACTTTTCATATGGCTCTTACCAGTATCAACTTCCTCATGACGAGCTGTCGTCCCAACTTGCACAGTGTAAAACGTTACCACATGTGGTGTTGTGTTCAGGTACCCTGTCATATCCCAAATCCTTTGTTTGGTTTTTTTTAGTCTTGTATTTTTTTCTCTGTTTTCTTTTTTTTCCAGTGGCTACTCTGGAGCATGTTTCAAGCATGTGTGATGCCTGAAACATGTGTGCGCCTATGGGCATGTGAGCATTTCTCATAAGGATGCAAGTTCTTTTGAATTAACGCGTTCTTCACAGAAAATGATTCAAGGCACTATAAAAAAATTTTATGGAACCTTGTTTCCTTCACTGAGATCCTTATTTAACTGGTTCCACAGACCCGAAACATCTCACAAGGGTTAAAGCCCAAAATATGAGGGCTGCATCCCACCTCAGCATCTCCCTCAAAATCGATAACAACCACCGACATCGTGAATGACTGAGCTATCATCCTTCACTATTTATAGCGTGTGATGCTCTGTGAACCGTGAAATTAATAAATAGCATGCTCAGTAATTGCCTGGAAACCAAGCGCTGTGGCAAAGTGAGGTATAAAATCGGAGGCATCAGATGGGGTTCCTAATAAGTTGTCACATTATTGTCAATGACCTTCAAGCAATTAAAACAGTGGAGTAAAAGAGAGAGACATGGGGTGGGGGTGGAAAGGAGGAGGGGTTAAGAGTGGTCGAATTGATGGGAGTGCAGGAGGACTCTATTAGGACGGGAGGATCTTCATTAAAAGGTACTGACTAAGAGAGGGTTAGTGCTCAGGAGAGGTGCGAGTTTGCCAGTGGCCCAGTTTAAGCAATCTTTTGCCTAATCTATTGGTGATGACATCGAGTGCCTTATAAAATCAAGATCTCCATGTTTCCAAGCATCAGGGGCATCGAGGTGGAAAGCAGGTTGCTTGATGAGCACTCCTCCTGGCTCGTGCTTCAACTTATGTTTCTTTTTTCTTCAAAGAGCGTTGGTAGAGCTGCAAGACTGCACATGTGCACATAGAATGCAGGCTTTTGCGCAGAAGACACTACTGTTACCACTTTTAAAGGGCCAAGGAGCCAAATAAACATACAATACATATATTATTACACCAATAAATACCATTAGGTCACACTTACCCCAAAACATTTTCATATGCTATCTGTGTGTTTGCACACTAGAGCACTTAAAATAGATTTTAAGTGAGTGTCTGTGCAGGGTTGCATATGGTATCACACTTGCTTGTTTCTTAATAATGCAGTGTTTAAAAAAGTGGGAATAACATAAATGGTTTGCAAACCTTTTTAATGAAATAATGGTCCAACAAATAGTACAATAGCAACTTAGCAAATGTTGAAACTTAGTGTATTAGTTCTTAAACAATAAATAGACATGTACAGTTTTATAGTAGTAATCAGTACATTGACCAAAAATGTTAGTCAGCGAACACAATTTTGTTCCTGTACTCCAAAAAATATAATTTAAAAAATAAATAAAACAGCCTTCTCTGCACCCAAGCTCATTTAAGATGCACTGGGGTGAAGTGGAAAACTACTGAGTGGTTTATGTACACATACAGTCAAGAGCTATTTTATTAGGTGCACCTTGCTGGTATTGGTTTTGACCCCCTTCTTTCTTCAGAACTGTCTTAATTCCTTTTGGCACAGACTCCAGAGGTGCTGGAAGCATTCCTCAGAGAAGATAGGATCACACAGTTGCTGAAGATTTGCTGACTGCACATCCACGACATGAATCTCCTCTTCCACCGCATCACAAAAGTGCTCTGTTGGCTTGAGATCTGATGAATGTTGATGCCTTCTGAGTACAGTGATTTGTGATCCATGCATGATGCATTATCCTACCGGGTGCATCCATCTGAAGATGGTTACACTGTGGTCATAAAGGGATCCACATGGTCAGCAACAATGCTCAGGTACACCATTACACTATCACCTGGAGCCTGAACAATACAGCCTGATACAAAGCCGGATGGATCCATGCTTTTATGTTGTTTCAGCCAAATTTTGTCCCTGCCATCCAAATGTCACAGCTGACATTACAACTCACTCAAACTAGGCAATTTTTTCCAATCGTCTATTGTCCAATTTTGGTGAGCGCATGCAAATTGTAGCCACAGTTCCCTGTTCTTAGCTTACAAGAGTGACACTAGGTGTGGTCTTCTGCTGTTGTAGCCCATCTGTGTATTCAGAGGTGCTCTTCTGTATATCTCTGGTGTGATAAGTGATGTTACTTCCTGTCAAGCTCAAAAGCAATCTTGTTTTCCTCTGACCTCTGACATCAATGATCCCTTTTTTGCACAGAAAGCTACTTTCTATTTCTCTCTATAAACTCTAGGGAATGTTATTTGGGAAAATCCCAGCAGATAAGCAGTTTCTGAAACAGAGCGGGGTGTCTGGCATAGAGATGGACCGATCCGATATTACGTATCGGTATCGGTCCGATACTGACCCAAATTCCTGGATCGGATATCGGCGAGAAATAAAAAATGTACTCCGATCCATTAAATATCAAAAAAGCACCTCACAAAACTTGCTACACGGCGTAACTCGGCTCATAACCGTAGCACGTTGCAGCAGTGTGGTCACATGATAGAGCGGCTGTGTGCTACCAAACCAGCAGTTATCCCAGAGAGAAGTAAAGCAAGTGTGTAAGTTCATCTCTGAATGTTTGTAAAGCATTCCAGCATTAAGCTTAACAACCAATATATGGAGCGACTGCCTCTCTCTCTCCTGCTCCCACTTCAATCGCGAAACTGATCAATGATCAGCTGATCGTCTCTCTTCTTTGTTTTTGGCCCACCTTGCACCAGAAAGAGGAAACCAGCGGCTGAACAACAGCAGCACGTTTAACCTTGATAAGCTGTTGTTAGAATTTATTTAATATTATTTCTACACCAGGATCTTTTTCTACGCAGCTGACGGCTGGTAACTGTGCAGGGGCGGATCTAGCAAAGTTTAGCCAGGGGGGCCGATAGGGCATGAACAAGGAAAAGGGGGCACAAAGACATACTTTTCTTTCTTATTCTCATTTAAAATGTCGAGCTTTTAATAAATAATTATCTGACTCTTACACCCAAAGTTTTAATCTGATGTAAAATATATATATAAGTCCATTACTGTATATATGTCTGTGAAGGTTCTCAGTCATCCAGGTCATCGTAGTCAAAGGAGCTTGCAAAGAAAAGCGTCTGGACTTCTTTAAGTTACTTGAAGACGTTTCACCTCTCATCCGAGAGGCTTCTTCAGTTCTAAGGTCAAATGGTGGAGAGTCCCAGATATAACCCTAGTGGGAGTGTCCCCCCACAGAGGGACAAAAGGACCCCCTGATGATCCTCTAATCGCCTGAGCCAAGGTGTGGAACTGGGTGTGGGTCCCAATCAGCCAGAGTTTCGGGTGGGTTCATTGTGAAACCTGGCCCCACCTTATCATGCGAATTCCTGAGGTCAGATGGCCCAGGGTGTGAGTGGGCGTTAAGGCGTCTGGGAAGGGATCTCAAAACTGGATTATAGATGTCTCTGCCATCTCTCTGCCATCTATAATCCAGTTTTGAGATCCCTTCCCAGACGCCTTAACGCCCACTCACACCCTGGGCCATCTGACCTCAGGAATTCGCATGATAAGGTGGGGCCAGGTTTCACAATGAACCCACCCGAAACTCTGGCTGATTGGGACCCACACCCAGTTCCACACCTTGGCTCAGGCGATTAGAGGATCATCAGGGGGTCCTTTTGTCCCTCTGTGGGGGGACACTCCCACTAGGGTTATATCTGGGACTCTCCACCATTTGACCTTAGAACTGAAGAAGCCTCTCGGATGAGAGGTGAAACGTCTTCAAGTAACTTAAAGAAGTCCAGACGCTTTTCTTTGCAAGCTCCTTTCATTACTGTATATAGTAACTGTTAATTCTAATATACCCTAGTAAGCTATACTACTTTTTCCTTTGGGAACCATCTGTGCAGTCTGCAAATCTGTTGAAGAAAGATGTTGAATCTATTTAATTATTCTTGAAAAATAATTTATTTCTGTGCATTTTCCCCCTGCATCAAATTAAATTTGATTACATCGATTAAGCATCATGAGCTGGAGGGTGTATTTTTTACATACAGGTATAACAGAATAGATTTAGTGTTGTTATTTATTTAAACTTGAGTATAAACTTATACAAAATGCAGCAAGATATTAAAAAAAAACGTTTTATTGATTAAAAAAACAGACTATATCGGATTCATATCGGTATCGGCAGATATCCAAATTTATGATATCGGTATCGGTATCGGATATAAAAAAGTGGTATCGTGCCATCTCTAGTCTGGCACCAACAATTATGTCACGTTCGAAGTCACTGAAATCACTTTTCTTCACCATTCTGATGCTCGCTTTGAACTCGAGCTATGTCAACATGCCTAAATGCACTGGGTTGCTGCCATGTGACTCGATACTGGCGAGCAGTTGAACAGGTGTACTAAATACACCTGTTATGTCTGTTTGTGTGTCTTTCAGCATGAATGGAGTCACAGATGTTTGGCACAACACATCGTGTTATCCAGATTAGTGTCTGCTACAGGGAATTTAGTGTCTTCCTTTCCTCAGTAAGACAATGAAATAAGTGTTCAGGGAGTAACCTGACCACACCTGTCGTCCATTAAAGTATTTGGTACATGATGAGTATTTGGTGCAAAACAATACATCAAAGCATCAAAAATACATCTTGCTGTTTAGCATTTGAAATCCTATGTAAATAGGACAACCATTCACTTCACAGTGTTGCTTAAAGAAAATGCGATTGCAACAGAGTGCTACAGATGTTTATTTCAGCATTTATGAATTGTGTTGTAGGTGCCAAATTCAATTTGAGTACATGTACACGTAGAACAACAGAAGTATTAGTCAATAGTGGCTTTCATGACACAGCAATCAGCAGTTTGTAAGCAAATTAGGTATTAAATAACATAATTAAATGACGGTGTAAAAACTGTAGCACAGAGACCAAAAATATACTCGGGATACACCAGCAGGTTCCACTCACTGTTGTCACACTTTTGTTTTTAACAGAATCTGTCAGAATGGATGTAAAAAAAAAAAACAAAATGAAAAAAAAAACGATCTAAATACATAATGCACATAAGTAAATATAGCATCTGTAGCGCTTGTATAGTAACTGAGAACATGGGAGAGAGAAAAATCTTTAGTTGATTTTTAGTCAGGAATGAGCAAGGAACCTCTCACTCATTAATTAGTCAACCTCTCTACCTGTGGGCCAGCCTGCCACACTCCACTGTGATTGATGGAACAAGAACAAAGGGAAGGGACCACGATTACTGATGAGAATTATAAATACGTTTCAATTAATAAAAATCCCCACTGGTACTTGTCTTACAAGGTCTGCAGGTAGCGTAGGTGTGAAAGTGGTGAACACTGTGATTTTTTTTTGTGAAACAGTGAGATTGCAGGGGTGATACAGGAATAGAACAAGCGCGGTCTCCACTGGTATTCTAGATGAATGAACAGAGACATAGGGAAGATGAGGGGGGAGAAAAGAGGACAAAACAAAGTGAGTGAGGGTAGGTGGAGAGAGAAAGAAAGGCGAGGGTGGATATCGCCCAGTGCTCTTTAATAACCAGGGCAGCGGAGGTTCAGGAACCAGACATGAGCAGCCCAGTGGACACTAGAAGAAGGGCAATGGGGTCACACCGCACAGAGGGGGAAGAGATACTGCATCACGCCCACAGGAGATTGATGTGTTTCCCAGCAATCTACAAGCCCATAAAAAAGGGCACTGTCTGCGGGCAAGCTTAAAAACCAACCAGGGAATTGGTGTACAAAAGTTCATCTGGCACTGTCATAACACTGCAGCATGACAACATAACCTAATAACTTCACTAGCTTCGCAGGTATCGTGGCTACTTTCCCCTGAAGTACAAAGAGGGGGAGTTGTTTATTTGATCTGCAGTGGATGTACAGATGTGCACTTAAAAAATGAATTTCCTTCACCTCGATGCTGCCTGGAATCATACTGAGTTATACAAATTCTTTACACGCTCTGCCCATTAGTGTGAGCAGGAACTGTTTAACCATATATTGGTTTGAGCACTTAGGAATTTTCTGCTCAACCACTGAACACAGATTTGTTCTTGCGAAGTCACTGGCTAACTTAACAAACTATATCCTTGGCTCATTTCATGCTTGAATACTCAAGCCTTTACTTACATCCCTTTATATCCACCAAATGTCTCAAACGTATTTAAACTTCTACATAACTTTACTTATTTTATTTACAAGTCATCTACTCCAAAAAAGGAATTTCACTACTTTACTAAATCCGTCTACTAAGTAAATAAGTATCGTAATTTTCCCAGGCATTATAAGGACAAATAACACTACTTTGTTAAAGTAAAAGTCATGGACATTAAATGAAATTACATCTTTTTCGCACTCTTAACTTGTGAGAAAGGCCCTCAACCTTGCAACTGCATTGAGTCTAACCTAGCCACTGCAAACTAAAACCTTATTACCACCACATTTCAAGACTACAAAGACTGAGTATTTCATACTCAAAAGACTCAATCTTCAAAGAGCTCCAGCTGATTCTTTGACACCTACCTGTGTTTGTAATGTTGCAAAACCCAAGGTAATTTCTTGTAATTCCAAGCAACATTTGCAACGACACCCCGAGTACATACTATAACCACCACAAGGACGCCACATTAGCATAAACACACCACATTAGGGCAATGAGCACATTACGCAATGGGCTCTTGTTATAATTCAAACAGCAGAAAATGCCCCTATTGGGTTTTAAAGGCCAGTATCTCCCACCAGGTCTCTGTGTCTTTTTCTTACAAAGCCACAGTATTGTCTTTTTAGTTGCATTGCAAGATCAAAGAGTATTTTGAACTGTGGCACCTTCTTTCAGAGCACCGAGGACGGTTGCATGAGCATCTTCAAAGGACAAGTTTTATTAATCACGACAGTGACTGTGTCAACACGGCAAGGAGGTGAAAGGAATACATTTAGAGCTTAACACTGATGAGGGAAACATAGCCGTCTAAGCTTTGATTATGCAATGTTCACAGGAAAATATGTAACCCCCCCCCCAAAAAAAAGGTTATGAGCCCAACACGACTGAAAATAAATTGGAAACATTTGATTATATGTATTCAGCATCTGCTCAGCTCATTGTGTTCGTGTGAAGAGGTTTTATTCTCACAGTGAAGTATTGATCATTTTAAACCTGCACCTGTCTTCACTCAAACAGAGTGCTCTTCAACCCATTCTGTGCTGCAGTAGTTATTCCCATGATGCTTTTTTCATGCTCCAAACGCTGTGTCAACCTGGGCAAGAGCTGCAGGGAATCTTTGAGTCAACACTGCCTCTTGTGGACTAAGAATGTAAATCCAGAGACACTGTAAACACCTGCAGTACAGTCCAGAGCAGATGCTGCAGTGAGAAACTGTTCATTATCCATATCTCCTGAAACCTCGTGGATGCCCATATTGAGCTGCTCTCATAGAGGAGAGTTCAACTCTTATCCGGGTAATGTGGTTAATCAATTAGAAGTCCTCGTCCCCTGAGGGTATTCACATTAACTTGAGTATAGGTTTTCACTTAGAGTGGATCAGTGATCTCTGCAGTGGCTTCCCCCTCCAGACTTCTTTCATTATCTAAAATGAGAGCATATTGAAGGGGGGCACAAAGGTGGAGCAGGCTGGGGGAGTGGTGGAGAGATTTGTGCGAGCAGGTCACACTTACGTTTCATGCCACACCTCGGCCGAGACGTCTCGTATATCCATCAAATGATATTATCCATCACCATCAGCTCTCCGCTGATAAAGAGAAATGACATGAGCTGCATTAAGAGAACATTTTTTTAAAAAAGTGACTCAGACAACTACAGTGTTCAGTCAGTGTCAAAAAGAAAGAAAATCATTGCAGCTCCTCGCTCATCACCCACTGCAGTCTCGGTTTAGAGGAATCTATTCAAAACCTCACATAATTCCCTGCATTCAATCTCATCCATACAAATCTGTTCATTCATTCTAGCACAATATTCTATTCAGTGTTTTCTCTGTTCAATCTCTGTGCCTGGCCTCACTCTCTGTCTCTGGTCTGTTGCAGTCATCTTTAACAGGACCCTCCTCCTGTTCTCTGACAGCCATACTTTGTCCTCAGTTGATTCTGCAGTCTCGCAGTAGTTGATAAAAAGGACTTGAAATAAATAAAGCACAACGATGGCATAACAAGTTCGGGAAAGACTCAAAAACTCATAAAACATGTTTCATTATTGATAGAGATGTCAAGCAAGTAGTTATATC
This sequence comes from Neolamprologus brichardi, assembly GCF_056152115.1. Lineage (NCBI taxonomy): Eukaryota > Metazoa > Chordata > Actinopteri > Cichliformes > Cichlidae > Neolamprologus > Neolamprologus brichardi. Next base: position 20,735,623 of record NC_142105.1, read on the forward strand.
AAAAATGATTCGTTGCATGTAAGTGTAACTACTGTTGAAGTCGGTGAGGAGAAAATAATTTTGCTTCAAAATAAATTAAATTTCTGTAATTTTATATATAATTTGCTGTTGGTAATGCTTCTGTATATATCGGTACAACCTGTGAATTTCGTTTTGCACCTCTTTGCATAAGTATAGTTTTATCAAAATGATACACTTCCTTCTATGAATTTGCTCAGTGTGAAAATGAAAACATGCCTCCATCTGGAGATTTTTAATGAGGACGGTTCATTTTTTTCCTAATGCACAGCTGCAGGAACTGCTTATGTCACCGTGACACACACATTCACTGCCCAATTCTGTGGCACTTAATCGAATGGTTACAGATTTGTTCTTGTAATATATGTTTAAGTCAATACTTGGGCAAATCAGTAACTTTAATTCATATGTCAACTGGATTTCTTTCTCGACTAAATACCTAATTGTCTTAGTTCACATATATTTACTGCATTATTAGGAAATATAAAAACAAATTTTCCTCCTATTTTTTAATTAAGTGTGCTCATTGTACAGTTATGGCTTATGCAAGTTTTAAGTAGAGATATTTAAAGAAGGTAATTTTGAGAAATGCTTTTTTGGCTGGTATTTATGTGGAAATATTCATTCTCGTGTCTCTACACACAATATACATCACCGAACCAAGTTAGCTTAGTGCAGAGACTGCAAATATCGAGAAACGAATATGTTTAAAGAAGCAACATAGCAGCATGAAAAAAGTAACTAATTAATACTTTGCATTTCTTTTGTAATCTGTAAAAAAGAAGATTAAGAAAACAGGAACAGACCAATAGCAGTTCTAGGCTATCTTTAAGTTCTAAGCTAAGTTTACCCCCTTGCTAACTCAGCTTAGCACATCTTGCTAACGTAGCTTAGCAGATCTTGCTAACAGAAAATTCACTTACTTTTCATGGAACCAAATTTTTCCATTAAATGTCACTGGGTAATTTAAGATGTGTGATGGTCAAAAAATAAATGACTACAAACTCGCTCTCTGTGCAATCATTTTATCTTCCTCTCCGTCATTTACAATATATAGGGTTTTCAAAGTTAAAATGGATCTGGGATGGCAAGAACATACATAAAGATCCCTATCTAACCACGGATATAGTTGTTGGAAAATCTGATTTTGTGTATTTGTAAAAGTGATGAAACAATAGAGGATAAAAACCTGCCCTACTGATCACTTGCCTTTCCACTGACTGACTCTCATCTGTCCTCCAGCCTCTATCTTCAGATCCCCTTTCCATCACTGACTCGCCGAAACAGTCTGTTCCCCTTCCAGTACTCCATCACAGCAGCACGGAGCCCTGGAGATGTCTCCCTGGTAGCGAGTGATGTAGTGGGCTATGCTAACAGACCCTCTCGGCCACTATTATTAACCAGGCACAGCCCTCATTTCTCAAAGCCTGCAGAAACACATGCACAGAACTACAAATAGACAAGAAGTCCAGAAAAAGATGAAAAAGACACACACCTACAAAAACCCACACAGACACTTCACTCAATTCTTCACCGTGGATAAGCAGACATCGCATGTTTTCGTTTGTTAAAATTAATGTTGCAACAACTGCATTTGATTTAACTTTAATTTGGTAGTTGAATTAATGAATTGGCAGCGGTGCATTACAGTGATGACAAGACTATTTTTCTGTGCCCCACAACTGCAGTAGCCAATGATAAAAGCAGTATTATTACCACAGTATGCAATATTCAAACAAGAGATTTGTCATCTAATGAAGAGAATTACATTTCAGACTGCATGTATAATTCATTGCCATCAACCTTAATCCAGTACTCAGCGCTGCAGACTGCAAATGAAGAACAGAAACACACAAGTGCTTTATCTGAATCAATAAACTACTGTAGATTTAAATGTGGATAAATGAGGTAAAATTGGAGGCATTTGTAAGGATAAAACAAGTTCACCCAAACAAGCCTAACTCATACAGGTAGGTGAGTATCCACGCTTGTTTGCACACAGTTTGCTTTTTGCTACGCTTTCTCCTGTGGTGCATGACTGAAAATCTGTTTTATGTTTTTGTTGATGTGTTGCTGAGTGTGTTTTTTCTTGCTTGACTGGACTAGTATTCCTTCATTAGTCTTTCCCTATCAGCAGAACTGCCATTCCTGTATGTGAGTGAAAAAGCCTTCGCCTTCCAGTGGTGTGTATCGAATTCCTTTACCCCCTAGTACAGCTAGTGCTGCTAGCTAGGAAACAGAGTAAATATAACTGCTCCCTCTCTAGCCCACCAAGGCATTGATTTATACATAGCCTACTGCAGCTGGGAGCTACAAATCTGAGGGGAAGTCAGCTTATTCATAGAACAAAAATATAGTTGTTTCGTACACACATCTCAGAGGATTTGATTCGGTATAGATGAGGCTTGTCAGAGCAGTGTGTTAGTGGGCACCAACCAGACACAAATGTACTGTACGTTTGCAAAACAATCCCTGTTTATGACATTCTCCCAGAATATATATCTATGTGTGTGTGTGGGTTTCTGTACGTTACCTTTAGAGTCTTGTCAGGGGAAGGGTTAAGCTCTGTAAATTTGTCTACATTCACATTTTACCCTTTTAAAAATGCTGATTCCCCATATAGGTAATGCACTTGTCTGTGTGTGTCGCAGTAATTCAGCACACAGCGGGAAGCAACCTTCTTACTCAGGGAGCAATTAAGAAAAGAGAGGGATGGAAGAAGGGATGGGGGGCGGGTGTTGCCTGCAGACGTGTATCTTTCACCACAGTAACGTTTAAATAAGATAGCAAAAAATCGAAAAACGCGAGTGTTCGGAAAATGTAAAGAAAGAGAGCAAACAGATTGGAGAAAAAGAACTGGCAGATGAGAAAGATCGAAACAGACAAGAGACGTGGACAGGGGGGGGGAAAGGAGACGGCGAAAGAATAAAAGGCCCAGGTCGGGAATATGTTCCTCTGTTGTGAGAGGAACCTTGTTGAGTGAGCCAGTGGCTTCGATGTCTGGCACAGCATCAGTCCATGTGATCAGACAACCGGCATCTGGCTCATCACCCAGTCACTTTGTTCCCTCTCTGACAGCCTCAAGGCTTGACTGCCTGACTGACTGTTGAGGAGATAGAGCGAGAGAGAACAAGAAAGAAAGGGCGGCAACTTCCTGTGCTCTCTTTTTCTCGCCGAAGAGGAAATTAGTAATGTGAGCCAATTAAAACTAATGCAAAACACAGACTAAAATTAGCTTTCCCGGGGGTCAGTCAGAGAAAAGTCAATAGTTCAAACGATCAGTTCGCTTTCCCTGTCAGGCATTTACACAAAAACACACAGACACGAACGTGCACGCACACAGCTGCAAGATGTATAATGGCTGTCCTGTCTGCTGCCCCATAGGCCACGATCCCATTGCCCAGATAGAATTCCTAATTGATGTGACAAAGTGCCTGGGAGTGTCCCGTTTCTCCAGAGTGGTTTTCTAAAATGCTGCTCTGACCTTTTTTCCCCCCGTCTCTCTCTGTCCTTTTGTATGCTATTCCTTTCACAACCAAGTGTGGTTTAAACGGGGGGTAAAAACAGTCTCTTGACATCCGGCGGTCGGATATTATTATGATCGCGGAATATTGACCGTGGGACATCATGGAGCAGAAATGAGAGGACAAATCAAACATCAAAAGGCTCAGCTATAAAGCAATGGTCTTTGCAGAAAATGAAAAGCATCGCAGCGCGTTAGCTTTCATCTTGTAAGATAATAGCCTAGTCATCGCTGTTAAGCAGACATGGCTTTAGAGTGCAAAAGGAGATGGGTTTGCCTGTGGAAGCTTTTAGGAACTGTCACTCTGAGAAACATGACAGCAACGCTAAAAATAATGCCTGCTTATAAACTCAATGTCAGTGGCTCGGGGCGTGTTAGGTGTCTACTTAAGAGACCGCGGTGTAGAAAAACAACATTTGAGGATGCTCGCGAACGCCCGTGCACGCAGACGCTATCAATCTCCGTGTTACATTTCACTGTCAACGGGCAACAAACGCAGAATGACACAAGCCGACCCATTCTTTGTTTTCTTGTATCTAGATGGATGTTCTTGTTGTGTTTTGTTTCCCATTAATTAAGTGTGGGGGTGTTGGTGTCAGTCACTATTAATTTGGAAGTGGTGATGCGCCCGGCTTTGTTTGTCAGTCTTCTTTTATTACACCGCACTATTGTCACTGAAAATCATGATTAATTTGTTGAATTTAATGATGTATAATTTGGCAACTCCATTTTTTTTTAATAGCTGTCAACTTGACAGCTCCGAGGAGATGCATTCGGAGGTTGGCGTTAGAGGGAGGCTGCCTTTCGGTTTGCTAATTGTGATTTTCTTGTTGAAAATGTGTTTCAATCTTTCAATTACTGTAAATGAACGACTGACACATATTAGCAGAATTTTCAGTTTATCAGGATTTTTGGTTGAATTTTTGTCTGAGGAGGGGTGTGTGTGTGGCATGTGTGCGTGTGCTTAGGAGCAAAAACCAGCAGATAACTGCTTCTAGTGCACAAATGAATGAACTTGACACAAAATGTGCATCGCGCAGCAAATGGAAATGTAACAGAGCTCATGATCTGTCTGGAAATGCTGCTGTGCGTGAGCATGATCTTTAACTTTCCTTGTGACCTTTACTGCATGAAATGGTAACTCTGTATTGTCGACGTCGCGAGGCAAAGAGCTGTTCAGTGACCTGTGCAATGAGATCAATTCAGTTGTCAAAGAGATACTCCAGGCTTCTATCAAAAAACTTGCAATTGTCCATCTACGATGTGCGTGTTCATGTTTGCAAATTCAGGCTTGTGTTTCTGTAAATGTATGCTGTATGTGCGTGTGTGTAGCGTGTGGCCCTTCCACCATGTGTAGGAATTTAAATCTGTTTACCCCTCCCGCCTCAAAAAGTCTTGATATGGGCTATTTACATTCTGAAATGAGAATCAGATTCAGGGGCAGTTTCCAAGCCCCATTATTTCCCGTCACTTTCAAATCAAAATCAATTTCCCCAGCCCCCGTTGTTCTCCTCTTGGGCTAGAATATTTTCTCTTCAAGTGTGTCTGATGAAGGGTTTTCTGTGCACAGCCCTGCAAAGCCAGTGTGCTCTTTGTATGTGCGCGCATGTGTCAGTGAGACACATGGTGAATGTGAGATGGACGAGCGTTCGACGCTGACCTAAGCTGCCCCTGCACTGCTCTGTTTGTTTAGAACAGTGCTTCATCCTAAAGGCAGATAACATCACACACACACACACACACACACATACACAGAGAAACGGGCAAGCGAGTGCAGTAGCCCAGGAGTGCCTCACTGTTGTGGTGCATGCTTGCTTGTAATGTGTGTTGTCTGAAGAGCTGTTTGTTCTCCACCCCGTGCTTGATCAGGTTGGATGAAATCTCTGTCTCCCTGCCGATGGCAGCGACACAGTAGCGGAGCGGGGATACTGATCTGTCAGCGCACCATACAGACAGCACTTAAGAGACTCAGGGTAATGGCTGTTCGTGGGCCCTGTTAAAAACCCTCCCCTGTTGCTGAGGCTTAGTGTCACTTAGGAGGAGGGTGTGAAAGATGCAGCACAAACTGCAGGGACTTGCTAACTAGATGCCTGCCATCTGCAAAGACAAGCTCCTGTCCTGAGAAATAGTGAGATTTTAATGACTATTTAAATATCCAGCAGGTAAATATTATGTCCCTACTGGCCTTTGTTTACTGTTATTGACATTGGTTTTGTTTGGAAATGTAAATACAATTACAAAAACTTCATAGAGGTGTTACTGAATTACATGAAAACCCCAAACAGCGTTCCCAGTTGGTCTAATCCCCACGTTTGCCCAGTCCTGAAGCTTTATTTATTTTTTTACCCCTGTGATCCACATCCACAAGTCTCTTTTTACTGTACACTGGATAACAGACAGAATTCATCCTCCCGTCAGAGCTTCAACTTTGCCTCCAGCCTTGCACCAGCACTGTCCACACAGGATGCGAATTAGGCAGCATCATATCTGGGAGGCACGGTGATGCTTGTGGAACATCCTGCATCTTTCTCATGGCCTCTTAGGCGAAGACGTCTACAAACCAGAGCCAAAGTCATCCCCAGTTTCGTCTCGCCTCACGGAGCTCTGGATGCAGCACTTTCCAACTCAGGAGGGGTGTTGGTTTCCACGGGGTCCACTGGGATACGGGACATGTGGTTTCCTATCATTCTGCTGTTATAACATAGCCATCCTGCTTCTCAAGGCAATTTTTTTTGGCAGAGGCAAGCCCTACACCTTGTTTTCTAAACAATTTAATGTTGGCTTCACTGGCTTTACTTTGCTGCACACCAGTTTGCTGCTCAGGTTGGGTCTAGACAAAAACAAAAAAAAGAGCATTGTTTTTCTCTGCTAATCCTGGGGCAGGAACGTTTTCATGGCTGTCCTGGCTCTCACCACTGCTTCACTGGTGCCATTGTCCAGAACTGTGTTGTATAAATGATGTAGTGATTCCATGTCTCCAATCAGGCAGGAGCTGCTTAGATGCTCCCATGTAATTCTTTGTAACAAAGTTTTTCTTCAGTTTAGTGGCCTGATCTGGTGAATGACAATGATACGTCCCCTTTTTCCCTGAATTATTTTGCTTTGCACTTATGTGTTGTGTTCTTGTGTGTTATTCAGTTCTTCTACAAACTGCATCCACACTGTCTGTTAGTATAGATGTAAACTTGAAGCTCTGGCCCTCACCTGCTCCTTGGTTAACAGCTGAAAACACTGTATTACTGGGATAGGAACTCACATCTCACAGGTGCACACACACACGCACACAATCATATTATGTTATATTCCTAAATTCACAGAATTTGCAGCAGCAATGATAAAACACACATGAGAACAACAAGCCATCATTAATTAATTCGTAGCAAATATGTGCACAGGTATCTGAGATTGTCTGAAGACTTGTGTCTTTTTATGGCAATTCTAAGATTTCCATTCGGGGAACTAATAGTACTTGGTTAAGGTCAGGGGAAGATCTGCCAAGCAAGTGTCACTGACTGCGGCCAGGAAACACTGACTCCTGGCAGAAGGCATCCAAACACAACAGCCTCTAATGTTATAACCAGAGTCTTGGCACACGCAACCCATCTCTCCATTTTCCTCCCTAAGAGGTTGCATTGTACCGTTAAATGTCACACTCCTTCCACCTTCAGAGAAAGTCATGATTTGCATTACCACAAGAGGGTGCATGTCAGAAAACTGTAAATGTGGGTCAAGTGACTCAGCTATGTAACAAACCACACACGCTGTAGGCTTTCTGATAAGGGCAGCCTCTGTTTGACCAGATTTAATTGACTGCTGTGTCTTTCTGGCAAAAAAGAAAGCAGTCATCAGGGTCGGTTTCTGATTCCTGGCCTATAAAATGTTTATTCAAACCAGTTCTAGTTCATATGAGAATATAGAAAGAAAGTGGAAACCTTGAGATTGTTCTGTTAAAATAATGATTTATTTTTTTCCTATATTTACATTTTGTTCATTTTTAACTTATATTAAATAATGAATTGGGGTTATGGCCTGGTGTATCCACAGGTCTAACATTATGTGATATGATAAGACAGTCGTGTAACCTGATGTAAAAATCTAGGATGCACAATAGTTTCAATGATAGAGTATAAAGTAAAATGTACATGAAAATGCGAAGCAAAAAACAGCATATACACAAAACTACTGAATTTACGAAACGTGCACACCAGCCTATTGTCTCCAATCAGTAAAATCGAAATCTGAACTAACAGGCCAGTGTCCTCTGCATATAATTTGCATAATGACCTGCTCATATTTATATGTAAGGAAATAAATTTGCCTCCAGGTGAAGCTGAGAAAGTGGTGACGATGTTGACAGAGCGAAATCTGCACCTCTAAAACAAGAAAGGAGGAGAAGGTCCAAATCTGAAAAGAAGCCCAACTTTGCAAAGAGTTTTCAGCAGAGAGGCAAAGGCTTAAGAATAAACAGGTTTGGACATCAGCGCTGATCTGAAAAAAGACTTATAGACTACAAGAAAAAGAATCTGTGAGCCCAGCAGTGTTGGTCAAGTTACTTGAAAAAAGTAATCAGTAACTAATTACTGATTACTTCCCCCAAAAAGTAATCCCGTTACTTTACTGATTACTTATTTTCAAAAGTATTAATTACTTAGTTACTTAGTTACTTTTTAAAGACACGATTTACAACCTCAATAGGTGATAAATCTTTCAGCCCAATTCTACTTTTTCTGCATAATCCATCATACAAAATGTAATCAAATGGAAAAGTCTCTTTTTAAAACTTGTTTTATTAGTTTTAATCTTTTAACTTTATGCATCAAGCAAAAATTTAATTATATGCACCATTCTCTGACTGGAAGAATTTTGTTTAACATTTAAACCTATTTTCCTCACATTCCAGCACATAAAAGAAAATATTTTTTTGTGTTTACACTCACTCTTTCAAATAGAAGCAAGTAAAACACAGCAGAAAATAAATAAAATCAAAGACTCGCGGTCCTGTTGCTCTATTTCCACCTGTAAAGCAGGAGTGGGGTAGGCGGAGGTTTGCCCTGTTGCAGGTGTGCCACAGCCGTCAGTTGAAGAATCGGTGAATACCGAGAATACTCGGTGCTTGTTCGGAAGTTTAGGGGTTTTTCTTCGCTGTAAAAAGAAGTTTTCTTCCCACGCACAACGGACGCTAATGTTTTTGTCACCTTTTACGGAATCAAACTCAAAATAAGGTCAGTACTTCCACGCTTTAAACGCTGCACGCTCATACTCTCTCCCACACTCGATATATTATCCATTGTTGATCTGCACACAGCTGTTGCCACGAACGTTGCACTCGCTTACGTCACTGTCATGTGACATTCTCGCAAAAAAATCACGGTTTTAGTAACGCAGCATTCCTACGGGAAAGTAACGGTAATCTAATTACCGTTTTTGCAATAGTAATCGCTTACTTTACTCATCACTTGAAAAAAGTAATCGGATTACAGTAACGCGTTACTGCCCATCTCTGGAGCCCAGGATGACAAACTTACTGCAATGAAAAAAACAAAAGACTAACCAGCATCCGTGTATAGGTGCTGTAAGTACCGTAAGTAATCACATCCAGCAGTGATACAGGCCATTTTTAATGAATGGTAATTTAAGATAAGAGGAAATAACAAATCCTGGAATGTATTTAAATTGCAAGGTTAAACAAAAAATAGAAATAAAGTCTAAAAGGCAAAAATATTAATAATTAAGCCTTATTGTTGTTAGAAGTTGTAGTGGCTGTTTTTATTTAAAAGACTAAAGTGTTTACATTTCCTAAGACAGACAGAGCTTTATTTCTTTGTATTTACTTGAAAGAGACTTCCAAATTTGTACAGTCAAAAAGAATATTGATAAATCCCTGATTTCTGCGTGAAATGCTTGCATGCATGATTTACACACATGCACACTGTTAGTAAGACTCTGCCATTTATTTGGCTAATACTCATTCTTCAGCCATCATGGCTTTGTTGGCATGAAAGATATTAACATTGTTTGTGAAAACGTTCTAATTTTAACTTCCAGTCCCTGAAGAAGCCCCCATCTTTATTCTGTGGTGACATAAACCCTGATGCCACAAAGTAATTCAGCACACCGTGTTTATTTATTAGTCCATGGCTGGTATCTCATGGATCGAGTAGACACACACAAGACACGGAGCTGGCCATTATTCTGCTGCAACTCTAGGGCTTCATAACTCAATAAGAACATGGCTGTTGGTGATTTATGCCGTGGACCATGGGAGTCTGTACATAAATCATTAAGAGCTCACCTATCGCTTTCTCTTATTCATACTAGCTATTATTTATACTGCCACTGTCTGGCCCAGCGTGATCAATATCCTTAATTCTAATTACATCTCAAGCACTCACCACTCTGTTTGTTGGAACAACGCGCATTTGCGTCAAAAGTGTTAATCAGTAGGGTCGGCGTAAGGTAGAGGATGAAAATCGCCGAACGAAGCAGAGTGGCGGAGTGAGAGGGGCCGAGAGCAAATGTGATTAAGGTGGAGTGCAGAGATGGGAATGTTGGTTTTATACTCCAGCGACGAGATGATGTTGACCTGAAATACTTGAGATCAGAAGTAATCTGTCGTGTTCAGGCGAGGGTCCAGAATGGTGTAGAAGAAAGGCCAAGACCAGATGAATAGAGAGGGGATCAGGCTCACCAAACAAACAAGGCTTTTATCCGGAGCCGCCTGTTGACTCTCCCCATAGCTGGCTATCATTGCTCCCATCGCCTGTTGACTCTGCTGCTCAGTGGATTTGAGACAAGGATCAGACCATGGCTGAAGTCAAAGTCTTGTGTTCATAATGCCCAGTATGCTAGCAGATACTCGGGATGCTTGGTGTGATAAGGTCTCAGCCCCTGCTGCCAAACCTGCTGTTTAACTTCACAAACAACTGCAGTGATGACAATAAGGGTTTTAAAACACACACACAGACACGCACATCTTTGTTTTTCTTTGTGGTGGTTATATGATTGGGGTCTATGATCACATCTTGTCAGCGCATCCGACAAAGGTGAGGCTGTGGCTGCGAATCTGTGTGTGTGTGTTTGTGAACTGTTTGCTTTTGATCAGAGCTCATCTAAGCAGGGATGAAAGATCTAATCTTTCTGGCAGGAGACAGATAAGGGCAACATCTTGGCCCTTTTCACCCTGGCTTGACTTCACCTACCCAAACCTTTCAGGTTATGTTGTTCACCACTATTCGGACAAAAACATAGTTAACACATGTACAGTCAAACATGAATTAAAGAACAATATATGCAAGTTAGAGTTCCTGCAGTTGTGTTCCTCTGCCAACCAGTGAAGTTAAACTTTAAATCCACGTCTGTCCAGACTTGTGACCTTTAACGTTTTGGATGTAAAATGTCATCGCTTTATCTTTTTATCCCATTAGACACAGGTGTGGAATTTTGCCATAGTAGGCATATGGATTTTTGAGATATGACCCCAAAATATGTATTTGCCACAGAAGTCACAGTAAAACTGATCTGTGACCTCTGAACCACCAGATTTTAATCCCTGGAAAGCCTTTCCTGAGATATAGCGTTCATGAAAGTAGGGCAAACAGTTGTACACAGCTGTATTTCAGACAAATGGAAGGAAAACCCGGAACACGTGACGCAGAGCCATAATTAACTGCTCGCCTACATTCGCCTTCATCTGCTGCTTTCCCAATGAAGATTGCTCGCTTTGATAGATGTGTGTTTGTGCGCGAGCATCTGTGCCCCTGTGTACTGTTTGCTTTAGGGATGAGGAGGTGCCATAATCCAGAGCGCTGCTGAGGCAACACGGAGACAGAGGCGGATTGACGCTAATCCCATGAGAAATAAGAAGAGGTGAAACTAAAAGGTCGCCTGGAAGGAAGGAGTCACGGAATGACAATTAGACAAAGTCACAAAGATTTTTCATGAATTCGTTTCTGAACGTTTTACATTTTATTTTGGAGTCCGTGCAAGACGTCACTTCCTTTTTAGGCACGCTAACAATGTTCAAAAAGTGTAAAAAATGTAAACTACACAAGCTAAGAAACCAGACTGCAAACTATTTGTATGTTTTTGCCCATGAATATGATACAAAGATACTTTCCTGGATGTGAATTTCGAAGCGAACTGGAGACCCCATGAGCAATATTTTTGCTTTGTGAGTGTGTCGGGGTGTATGCGTCTGTGTCTCAACAGAGTCTGCCTCCAGCTAACAAAATATCTCCCAATGGATAACTTTCACATGCCCCTGACATCAACTTTTGTCAAACAAGATTTGTCTCATACTTGTTAAACTAATTGGCCTTCATCCTAAACTCGAAACAAATCATGTCATGCATTCCATTATAAATCTACCCCAGTGGAGGTTCTTGTCAATAGAAAGAGAGAAAAAGAGGAGTGTGTGTTGGAGAAAACGTGGTCGTGTGGTAACGGGGGCACAGAGCAGAAACACATCATAGTTGTTGTTTAATTTGATGATGTCTCCAGCGAGAGCAATGTGGGCGTGCTGCTGGCTCAGATCTATCTTCCCCTCTCTGTTTGCGAATGTGTTTTTAACCACTAGATCATTGTAGCAATACACTGGTGGCAGCACTCCGGCATTACCCTGCCTGCAACATCGATCCTCACAGCTTCATTTCCAACACTATGGATTTCTGCATCAGAGGGGAGGAGTGAGAGACTAAGAGAGACAGTGAGTGAGGGAGAGAGCAAGCAAAATGAAATTTTTAGAGGCATACACATACAGCGAAGGCTTTTAAACTAAATAGAAATATATGAACAGTGTTGAAGCCAACAGAAATTCAGAGGGCAGTGAATTTAGTACAGGTACAGCATAGAAAAAGCTTTCAGTATATGACCAGGTTTCCACGCAAATAAAGCAAAACAAAAGAAAATTAGAATTAAATATTATGTTTGCACTCGCGACCACATGACCACGTTTTCTTACACTAATAGCAAATATATTAGGCTCAGGTCTTTTGGAGTAAAAGGCCCACTCCTGAAGACCGTCTATGACTCTGTGGTGGCCTCAGCCATCTTTTACGGTGTGGTCTGCTGGGGTGGCATCATCTCTGCTGGGGACAAAAAGAGACTGAACAGACTGATCCGGAGGGCCAGCTCTGTTCTTGGATGGTCTCTCGAACCAGTGGAGGTGGTGAGCAACAGGTGAATGGTGGCTAAGCTGTCATCCCTGTTGGACAGCATTACCCTCCCATCCCCTCATGCAGGAGACTCTGAAAGCACTGAGCAGCTCCTTCAGTGGCAGGATGCAGCACCCACGATGTGGGACAGAGAGATTTCACTGGTCTTTCCTTCCAACTGCTGTCAGACTTCAAAACAAAGAATTTGCAGATCACAACACACGTGCAGACAGACAGACACACACATCTAATACATCATGATAGCCTTCGACAAGTCCCCCAATACTGCTAAGTGTAATTTTCCGTTGCAACGTAGTATTTTATTCTATATATATAGTATTTTATTCTACTCTATATATTGTGTTTTTCTAGTTTATCTTGTTCTATTCTATTGTTTTTCTTAATTTTTGCTGCTTGTAACTTTGTACTGTCAACTTTCTGCCATGACCCAAGAAATTTCCCACGTGTGGGACTAATAAATATTTATCTTATCTTATCTTATCTTATCTTATCTCATCTTATCTTATCTTATCTTATCTTATCTTATCTTATCTCATCTTATCTTATCTTATCTTATCTTATTAATATTGTGTCACTCACTGAAGCGAAGCTTTTTTTTAAATCTGCAAGTAAGTGTGCAAAAGTATATATGTATAATTGTGTTAAAGGGTTGCAAAAACTAGTTTTATATGGGAGACGTTTACCTTTTTAAAACTTGTGTTTTATGGCTTGAAGCAGTGTACTTAATCCCCAAATATGATTATATCTCTAAGCCTAACTACAAAGTTGAATGCCTAAATCTAACTGTGTAAATCTGTGTTTAAACCTGACCAAACAGTGACAGAAAAGGTGAAGTCAAAATATAAAGTGTTGTGTTACTGGCCATCCCCACCTGCTTCCTCACATTGGCCTTCATTTATTATTATCTGCGTGCAAATGTTGTTACCTGGAACAAAAAATAAGAGCGTATACAAAATTACTGCATTTATGAAATGTGCACACGATTTTGTTTTCACCTCAATGTCAAAGGAGCTTGCAAAGAAAAGCGTCTGGACTTCTTTAAGTTACTTGAAGACGTTTCACCTCTCATCCGAGAAGCTTCTTCAGTTCTAAGGTCAAATGGTGGGGAGTCCCAGATATAAACCTAGTGGGAGTGCCCCCCACGGAGGGACAAAAGGACCCCCTGATGATCCTCTAATCGCCTGAGCCAAGGTGTGGAACTGGGTGTGGGTCCCAATCAGCCAGAGTTTCGGGTGAGTTTATTGTGAAACCTGGCCCCACCTTATCATGCGAATTCCTGAGGTCAGATGGCCCAGGATGTGAGTGGGCGTTAAGGCGTCTGGGAAGGGATCTCAAAACTGGATTATAGATGGCAGAGAGTTGGTGTCGTAAACCACCGCCTCTGTTCAAAGATGGTCGCTCACAGTGGACATAGATGGCTTCTTTCACTCCTCTTTCAAACCATCTGTCCTCTCTGTCCAAAATGTGAACATTGGCATCCTCGAAAGAGTGTCCTTTATTCTTAAGATGCAGATGGACAGCTGAGTCTTGTCCTGTGGAGGTGAAAACTCAGGAGGGTTTTCTCCAAGCATGACATCCCGGTGCATTTCAGACCTAGCAACACGCTCAGACAAAAACTGGTTCACCCGAAAGACAAAACGCCAAAACACAGACTTAACAATGTGGTGTATGCCGTACAGTGCAGCGAGGAATGCCCAGACCTCTACATCGGAGAGACCAAACAGCCACTTCACAAGCACATGGCACAACACAGAAGAGCCACCTCCACAGGACAAGACTCAGCTGTCCATCTGCATCCTAGAACTGAAGAAGCTTCTCGGATGAGAGGTGAAACGTCTTCAAGTAACTTAAAGAAGTCCAGACGCTTTTCTTTGCAAGCTCCTTTGACTACGATGACCTGGATGACTGAGAACCTTCACAGACATTTCACCTCAATGTGTTTGTTAGTAATAGAATATAATAGAATAGGTCAGAATAGCCCTTTACTGTCATTGTACATGTACAATGTGCAATTAAAATACGGGCATGTAAATTCAAAAACCCGCATGCGTAGCACCACATGTGGGAGTGTCTGCTTTGCTCTTTGCGCTGAATCCTGCTCGCTCTAATCAACTAACTGTTGACTGTTTGGGTTTTGTTTGACAGCTACGTTCTGTTGTTCCAGGCAGCAGCGTTACAGTTGCCATGGTTACAGGGTGACGCTCTCTCTCTGCGTGTTTCCTGGGTGAGAGAGGACTTTTTGTTGTTGTTGTGCTAAGCTAATAGGCAGAATGCTACAGGTATAGCTCTAAAGAATGTAGCCTCATGGGCAGTGTAGTCCGTGCTGCAGGGAGAATGGACTGCCATACCCGTTATGTGTCTGTGAGCGAGGGAGGGAGGAAAAGGAAAAGTACGAGCTGTCATCGAGGAAAAACGGAAGCTGGAAGCATGTAAATATAATAATAACCACTGCAGCCAAGAAGAGTGCCTGACGAGCCCAGTTGTAAGTAAGCTATTAAGACTCGACTGTACGCTGTGTTCGTGTTTTCCTCCAAAAACAATAAGTTCCGTTGGAGCAGCCTTTCAACGCCTCTCTCTGTCTCTCGCTAGCAAAGTTGACCCAGACAACAAAGTAAAGCTATTTTTCGGCTACGAGCCTGACAGAACCCGACGTATTAGCCAGAGGTCCCTTTACTACGGTTCGGAGCCGCGGACCTTCAGTAACAGTAATAAATCACAGCAATAGTACATTCATGTAGTTGTAAACAGCATGATAATATATTAAGTAATCCAAAGTATTCAGAATACGTTACTCTCATTGAGTCACGTAACGGAATACGTTACAGAATACATTTTGGGGCATGTATTCTGTATTCTGTAATCTGTAGTGGAATACATTTTAAAAGTAACCTTCCCAACACTGGCTGTGAAGCAGTGGAAACACTGACACTATTCCTGGATTACTTTCCTGCTAAAGAAACCTTTAAAACCGGAAGATTCTCAGGCAAGTTCTGAAGCATCTGCACTGCACTTGTACAATATTACATACCTATTATGATTTAAAAAACTAATCATAACAAAGAGTATGCAGCATTCCTAAGAAAAAGGAAAAGTAGTTTTATAGTCAGTTGAGTAAATTTAATTTCCCAAAATGTGTACTTATGTTACTGCCAGGGTCACTCAGCGAAACACAGCTGGGCACATCTGGCCTGCAGGGCTCCACTCACCGTGCTTTCAGGCTCCACTATAATAGTTCATGGAGATAATATTACAGGGTCTCTGAGCAGGGAGTCTGTGGAGTGGACAGGAGGAACTGTTCTCAGTAAGTAGCTTATTGGTTGAATCTGAACAGGTGTCTGATAAAACAGTTCAGGTTCTTGCTATCGTTTTGTGTAAATCTAAAGGATCTTATAAAAAATTTATAGACCGTCTTTTTAGTTGCTGCGTGCTAGGTGTGCTAGGTGTATTATGCTTTGTGGTTATCTCTGCGCAGGTAGCCACTGGATTAACTTTAGTTATGTGTATTGTAGATCCATCTTTCAGACCACACATCTGTCTGTTGTCATTGCTCAAATATTTCTTGCACAATTTTCTTTAAAGAATTTCAAGTTTTTGTTTGATAAGTTTATATATTTGTTTATTTACAAATACTAAAAGCATTCATGAAGATATTGATATTAAGGTGCTGTTTCTGGTTTGTACTTAGATCTGTGGTTATAAGTAAAAATAACATTTCACTGTTTTGATAAACTGAATACAGGCTCTGATCAAATGTCAATTATCAAGTTTTTATAGTTGCATAAGAAGTACCTATCCTAACCTTACTTATTTATCAAAGTAGTAATACTACAATATAGTAGTATTGTAGTATTACTACAGTCTGTAAAAATAAGTAAAAATGCAAATGGTCTGCATTAAAATTAACTTCAAACTCCACATAATTGTTAAGTCATTAAAGTGTACACCACAGCTGGAGCTAATTCACTGTAACTAAATGACATCATAATTTATTAGGTGATTTATTATTTATATTCATCTAATTCTGCTAAATAGGATTAGAGTAAAATGGAGTTCATTGTGAAGTATTTGCCTTTATATAGGTAATTATGTTTAAGAGTAAATCAAAAATCACTATGAAAGAGCTTTCAAAATAATGTACAAAAGGGAAATAGTAATATTATTGTTGTTAGTAGTGGTGGTAATATTTAATTTGAAGAAGTCACACGGGAATGCCACAGCGGGTAGCTCTGCACGTCTGATTTGACAGATTTTTACACTGGATACACTTCCTAATGCAACCCCAAAGGGATTTGTGCGTTCATTTTTAGGACTAACGCTAACATTTCCTAAGCAGCTAGGCCTTCATTTGTTTGTATAAATGGCCAGAGGCATTTCTAAGTTTGTTTGTAAAAAATATGGACAGATTTGGATACAGAAATATTGATAAATCACTCATATGTGCATGAAATGTTCATACACGTGATTTACAGCCATGTTTAACCATGAGTTGGGCTCAAAGAACAGACTCAGACAACCAAAAGCAGTTTTATGGAAATTATTGCAAAAAAGGAATGAATCAGCAAACAGATACGTGACACAGGAAGCAGTTTTCACTACCAGAACAGGACCACAGAGACGTTAGAAATGTCCAAGGTGAGTTTGATTTTGTAGTATTTGCAATCAGCCCTGAGACTGTACATGTCGGTATCTCGAACAGGAAATTTGGAGGTACAACTGCATCCCAGTCAGTGGATGAATGCACTGATGAGCGATCAGCTGGAGGGCTCAAGGAACAAGGAAAACAGAAAGTATTCGTGAAATGCCTCAAGGCAACAGCAATCTGGGAACACAGATAAACCACCATAATGGCAACAAAAACAAAACAGCACATGCTGGTGTTTAAACACCATGAGCTTATGAAACTCTGGCCATGGAGAGACCAGCAAGGAAACGCCAGTCCACAGCTCCACCAGCGAGAGGGAGAGGGAAACAAAGAGACACCACAGACATAGAGAAAAAGAGAGGCAAGGACACAAACATGGTCTTGTGATAGTTTTTGTTCTTTCTCAAGTTGGTAATTGACATTCATTGGATGTCCTTAAGTGTTAAATTATGATGAGAAGGGGTTCTTGACCAAACATCAGCATGAGACAAATTGGGAGTGAGAATGTGATACATTAGGAGTTAGTTCATCGCTAACAGCTAAAGGCACAAATTCTCCAGTCATGTGCAATTAGATTATCACAAAAGAGGAAGGTGTAAGATGATATGGTTAAAACTGTACCAAGCATTTACAGAGCATTTTCACACCAGTCAAACATTAAAACTGTCTCTCTTTTGTTCTTTCCTCTTTTTTTTCCTCAAGTTTTCAGATTTTTAACATTTCCACTTACATTAATTTCTACAAAACTGCAGGTGCTGGTACAGTAGAAAAATAATAGAATCAAATGTAATCACGTCTCACCATAAACTAAATTCAAATCATGGCAGTCCATTATAAATGCGCCTCGGTGGAGGTTTTTGTCAATAGCAGGAGAGATAAGTAAAAGCAGTGTGTGTTAGCAGGGGCACAGCATAGACGTACTTTATACTGTTGCTTAATTTGATGATGTCTCTATGAGAGATGTGGGTGTACTGCAGCACAGTATACATAAAGTCAAAGACCCAAGTTTCACACGCTCCAAGCTCCCTATATAGTTAAAGTCTGCAAGACTGAATTATACTGAAATTTCATTAAAGTCATGTCAGTTCAGATCTAAAGGTGAATTATACTTTTAATTGAGTATACAGGATGAGAAGTACTGCACGACTAATTAACTGAGAATTTACAATTCGAGCATTGCCCACTTAGTAATGCTGCACTTAGTTTATTTGCTTTCTTTATCAAGGCCCAAACTAATGTAATGTAGCAAAATTTCACCCAAAAGCTACCAAGACAAATTTCTTTCTACCCACCGAGCCTTTCCAGGAGAAATCTGCATTAAAAATGGTTGAAAACAGCTTTTCAGCTTTAAAACATGTCGGATTTTTGCCAGGTGAAAAGAGGGTTTTTTAAATTACTATAAAAAACAATTTTGGTGAGCAGAAGAAAAGTTTTGTCAACATCACATCTAAGTTACAGATGGAGAGGAAGAACTTAGAACTTAGAAGTTTTGCCAGGTAAAAAAAAAAGTTTTCTCAAGTTTGAGCAGGTGTTTAAGTAAAATTGGTTTTGGCTGTAAGAGTTTTTAAAGGCATACATACGTACACACATACAACCCAAGAAGCATTCTGACTTTGAATAGCCATTATCTGATGGTGTTTTCTTGATGAATGCTGGGACACTTAAATACCTCTTGAATGGTGTCTGGATATCCATGTTGGTCTTCTTAAATAAAAGAGTTTAAGAATTATGTTATATGATCTTTTATCTAATTAGGACAAAACAAACAAAACGTGGTCAATTAAACGAACCTTTTAAGAAAAAGAAAAAGCCTCAGGGGCAGAGAACCCATTTTCTTCCATGATCCAATTCAGGGTTGCAGACCTTGAGCCTGTTCTAGCTGTTTTTGGACAAAAGGTAGGATACACCTTAGACCAGTCGCCAGTCTGGTCTGACATAGAGGTCGTGTCCAAATTCATGGGCTGCATCCTCCTGAGGACCCAGCCTTCGCGGTCTACGTGGGCCGGGTCCTCAGAAGGTCAGGTAGGCCGGAAGTAAACGGCTGGGGAAATTGGACGGTCTAGCCTTCTGATTAGCGTCACCGCTATCTCGGTGGAGTTTAATAAACTCGGCCGTCTGCTCCTTGCTATCTAAAATATAACAGGACACTGGCGTAAATTCTCGACCGTCTCATACTTCTGTTTAATCAGTTTTCTGTTTGACGTTCATTCAGCTGTGTAAAAACCAAGGAGGAACCACTAACTTTCTGCTTCTTAATTCAGATAAAACTGAGGTCATTGTACTCGGCGCTGAAAAGCTTAGAAATATGGTATCTAACCAGATTCTTACTCTGGATGGCATTACCTTGGCCTCCAGTAACACTGTGAGGAACCTTGGAGTCATTTTTGACCAGGATATGTCCTTCAACGCACACATTAAACAAATATGTAAGACTGCGTTCTTCCATTTGCGCAACATCTCTAAAATTAGAAATATCCTGTCTCAGAGTGACGCTGAAAAACTAGTTCATGCATTTATTACTTCCAGGCTGGACTACTGCAATTCATTATTATCAGGATGTCCAAAAAACTCACTGAAAAGCCTTCAGTTAATCCAAAATGCTGCAGCAAGAGTACTGACAGGGACTAGAAAGAGAGAGCATATTTCTCCTGTTTTGGCTTCCCTTCATTGGCTTCCTGTTAAATCCAGAATTGAATTCAAAATCCTGCTCCTCACATACAAGGTCTTAAATAATCAGGCCCCATCTTATCTTAATGACCTTGTAGTACCATATCACCCTATTAGAGCACTTTGCTCCCGCTCTGCAGGCCTACTTGTTGTTCCTAGAGTATTTAAAAGTAGAATGGGAGGGAGAGCCTTCAGTTTTCAGGCCCCTTTTCTGTGGAACCAGCTTCCAGTTTGGATTCGGGAGACAGACACTATCTCTACTTTTAAGATTAGGCTTAAAACTTTCCTTTTTGCTAAAGCATATAGTTAGGGCTGGACCAGGTGACCCTGAATCCTCCCTTAGTTATGCTGCAATAGATGTAGGCTGCCGGGGGATTCCCATGATGCATTGAGTTTTTCCTTTTCCTTTCCAGTCACCTTTCTCGCTCTCTATGTATTAACAGACCTCTCTGTGTTGAATCATATCTGTTATTAACCTCTGTCTCTCTTCCACAGCATGTCTTTTATCCTGTCTTCCTTCTCTCACCCCAACCGGTCGCAGCAGATGGCCGCCCCTCCCTGAGCCTGGTTCTGCCGGAGGTTTCTTCCTGTTAAAAGGGAGTTTTTCCTTCCCACTGTCGCCAAAGTGCTTGCTCATAGGGGGTCATATGATTGTTGGGTTTTTCTCTGTATCTATGAAGCGCCTTGAGGCGACTTTTGTTGTGATTTGGCGCTATATAAATAAAATTGAATTGAATTGAATTGAATTGAACCCACCCGGGGGATTAATGAAGTTTTATTTTATCTAATCTAATCTAATAACTTTAATCTCAGCCAAACCGATTGACTTACGAACAAATAAAACACTGAAAAAAGCCCAACAATAACATTTTTAGGTTGTCTAAGTGACTTATATATTACGTTTAACCTGAGTAGCGAAAGTCCGCGGTGATCTGAAAATGATGTACAGAGAGTTGTGCCGTTGTCAGCAGCTTTAGTGACCCTCGAGCTTCCGACTAGCTATCAAGCTGGTGGGTAGCAGACGTCTCCGAAAACGTCGAAGCACTTTAGCAAATATGCGATATCTTGATAAACCGAGCAGATATTTGATGTTTACACAGCTACTTTCTCGCCTGAAAATATGTTAAAAGTTTATTTTGTGACCCAGAAAGATTAGTAAGAGTAATTTTAAAACTTAGTAGCAGCCGCCATTGTTGGAAACTGGAGTTTGGCTGGGCCACGCTATGAATTCTGGGATATGGTAGGCCACGAAGGACACACCCGACCCATCCTTCAAATTCGGGGAAAAGGAGGACGCATTTGTCTGCTGCATTCAGAGGAGTCTACGAATTTGGACAGCCTTCGGCGCGTCTCTGTGACGTAATCGGTCTACAAGTGCGGCCTCAGGAGGATGCAGCCCATGAATTTGGACACGACCATTCATACTTACATTCACACTTGCCAATGAGCACATCTTTGGATTGAGGGGAAAAGCCAGACAACCCAGAGCAAAGAAGTGTCATTTAAGAGTCTTTTTAAGCCAAACATAGAAATGTTTGGCTTAAAAAGTGAAAGCATCTGTGTTTTGTGAGAACCAGGTAAAATGTTATTCTGTATCACCTACTTTCCTCTGGCACTGGGATGAACCCCATATTAAATGAGGCAGGGCATTTTACCGTTATATGGATTGCATTACCGCTTTAAGGTTGCTTACAATGTTAAATCTAGAAAGAGGTAAATGAATTCAGGTGTTCCAATCACTTTCACGGCCACAGGTGTATAAATCAAATCAGTGGTATTTGCCAACTTTCTGCAGAGCCAATCGCTACAGACCTTAGCTCAAGATCAGTGAGTAGCGAGCTTCATGGAATTGGTTTCCATGGCCAAGCAGCTGCATCCAAACATTACATCACCAAATGCAATACAAAGCATCAGGTGCAGCGTGTGACACATACCACCACTGGACCCTGGAGCAGTGAAGACATGTTCTCTGGAGACAAATCACACTTCTTCATCTGGGAATCTGATCGACGAGTATGGGTTTGCCCATGAGAACGATATGTGTCTGACTGCATTGTGCTAAGTGTGAAGTTTGGTGGAGGAGGGATTATGGTGCAGGGTTGTTTTTCAGAAGCTGGGCTCAGTTCCTCAGTTCCAGTTAAAGGAACTCTTAATGGTTCAGGATACCGAGACAATTTGGACAATTTCACGCTCCCAACTTTGTGGAGACAGTTCGGGGATGGTCCCTACCTGTACCAATAGTCTGCCTGTAGTGACTGGAGAGGAGATGTTACTTTTAACAATTTACCTTATTTGCTAGATGATAAAGGTTCAAATGTTTTTCAAAAAGAAGTTGCAGTATGCTTAAGGTATACAGAGTTGAAAGGCACATTTCAGGTTAGCTGTTGAACCCTATCAATGGATACCAAATTGGATCAAAATTCCAACAATTTTCCATGTTTGAAACCATCTTAATTTCAAGCAACACTGCTGTATGACACGTATTACTCATTCATTACAGACATTGCTCGCTTAATGACATCACATCAATAACTGACCGGAATTAACAAATGCACAAAGTGTATATTGATGTTATTTGAATCCTTGCAAGTGAAGTGGGTCTAGTTAACGTATCCGAGGGGATTTATAATTCATTAATTCTCTGTAGCTCCAGTGATTGAGGCTTAGTATTAAGGATGTGCCAGGAGAAAGCAACAGAGAGAGACAGAAAGACGGAGAGCACGGAGTCAAAGGTCAGTCCACAGAGGCATAATATAACATGCACAAATGAATGATCTCTCTCTCTTTTAGAAGCTTGGATGGATTTCTTTAATCAGGGGGATCAGAGGGACTTGCGAATGTCCACTACTTTAAACAGTGTGCTGTGTGTGTGCAGATTAGCTAGGGCTTTTCTTTGGCTTGGCTTGTAGGGTTATGTGTGTAACACTGTCCAATTAAGTGGCACAATGCCTCCTACAGGTTACATTATTAATTTGAGATATCTGCAGTCTTATTAAATGGCCATGAGTATTCATCCTGTCTGGATACCTTTGTGTATTTGGGGATTTTGTTTTCATAATTTGGGCAAAGCCACTTACGCCAATTAGAAGTTATTGTGGCTCTGTTAAATTAGAATTCTAAGTCCTTATTCTAGAGGTCCAGCAAAATGAGGACTCGTGCAAAAGAGCATAACGCATATCAGGACAAGCAGCGGGCTCTCCATGTGAGCACAACAGACTGTAAACTCTTAGAATAGCCTCTGTGACTTTTACCAAGCCAATTTGCACTGCAGCTCTGATCTTTTTTAAACATTACCCAAAGGAGGTAAATGTAAGTATGTCAATTTATGCTCTCAGTCATCCAGGCCATGGTCATCTGACGAGCTTAAAAAAGGAAACTGGAGTTCTTTAAGTGAAAGTTTAAAAAAAGTCCAGTCGTCTTGCAAATCGATGCAAATGTTCGATGCACTCAGGATATTAAACTGTCACTAACATGCCATGTCCATGTGATGCCCTACGGCACCTAATATGTGAAAATAGCGCAGTTAATTATCAGTGAATTCAAAACGAGTGATTATGCTTCATGTGTCCAACCCCCTGCAGATACCAGGCAGCATGCATGTGAGGCATACCATCTCCTGCTGTGCGATACATGGCAGAGGACAGCTTCTGAAAAATACCTTGATTTTGATCATGTTGACGTTGTATCCAGTTTGTATGTGAAAATAGCATGAGACTGCAGGTGCTTTTCCATTTATCATGTGATAATGATAGATAAATAGTATTAAGCAAGTGCCTGCAAGTATTTAAACTGCAAAAACATGCTTTAAAAAATTGCTGTATGTGTACCAAATACAGCAACACTCATTTACTGTACTGATGATATAAGCAGGTCAAGGCCTCAATGTTCAATTTCCATTTTTGGAAGGACGGTCCTTGTTGGAAAAGTGTGTGAGGACAGCAATATCCCAAGAGCTCTTATCAGCTCCCCTTCTAACTGATAGACACTGACATACTTGCAGGCATACACACAGATAGACACATTATTATCCACAAGAATTGCCTTGGGTGAGATTTCCAAAAAAGAAAGTGTGTGTGTGTGTGTGTGTGTAGGGGGGGGGGGGGGGGGGGGGGGGGAGTGAGAGAGAGAGAGAGAGAGAGAGAGAGAGCGAGAGAAAGCTGTCTTTATGCTGCCTTGTCCACTGATGCCACATCATTTGACATACCCTGGATTTGGGTTCAAGTACACACTCTCATACTTAAATGCAGGCAGATACAAACACTTGAACACAAATGCAGACCGGCACACACTCACAGGTTGGTGTTCAAAATGATGCAACATGCAGGCGAAAAAGTGAAAGAAAAGAGATAAGTGTACAGCTACCACTGGCTGCCACTTCTTCAAATCCACTTTTCTTAAAGTCGCTAAAAGCTTTATTTAGGGTTTTTTGCTGAACAGCTGATATGTCACTTTTACTTCAGTGTTGCATGGGTTGGCTATCCATGTTATGGTATAGATTCAACAAGATGCTGGAAAACCTTCCTTACAGATTTTTGTCCATATTGACATCATGGGATCAGCCAGTTGCTGCACATTTGCTGACTGCACATCCACAATGCCAATCTCTCATTTCACCTCATCCCAGTGCTCTCTAGGATAAGGTGAGAGCACCTCTGGTGTCTCTGGAGCTTAATGGAGATTCTGCCTACGGCGGCTGAATTATAGGTCCAAAGGGTGAAGAAGATGCACAGAACACTGTGCTGATTGCTGTACTGCTAGGATAACAGCTTTTGTTGGAGGCAGTGTGATGGTGTGAGGTCACCCTCACTGAGAAAACAAGACTTGTCATCAATGGAGGCAATCTCAATGCTGAGAGATATTAAAATGAGATTCTGCAACCAGTGGAGATTCCATATGTCCACGGTGTGGGACCGAACCCTATCCCCCATGATGACTTGCGCCCAAAGAGCGGAGTTTATCAGACACTACCTCCAGAATCTAAGAGTGGAGAGGATGGAATGGTATGCCTGCAGTCCTGACCTCAGCCCCACTGAACACTTGTGGGATCAGCCTACGTGTGTTGTTCATGCAACAGTGACCAACACAACCACATTACCTGACTTGCAACAAATGCTTGAAGAATGTGATGCCATCGCCCAGCAGTGTGACAAAGCTCGTGACCAGCATGAGTAAGAAGTGCCAGGGTGTTGTGCCTGTCTATGGTCCTTCCACATATTACTGAAGGCCCAGTTTGCTAAATTAATAAATTGTTCAATTTATTAACGTTTGATGAGCTTTGGGGTTAAAGGAGAACATAGAGCAAATTCTGGACCACATGCTGTTGTGAGACTGCAAAGCAGCCAGAGAGTAGAGAGAAAATAGAAGCAGTATTTGATATTTAATTGGAATTGATCCTGTGGAGCAGCTGAAAATTTTAACAGTAGCCAAATCCATAGATTTCAGGTGAGGGGGCAAAAGTGTGCACCTGCATGTGGTAAGACAAAGACCCCTGAAACACAGAATGGAAAAAGAAAGCAAAAAAATCGGTGAACCACACATCAGAGGAAGGCAGACAAGCAGAGGGTCATGAAAATCTGTTTAAAAAAAAAAGGTGAAAGGAAACGAAAGTGGGAAGAGAGGCAACGTGGAATCAGAGCAGACTGGTGGGAGGGAAGAAAACAACAGACAAGTTTTAATTTTTCTTCAGAGATGATTTATCTATCCACCTTATAGCAACACCGCCCATCTGGACCAAAGAAACTGACAAAGTTCTTAATAATGGAGGCAAAGGAGAGAAACATTTGAAGAGATGATGTGAAGAAAAAGAAAACGTGCACTGCAGCATAGGCCACGTGTTTTTCTACAGTATATTTGTGTGGCCATTGGCTTTTTTCTGACAATATATTAGGAACAACAGCATTTCACTAACTGTGCACTCTTCACCTCATGTGTATCTTTGGCTAAACAAAGATACACATGAAATTGGATTTGTAGAGCTTGTATCAGCCTGAAGTTATCCCTAATGCAAAGTGTCCATTCCAGACAGCTAATTTCTGTGTATGCTTCAGGTAAGACTTGAAAACAAATCAGACAATTTGTGTTTTCTTGGAAAGCTCTAACACTATAGCCACCTTAAAATGAGTTGTTTACACTGCCATGCTGTTTTTGTTTCCCAAAACCTGTACAGGCTAAATTGGAAAAAAGCAAAGTTAGCATGACCTATAGAGTCAGAATATACCCATTAATGGGAAATATACATGATAAAAAATAAACCACATTTGTCCTTCAACTGCTCATCTGAGATGCACATGAAAGCATCAGTGAAATATGAGAGAATTTGTGCATTTTGAAGCGTTGTAACAGAAAACACAGTAGTTTGGCAAAAAAAAAGGAGCATTAATTGGCCCAGATGAGAGGAAAACATAAAAGGAGGAGGGATACATTGCAGAGTGTGCGGAAAGGGAAATGTGCGTGACGTCCCGTTCCTTCCCACCTCTATCCTTGTCTAAGTGCTCACATGTCAGCATATATGAATGTTCGCGCAGATGCCAACACAAACACAGGCGCACAAACAAAACAGGGAAAGCCAATGCCTAAAGACAAAAGCTGTGCCGCGGAACAAAAGACGACCAAAAAAGCCATCAAGACACCCGCAGCAGGCACCCATTGTGATTAATGAAAACAAATATTGGGAGAGAGTGGGGCACAGGCACAGAGAAACAGCACAAACAATGGAGCAGACAGCATAATGCATTCAGGGTTCACTGACGGCCCTCTAGTGCAGAATGAGAATAATAGGAGGAGAGAGGGTGTGGGATAGAGGGACAAGAGAGAGAGGGAAGGAGGGGAGAAAAAGGAAACAAGGGCACTAATGCAAAATCCATTCTCCCTAAAAACATCCAAATACACACACACACGCACACACACGATCGTACCAGCCAGCTTTCAAACCCACAGTGCTGTCAGCGCGTCTGTGCTTACACCTGCTACACTGAGCAGTCTCGGTGCAACTGTCTTTTCTACTATAAGAGTGGGTGCACACAAACACACACACACACACCACTTACACATCTCTGATTGCATTCAAGGGAGTTTAAACTGGTTAAATATTGCTATGGCATGTTTGTGAGTGCTGAGTTCTCTTTGCCATGGATTACTGGGATACTGAGCCATTCACTGCATAAACTGGATGCATAAACTTGCTTATATGCATCCAGGATGACTGCTTCTTTTCGGATAATGGGGTCCAACTTTGGTCCAAAAGAATAATCAGATTAGTGAACAGGTTGGTACACGAAGAAAAGTTTCTGCTTTTCATAAGAGACCACCGAGTCCACAGATCTCACGCTCAGCGGGAGAGAGTCTCAGAGCTTAGGGGCCACTGTTGCAGACGCTCTGTCACCTTCAGTTCTCAGCCTTCTGTGATGAACAGCCAGCAGGCTCTCATTGCATGACGATGTGATGTGATGTCCGGGAAATCTTTAGTTCTGATTTTCACACATCTAAACATTATTGCAGAAGAGCCACATCGCTGACTGGGTTGAGCATCAGGATGTGTGGAAAAAAGCTCCAGAGGCCCCAAATGATACACTGCCAACAAGATATGCTGTCTGTGGTGCCAGACACGACAGGACACCCTCAGAGGTCCCCCGTCTAAGTCCCGATGGAGCTGTTTTAGCATTTAGCCTTGTGGGAGGATTCTAAAAACCAGACCGATTTATTCACTTGTCTTCATCAGCATCCAGTTTTCTCAGTCCCCATAGAGCTGTTAATAGTGACTAAAAACGAATATTTTTGAGCACATGCAGAACTTCCAGGCAGCTGTAAATGTGTAAACCTGAGGTTTCCCTTTTCCTACATCTTTAAAGTCCACAGTGTCTAGAAGGAACTGTCAGGCTTCAAGAACATGTCTTTTCTTCTTCTGTATGTCAGTGACCTCACCTTTGTCTGAAAAATATTCTGGGGCATTTAGCTTTTCTGATCTGAAAAAAAAGGGTTAAGGGTTACAGCTGGCAGTGCTTTACCAAACATAAAGTGAGATCAGCTGTTTGCTTCATCTTCAGAAAGTTCCTTAAAGACATGCAATGCATTATGTGCTTTGTATTTTTCAAAGATGAGCTATAGTGGTGACCAGAGATGGGCACTTGTAACGCGTTACTGTAATCCGATTACTTTTTTCAAGTAACGAGTAAAGTAAGGGATTACTATTGCAAAAACGGTAATTAGACTACCGTTACTTTCCCGTAGGAACGCTGCGTTACTGCGTTACTAAAACCGTGATTTTTTTGCGAGAATGTCTCATGACAGTGACGTAAGCAAGTGCGACGTTCGTGACAACATCTGTGTGCAGATCAACAATGGATAATATATTGAGTGCGGGAGAGAGTATGAGCGTGCAGCGTTTAAAGCGTGGAAGTACTGACCTTACTTTGAGTTTGATTCCATAAAAAGTGACAAAAACATTAGCGTCCGCTGTTCACTGCGTGGGAAGAAAACTTCTTTTTACAGCGAAAAAAACTCCTAAACTTCTGAGCAAGCACCGAGTACGCTGCCACGGAATGGGAAATTCACAGAGAAACTTGCGGATTCTTCCACTGACCGCTGCGGCACACCTGCACCAGGGTAAACCTCCGCCTACCCCACTCCTGCTTTACAGGTGAAAATAGAGCAAAATGACCGCTGAGTCTTTGACTTTATTTATTTTCTGCTGTGTTTTACTTGCATCTATTTGAAAGGGTGAGTGTAAACACACACAAAAAATATATATTTTATGTGCTGGAATGTGCAGAAAATAAGTTTAAATATTAAACAAATTTCTTCCAGTCAGAGAATGTTGCATATAATTAATTTTTTTCTTGATGCATAAAGTTAAAAGATTAAAACTAATAAAACAAGTTTTAAAAAGAGACCTTTCCATTTGATTACATTTTGTATGATGGATTATGCAGAAAAAGTAGAATTGGGCTGAAAGATCTATCGCTTTATCACCTATTCAAGTTGTAAATCGTGTTTTTAAAAAGTAACTAAGTAACTGTGTAACTAATTACTTTTGAAAATAACTAATCAGTAAAGTAATGGGATTACTTTTGGGGGGAAGTAATCAGTAATTAGTTACTGATTACCTTTTTCAAGTAACTTGACCAACACTGGTGGTGACAAACATTTTTTCTCAGTAAAAGTAAAACCACACCTTTGCTTGCTTCTCTGCAGTGAATTAGACCTTTGCTGATTAGATTCTCCTGTTCAACCTTGCGTTCCTCAAAATGTACGGATGACGTCTCGCAATCCCACATGTCTTCTATTAGCCTGGGTTGATGAAACGCCAACTGATGTTAGACGTGATTGTTTTGCTTCCACTGCTTAAATTTTCCCTACTTGAAGCAGGTCTGCGTGATAAAACAAACACAGGGCGTCCGGGGGGGAGTGATTCGACTGCCCACTGGGAATCGGCGCAACTTATTTTCTTTCATCTGCGGTCGCTAAACAAACAGAGCCAGCAGGACAGGGATGGAGGAACAAATTTATGTTGTGAAACAAAGGGTAGGAAAGAGAAATGGAAGTAACAGTCAGGACTGGCTGAGGCCGGAGGCTTCCTTTGGTGGTCTGTGTTATTCCCATCTGGCTTCATTACAGACTTATCTCTAGGTGAGCCACACAGTCAGCCGGAGAACGGACCAGAGCATCACCGCAAAGTTGTGGATCCGACACACCTGCCACCTCAGATAAAATAAACATTAGAATTAGGACGCAATTTGGGCCCCTGATTCCCGGTGTTTTCCAGTCGCTTTGTTCTCTCTAACCCGGCTTCTTTGTTGATTAATCCCTCTCTCCCTCTGTTTGTCTCTGTTGTGTTTCCTTTCCCCCACCCTTTTTCCCACCCTCTGCCTTTCTCTCCAGTCCTTCCTGACAGTGCTGCGATAATGGGACAGTAAAATAGGACAATCCTGTTTCCCACCATACCTTCCTCTCAGCGGTTGATGTGATCTCTCACCTGCGAGGTCAAAGGCTAATCGTTGTAAACCAGTCAGTGCCACGGTAGGAATAATCAATCACTCCATTCTGCGATATTGCAGATTCCTGCAGACGGCTGTAAACATCACAGGGAAATCCTGGTAACACAAACACACCTGCTGCTTCTTTGTGTATTTAAAAAAGAAGAAACCAAGCAGCAGGTTTCACTCAGTGACACAAAGATTGAACGATAGCCACATTTAATGCATTAACAGGCATTCATTTTGCGACCTATTTCAAGACCAGCCACAGTAACTACACTGCCAAATATTTCTTATTTCCTAGTCAAAAGCTCCTTCTGTGATTGTTGCAAGTGTTTATATGATTTTTTTTTTTTTTTTTGCCTTTCACGTTCCATGCTTTGGTGGAAAATCTAATCGCTCTCACAGGTTTCACTTAATCACATGAAAAACAAAACCTGAACTATTGAGTCTCTTTAATCCACTTTGTGAATACATATTGGAGAACACAGCTTTCAAATTCCAAAAGGGATTAGTTCTAAACGGCAGAGACAGAGAGGCCTTTGAGGGGAGCTAAAATTACAGGTGGAGTGATCCCTTCTAAAATTATCCAACTCTTTTATATTGCGCCTCTGAAGAATTCATGCTCATGTTTAATTCCCAAGCTCTGATAACGAATGTCTCCTCCAAGCACCTGAAGATTAATAGACTTTTACCAGGTGCTCTCTGTCTTTTTATAACACACTCCAGCTATTTAAACGCTCAGCTGTCTGGCTGTCAGCTTACAGCATGAGGTCATTTAGAGGAAGTCTTAACCCATGGATACACTTATAGGGTGGTATAGCAAATACCATCTGACACGAGGGCAGAGGAAAGTAAACTCCGTTAGGAAAACAGCTTTGATTTTTTGAGTATTTGCAAGTGTGCCGGTATGAAAAGAGTCATTTGAATAAAACCGAGACTCTGCAGGGGCAACGCGGTGGTGCTGTGATTATCACTGTTGCCTCGCAGCAGAAACGTCCTGGGTTTGGATCTACTGGTGGTTTCCACCAGCTGGAGTTTGCAAGTTTGCATATTCTTCTGGCGCTTGTGTGGGTTCTCTCTGGTTACCACCCACAGTCCAAAGATATGCATGTTAGGTTAACTGGCTATTCTAAATTGACTGTAGATGGGAGCGTGAATGGTTGTCTGCCTTTGTATGTTAGCCCTACAACAGACTAGCAGCCCGTCCAGTGTGTATACTAACTTTATCTATTATGACAGCTCGGATCGGCTCCAGGGCTACTGCAGATACTGCATGGATGGATGGATGGATGGATGGATGGAATGAATAATGGACAGCCACACTAGTATCATTGTAGCTATTTTCTGGACATTACACAAGACGAGATAGGTCTGATACACTCTCACAATGGAAATACTCTGTCTGGAGGAAGCAGGCATGACACATGATATGAACTTTCTTAGAATTTACTGGACAGTTATTCTCACATGTGGAAAACTGTACATCTCATGGAATTTTTACCCGGTAGCTGGCAGGTTAAAGGCTCCCTAATCTGAGTTCAAGATGATTTGGACATTTGCATTTAGCTCCTTTAGGTAATATCTAGAAAAGTTCAATACTGCGGTGACTGTAGTCACAGGGGTGCTTTTCACCTCATCAAAACTGACGTTGCTCACATACTGATGTTTAGATGATCTAATGTTTACCATAGTCATCATCTTAGCTTACTGCACCACCATACTAATATTTGTGAACTGGGGATTGATCCTGATGAGGCTGTTCGATAAAAAGCTTGCAGATCTTCAAAGTTGAGGGGATTTGCTAAAGGCGTTGCTCAGATTTGTGGCTTTGAGGATTTGTAGTTTAAACCTACCTGTGCCACTTGAAGGAAGGAACATTTATTGTGTGATGAAACACTTTCATCAAAAAATATAATCAGGAGTAGACTTTTCAAATAAGAGTGAACAATCCAGATCCTCAGAGTTCCTGTGTCTTGTAGAATGAAAATTAAGTTGTATTTATAAAATGTAATTGTTTTACAAAACTTGAAACTAATAAGAGACCATCAGTTCAAACTTCCAGTCAGGAAGCAACTACGAATATCATAAAACCAAACACTTTGCTCCTACTGCTGCACCTCTTCCACCAACACAAGGCAAAATTTGAGTGATGAAAAAGCATATTCAGATTTCACACTCCAATAACAACAAGTAATCAAGGCCAGTGGTAGAGCCGTACCGACAGAGGCAGCAGACCGAGACAGAGTGACGCTGCCGCAGCCCTCACTCACATCTAAACACCTGTCTCCAAATGGACACATCAATCCCTATTTCACAGCCCGCCTAGCCTCCTACACTTACACACATAAATGTACACACGTGTGGCATACATTATGGATGCGAGCGCACACATTTTCACATATCTGTCCCAGCAGATGTTTTTGGATTTTTTTTTTTCTTTTTTTTAAAGTCAACAGTGGGTAAAGACTTTTTGGACAAATTTATTTACAGGGAATAGAAGACGAGACACCAGAAGGATGTTGAGTGGGGTAAGGGAGATAGGATGGAAAGCAGAAAAGAAGAAATCAATCCGTTGCAATGCAGCATACGGTAATCTCTGTCTTCTGCAGGAAGGACTGATTCACAGCCCCGGAGTGGTGAGGGATAGGTGTGGCATGTGAGAAAATGGTCCTGGACCGAAAAGAGGGTAGTGAGAAGCACTTAGCACCTGGTCTGGGATAATACCCATTCTCTCTCTTTCTCTTTCCATTTCTCTCAATCACACACACACACACACACACACACACATACACACACACACACACACATACACACACAAGCACTTTGCCTAATAGAGTAGCAGCAGTAGTCAGCGTTTCCCATGGCAGGCTGTAATCGCATGGCTGGACTCAGTGATGGATTTTGGGTTAGAGGCAGCATCAGCACCCCTGCAATAAACACACACACACTAAGGCACACATACTATTCACATGTGCATAACACTTAGGTATTTGCAGAAAGAGTTCTGTGTACAAAGGATTAATGCTGATATGTGAAAGTTAAATGGATGAGGCCCATGTAGGTAATGTTTTTTTTGTTGTTTTTTTTTTTTTTTTTGGGGGGGGGGGGGGGGGGTGTACACTTCAGGTGAATTTCTTCAATATGATAATGATCAAAACTCTGAAATTTGCATGTACAGGTTTTTTTCGTGTAAATGCAAGCGTGTTAACAATGCAAGGAGATGCTGCCTTCCTTTATTTACGCATATTTGAATAAAAAAATAACAAACCGATGAATTATTTATAATCATGTGATTGCTTTGAATGGTAGTCCTTTATTAAATCTTCAAAACAAGTATCCAATGTTACAGTTTACTGACAGAAGTGAGCTTCAATTTCCCCTCAAAATAGAAAGCTGTTTATCACTGAAAATGAGAATATTTTAAGAAGGAATTCCCTTTCCACTAGATAAACTTTATTATAGGTTAAATTATGCAACAACACAGTAAAAAAGTTACAGCATGATATTATGTTTTAAATTTACAACGCTTTTGTTTCTCTTTTTATGTTTGTCTCTTGTGAATACAGTATCTTTTGAGAGCGCAGCATTTTCTAAGCTAACATAACTGGTGGTCAGTAAACCTGTCATAACCATGGATTGGCTGATTGTCAAATGGCTCCATTTCCCTTTCTGCACATTAGATTCAATTCCGATTCCAAGTTAACTGTCACAAATTATTTTAACACTGTGATTAAAATGGAAAATTTCCATTCATCAGATGATGCAAGAATATGTAAACAGTGAGTGTGAGGTGAAGAAACTAAGATGTATACCATCTGGTTTCTGGTGCAGGGAGAGGGGAAGATAACGTGTGTTTGCTTAGTGAGCTCTATGACCAGAGATGGCTAACAGACAACTGAATTATTCACAGACCAGCAAAAGGAAATCCAGACAATCAAAATACAGTTCACAGATCGATGCACAATTCCAATTAGATGTGTCTGGAACACACACTTTATATAAAAGTTGGACTTGGTTTCTGTGATGACAACTGTGGTTTGCCTGCATCAGTGTGTGAATGTGAGAGGGAATGAATAGTGGAATTGTAAAGCGCTTTGAGTGCCTAGAAAAGCACTATATAAATGCAATCCATTATTATTATTATTATTATTATTATTATTATTATTATTATTATAATAATAATTATTATTATTATTATCTATGGTTTGGGGTTTGTGGACTGCTGTTTTGATGCTTCAAGTTTAGCATTATTAGCATTTAGCACCTGCCAAGAGACTGACCATCTGATAAGCAGCGGCCATGAGGAGAAAAATGTCTGTTCTGTGAGCAGTTGCAAGGGCGTACTGTAGGTTGCTGGTGTTCTAAGTGAAATTGATTTCTTAAGCCACATTCACACAGGCTAAGAGAGCAGTCAGTGACTTTCTGGTTAACTACGTATTGTTAGGGAAAAGTGTGTGTTCAAGGTTCACTTGTTTGTGAGCATTTGCAGGAGCTGCTACCGTGAAATTGTTTGCAAAAAGGTTGCTTTGGTTGCCAACAGTTTGCATGTAAGACACCGAGTTGTCTGCAAACTCTTTGTCAAGGGGTAGTGGAACATGTAATGCAAACCTAAAACAGAGACTGTTAACTTTCAGTGTAAAAGTTGTGCCTTTTGAATTGTGCTATAAGGCACAACTTTTGCTTTGAACATTCTCCAGTTATGATTTGCTTCACACTTTTTCTATTTTCCCTACAGCTCAGAGAGTAAATGGTGAGCTTTTTGAACACACGTACTCCGGGCAGTTCCATGACATTCACCACAGTGAGGTTTTTGCTAAAGTGTCCTCTTTGTGTCCAGCAAACCCCACCAACCCCTCACAACCAGTTGGGCAATACAAAATATTTCCATTGCAACTGGAGGTTGGTACCTGCCAGTCTCTGGGCCTGTGTGACCCAGAGACTAACACCCCTAACTGTGGAACTAGCCAACTAGTTTGATTAACAAAGCGCATCTTTAATTCATCATTACATTAAATGCAGTGTTATGCATGGACATGGAAAGAATAAGCTTAAAACAAGGTTTTACCTACAGAAGTAATGGAACAGCCGATGCCTTTTTGGTACCTTTTTGTTTTTTTGATAAATTAAGCAGTGCTTAAACACTGACTAATGCCACTCTGTCAACCACTTGTGTCTCAAGGACAGCTGAAGATTGCTTTAAAAGGCCTTGATGCATTCTCAATCATCCAGGTAAGTAAATCTGATTCTGTTCATCTGGACGTAGCGTTTTCATTGGGAGAAACGTTTCGTCACTCATCCAAGTGACTTCTTCAGTCTCAGCTGACTTCAGGTTTCCCCAATCTTATAAACAGTGCATTTGCATAATGACTGAAACTAGCACCACCGAAGGAACAATGGGCTGGGAGGTCAGTTCCTTCATCATAATTATGCAAATTCTCATGCAAAGTCAGACTGTGCATTAAATCAAGTATTTCTTGTGGAAAACTGCAAAATTTTAACACTGAAGTCTATTAGGATTGACTCACTTTTGGATCCAGCCTCATTAAAGTGCCCAAATAAGAAACTGCAGTCACCATTTGCTTTGTTTTCAGCCCTGGTGATTGGAGTTTGGTCTGGAACAATAAACATACTGTAAAGTATGAATTAAATTTTGATATTAAAAAAAAAAGAATGAGAGCATGCTGAGAGCACCATCATCTTTGGGCAGATGAACAATTTTAAAGAATTCAACTAAAGTCATTTTGGTGTCTGAGCTCCTGGAGTATTGCAATGGTCCATAAATACTGGGCGAGGGTGGCGATGTGAAAACCGGTTATGATATAAAAAAAAAAAGAGGTCATAAAAACGACAAACAGAAACAGTCATCTCCATCTTATTCACTCTCACTTCCATTAGTGTGACAATTTCATTAAACAAACATAATGTACAAAATCATTTCCTCGACTTGGCTGGCTCCGAGAAATTAACAGCAACATGGAAGTCATGCATAATGAATGTGAACATTTGCCATCTACAAGCCTCCCACAGTCAAACATTAATTCAACCTCGCACAGGGTGTGGAAAGGGAGAAGGAGGACAAATGGTGCACAGGGAGGTGGAGAGTGAAAGTGAAACCTGTGGTGGTGGTCTGACCAACAAGATACATATATATACTGCTGGGCTAAAGTTACCCAAGTCTGGATTGATTACACTTCTGCCTTGTTTAAAACATGAAGGCTAAAAAGACATAAATTGGCTGGAAATGTGTCATTATGTCTAAATTATTCAGTTTATTAACATTAAAAATAAGTCATTATGCTTGCCTCTAAAAGTTAAGCTGTGGACACTGATAGGAATGAAAACCTCGGAGACAGGAGAAACTGCTTTCTGTCGTAGCCATTAGATTGTGTAATGTCCTGTCTAAAGTGCGTCAGCAAGACCAATAATACAGTTTGTTTAGGATAAAAAAAAAAAGACAAATAACAAATAATTAAATCCAACTTGACAGGGAGTTAAAAGTACATGTCAAGTCAGATGAAGTCAACTTACTGCTCTTTTCTCATTGATCAAAAGCTGGAGAGTTTGACATGACTCTCATGACCGTGCCAGAAACACTTGGCATCATCTAATTCTCTTTGCATAAATCTTGCAATCATTTATCAAGACACAACACAACAAAATGCTAATGGTAACATTTTAGGGAGGGGAGCTTGAGGAAAAAAAAAAGAAACTCTCATCCTTCACAAGGAGTGATTTATTACCCAGTACAGCGGGGTCACACATTAATTTTGCTCTTTATATAAAAGGCCCGTTATTTCTTGCATGCATAAATAAAACACTTGGATATACACACATAAACCAAGCACGCGCACCGCGATGCGCATTTGCATCCTTCACACTTAGCTTGCATTGAGGAAAATGTCACAGTGTCTAGAGGATGTTTATCTTGAGGGGACAGAATTGATAGCTTTGCTGGGCTTGCTGCGGCTCCGTTCCCATGTCTGTGATGCAATGTTACAAGCGCGTACGTATTTTTGAGTGTGATGTGTGTTGTCTTTGACTGACGCCAGACTATGGGAGATGCCAGTGTACGGGCGCCGCGCTTAACCAGACGCGCATCGGATGTGACACCGGTGAGCCAGCGGTGTGACAGGCATGTGACAGGGCAGAGCTGGTCCTAAATAACTTCTTAGGCTCCATTACCCTGCCAAAATACTGGACACGCCATCTCCCATTTCCCGTTTCCCCTTCATGGTCACAGAGTCCTTTACTATTCGCAAATGGAGCGGTGATTGCACCCTACCTTTTGCTCAGTAGATTAATCACACATAGATGCAAGCTTGCACGCATCCAGATAAGACAACACACACACCCCACCTGCTGCAAATAAAGGAGAGAAGCAAGAGTGCTAGGAGCGGGCCACCAACGGTGGTGATCATCCTGAAGAGAAGCATCGGTTGTTGGTATTTACACTGCCACTCCACCCAGACGTTTTTGACACCGGCGGCCTCTAGAAAGTGAGAGCATCTGTCAAGAACTGCTTTGAGAGGCCGGGTGTTGAAGGTGACCGAAGACGAACGCGTCATTAGCCAAGACAAAAATTAGTAAAGGGGAGGCGGGGGGAAGGGGGCTCTGTGGCTCTGACACGACGTGGATGTATTTTAAAATTTTAAAAAAAGATAAGAAAAAAAGACAAAATGATTCTGTCACTGTGCAAAAAAAACATAATAAAAACAAACAAACAAAAAAAAAACCCTAACACAAATGCAGTGACACCCTAATCCTAGACAAAGCTCGAGTGACATGCTGGAAAAGGAGTACCATAAGGAAACCTGGTCTTTGCTTTTAAAATGCATGACCCTCACCAGTACGCACTCTTTGATGTCAGAAAAGAGATGAAAAATAAAACAACATCTATCACTTAATATGGTCATAAGAGTTTATGATCTGATTTTTACCCTTACCCAATCACTATATCACAACAGACTTTGATGTCTTGCCAATTTGCCCGGCGAAAATGTTCGCATTAGCCGCCCCCTAATGAGGAGCATGAAGTGTACGTTGAAAATACCCGGATTGCCTGTTAGTCTGTTTATCTGGCAGGAAGAGTTCTTGTCATCGTTTAGCCGGTTTAGCTCATTCGAGTGTGGTGACATTTCTGCCTCTTTCCTCCCTGGTTATCCCGCGACGCTAGTAATTGCAGTCTTATATAAAACAGCCGCATCACATTTAAAGTGGCGTGGACGAGCAAACAAGGATATGAGTTCCGCCATCAGATGCAAAGACACATGAATCATTTATGGCGACGAAATATTTGCAGACATGTGTAAAGGGTGGATAAGATCTAGGAGATGTGCGGGCTTGTTGACAGAACGGAGCCCTTTCTCTCGATTAGTGGATGATGTGTGATAACTAGCAAACAGGGACTATGAGAGAGGAATTAATAAGGGGGCTGAAGACAGAGATAAAGACAGGCAGACAGAAGAAAGTGCGTGTGTGGGGGTAATTCTTTAAACTGTTTTTGGGTTATTCTCTCTAGTCTGTTGTAGCAGCACTCCTGCCACATTGTTTAGAATGAGTTCTGGCTGCCGTGAATGAAAATGAGATTTCACTGTATCCCGTCCGCTCAACAATGCATGAGTCTCAATAAACACCAAAGCTCCTCTCATTTCATGCTTCCCAATGTGTGGCGGCAGACAGCAACACCGCGGCAAGCAATCACAAATTCAAATGAAAAGGGAGAGGGAGGAATTTCTCCTTCACAGCCTTGTTTAATTTGCCGCCTCCTGGGCAATTGAAACGTGCCTCTGCTGTGCTGTTGTCTGAAGGTGTGCGAAGCTCGGAAGTGGATGCCTTACAGGTATTTAGGGGGCTGAGGAGAAGGAGAAAAGAAAGAAGCCGAAAAAGAAGACAAATTGGATAAACTTGCTTGGTTTTGTACCTGGAGCATTGCGCCGAAGTTGAAACACACGCCCACACATGTAGACCCCTCCGCGCACAAGCCGAGACTGAGCGGCGTGCGTTAATGCCTGGAGCTCTCCAGCCGTGCACTGGCCCCAGGAGAGACGTCCCCGATAACACAAACTAACTCCGAGCTCACGGTCCCAATGGATGGAAAAAACAAAAGGCGAGGTTTTATCTACTTTTATCTCATTAAACAGTCTATAACTTGCCTAATTGTTTACGGAGGGATTTGCAAGAATATCCCACCCAAGGTTTATGACTTTGGTGTGCTTGAACCCACACATGTTAAGGGGGTGCATTTGTGATTCATCGTTGCCGAGACTTAAGATGGGTTTTAATTAGGATGTGAGTGGATGTACAGCCTAATAAGATATAGCAAGAGATTGGGAGACAAAAGGACCGCATTTTAATTCCCCTTCACTCCATCCATCACTTCGTGTTTGCTGTAATGGAAACAGTGTTACATTTGCAAAGGCCTGGCGCGCACATCTGGCTCCGAAACAGAGGCAGGCCTCTAAAATGTTTCATAATTCAAACATGATATTTTCCCCTTTTGCTGCTGATTCATGTAAACCCCCTTCGCAACCCCCCCACTCCACCTCTCTTTCCCCGCTTTTTTTCTGCTTGTTAAATATTCAGCCAGCAGCACCGTCCTCTGCCTTCCCCAACCCCGTGCTTTTCAATCTCTCCATCGTAACACTTGAGCTTTGATCTTCTCACCCAGGCCTACTTGTCGCAGCCCTGCAGCACCACTTGCTCCCTGCCTCCTAACTGTGCTCATCTTTAATACCTCCCATATCCATCTCCATCCCTCGTAGCCCTCACCCCGTTTCTCCGCTCCCTCCATCATCTTTCGCACCGGCTCCACTCTCCTTGCATACGACAACGCACGTGGAATGGCTATTGCTCCCAGGGCACTTGCTAATGCAGCGCTTTTAATTACAGTTTGCACACTGATCAATTGTTGCATTACTAGTTGGTCCCCGTCGACCAGTTACCATAGTGATGGATCACCTGCGAGGTTCTTCTGTGGTCATCTGTGACACTCAGATGCTGATTGTTGGGAGTCCCAGGAAAGCCTAGCTCACCTATGATGGCGACAGCGCCGGCTTTAGAGTTTAATGAAGAGTGTACATAGAAAAAAGTGTGAGGTGGAGACAAGAGGGAACAAAAGACACAACCCTGTTTGCTAACAAGACCAAGCCATCCACCCCACAACAATCTGTGTTGTGGAGCTGCTGCATTCCCATGGTTCATTTGAAACGCGCTGATCTGCATTAATGAGAGATAATCTTGGTGCCTTTGAAGTTTTATTCTGTCCCCTGGGAGCAGGGGAGAAGCTTGCTTACGCACATATACGCCATGCTGCTGGATCTGATATCTTTGCACAGCGTGTTGAATATAAGCTGTGGAACATACTGCCACGCACCCCCACCTCCACTCCCAGCTGAATCCTGCTATAGTCTGGCCCCCCACCTACCACCACAAAATTAGGATCCCTTTCTTCATTTATTCAAGTGCACACACGCACACGCACACACATAGTCTCTCTGCATTTGGAATATGTTTAGCCACTAGAAACTAGTCTCCTAAAGTCTCTCTGCACTGCATTCTCCCCGAAGTATGTATACAAATGCATGCAGAAGTGTGACAAATTAAAGGAAAAGTTTGAACTCTTGACCCCTTGCAGTGCAGGTGCTCTGTATGTTTGAACCAATTTCACAGAAGGCTCTATTCAAATCAATGCAGCATTACCAAGTGATCAACTTTACCCTATGCTGAAACATTTCTATCCTGATGGCAGTGTTCTCATCCAGGATGACAAAGCTCTCATGCGAACAGCAAGCGGGGTCACTAAATGGTTTAATGAGTATGAAAAATGTGTGTTTCATATGCTGTGGCTTTCTCATTTATCACGTTTCAACCCAGCTGAACACAGCACCTATGGGAAACTTCAAACCAGCAGCGCTCTCCACCACCACCATCATCAAAACGACAAATGAGAGAAAATCTTTTGAACGCACACTGATCCACACCCCCTGCTAGAGTTCCAGAGACGTGTAGGATAAATGCAAAGCGATGCATATACATATATTAACCAGATGGTGGGGCGCACATTGGGATCAAACAGTTCAGGTGCTGATGAATGATGAAAAGGCAAATCCTAGTTGACAGCTGTGGTTTGATTATTCTAGTGGTCTGATGGTAGCAACCTTCTCTACCAATAAACCATAGCGACAGTGAGCTCGGGTGAAACATACGGAGCACTTTATTGAGTCTAATTATTTGGGATTAAATAAAGGACACCATGTGTTATTGTTTTGTTTTGTGGTATTTCCTTCTGTCATCTGAATCAGCTATTCTGACTCACCTTATTCTCCCTCACAACACACAGAGACAAATTATGCATGCCCATCCAGATAAAAATAAGTCAGAAGCAGTGAGCCTCATGTCTTGAGCCAACCCCCGTCTATCAAAGCAACGTGGATTATCGCAGAGTTCATTAACATGCAGAAAAGAGCCAGGAGTCGGATGCATGGAGAGACAGGAAACTTTAAGAGTCTCAGGAAGATGAGACTGCGGAAAGTTATAACAACACATCAAAGTAGCACTCAGAGTGATCCTCTCTTCAACTGAGACACGTCAAGAAAGTGCCAAAGGTAACCAGCAGCCCCTTTTAGAGAGTGGGGCGTGATGTAATAGTAGTGCGCGGGCTATGTTTTTGTGCTCAGCCAACTCATTTGAATGTCCTTCCAAAAGCTTACAAAGGCAGAGTAGGGGAGGCTGCCCCCTCCCACCTATGCAAACTTAACTACATGCAGTGCTTTAGTCTGAGTGTAATCTCATTACCTCTCTTGTTGTCTAACCCAGCCCATGACGCTGTGATGAGCTGGCATTACTTTGATTAAAGCAGGTGGGAAGGGAAAGCTGCGTAGAGAGAAGTGAAGAGGAGAAGTTGTGGACAGAGTTAACAAAAATGTGTGTGTGTGTGTGTGTGTGTGTGTGTGTGTGTGTGTGCGTGCGTGCGTGCGTGCATGTGTGTGTGTGTGTGTCAGAGGTCGCAGGAATGACATAAGCACTTATTGGTATTAAAGGGTAAACTTTCAAAGGCATCCATCTCCAGTGTCGAGCAGATTTTCGATTCAAAGTTATTCCCGTCTTTGACTTTGATGTGCCGGTGACAAATGATCCAACAGGAAAAATGACTGTTTTTTAAAATGATTTATTTCTTTTTTTTTTTTCCAAGGAAAAAAAATGGCCCTTTAGCTTGAACCTGAGGTCAATAAGAAGCAAATAAATAAACACAGAAAGTTTGCATATTGGAAAGCTGTCAGCTTCAGGCCAGCATCTGCTCACTTCCAGCTTGATGGAGAACCTTCTTTCCCGGGCAAGCCCCGGGACTCAGGGTCAATGAATCAGCACAAGTGGACACATTGGCAGTTGTCATGTAATGATATTGCCTGAATGTTACTTGTGGTCGAAACAGCAACACACATGCATGTCACACCAACGGATGCTGTCATACTGTAGTAACACACAAAGTACACACGCTTACCAGAAGTGCTTACGAGGCTTCAGCTATTGCAGATCTGACTGCATACGCGCAGAATTGAAAGTTACCTAACATGTAAATCCTTAATATTTCTATTTTAGCAATAGCTATTCACAGAATGGCTCTTTTCTGATGCTTTTTAGTTTTATTTTTAGTAATCTGCCTAAAATGTAAATGTATTCGAATTGTAGCGAACCCCCCGAATGAAGGATGACACTTTACTGATGACGTTTTGAAGGTTTAATGGCAGTAAATCATCAATCTCACCGTAAGAGCTGGGGATGTATACATAGAAACAGCATGTAAGCAAAAAAAAAAAAAAAAATCCACACTCTTACAATCGTAAACCTTATAACATAAAGCACGTTTCAATGTAACATTTAACAAATGTAGCCTCTGTCACAAAAACATCTAAACATGTCGTTATTTATATCATAACCATACCTTGTGCCTCTATCAAGGGGGCTGCTAATGACAAAAGAAATCTCCATAGGCTCCAAACCATCACATTTCAAACTCCCGCGACTGCCGCTGAAAAATGCGCCAAAAACAGTTTTACAGGAATACGTCCCATCAAAATAAAAGCTTCTACACCCGAACAGGAAGTTAGTAGTAGAAAACAACACTGAGTGTCAAAATAAGGTGCAAGGAACTAAATATAGGCATTTGGGGATATTTACACAAATGTTTAAAATAATATCTCATTGAGCTTTTCCTATATTGCTGCTGAAACACAGGATGGCTTTGTTTCTAACATGCTAAAAACAGGATAACAGTGGTATTTCTCAAATTTTCTGTAGTATACGTCGCCCATTTTTAAAAATTTTCTGTGCTTCAGAAGTGAAATAGAAAGTGAAAAATTCATGACTGACACCGGAATTTTTATCAGTCAATAATAATAAAATATGATCGGTGGAATGATGGTCAGCATGATAGCATCAATAATTTTTTTGTTTTGTTTTACTTTTCCTGCAAAAAATTATATTCATTCATCTTAGTTTAGCTTCAATCTGTAATTTTACCTTAGGCTTCTGCAGCTGCAGTTCTTTTATTCCCACCAGTGGAGATGCCTCACACTTGGAGAACCACTCATTTCGATAGTGGATTATCACATCACACCCGATTTTCACCTAAATTAAATCAGCTCAAGCTGTTGGTTTTGGTATCTACCGTCATGCAAAATTTGATACCTTGAAAACTGGATGCAAGACTGCAGGCAAACAGACAGACAGACAGACAAGCAAATGGAACCAATCGCACAGTCCCTCCCTTTGGGGGGAGAAATACTGCATAAACAGTCTA
The DNA here is from genome assembly GCF_056152115.1 of Neolamprologus brichardi. Taxonomy (NCBI): domain Eukaryota; kingdom Metazoa; phylum Chordata; class Actinopteri; order Cichliformes; family Cichlidae; genus Neolamprologus; species Neolamprologus brichardi. The sequence continues at coordinate 20,779,418 of NC_142105.1, forward strand.
ACTCCACCAACATGTACCAATGAGTCATTACCCAAAGAGTTGTAACAAGTAGCTTGCATATCTAAAAATCAAGGAAATTTTTATGTTATTTTCATGACTTGTGGAAGACTGTGAAATCCTAATATCACAACAATATTGCAGCTATTTCTGAGTGACATTTTGCTAGAATGACAGCAATTAGAAATAATGACAGAATTAGCCCAGATTGGTGACCTGTCCAGGGTGTACCCCGCCTCTCCCCCTATGGTAGCTGGGATAAGCTCCAGCTCCCCCACGACCATGATAAGCAGAAGAGAATGGATAGAAGGACTAGACTGTTTAGCTGTGCTGTAAACTGGTGCACCCATTGTTCTTTGGACATATTTCTGACACAGAAGGGGCTCAAATAGCTGTGTACATATATTGGTTTGTGACTTATCGCTGGTATTTGTGAACTATGAACAGATGTTGTAGTGACAAAACACTTGGATGACATGTTGAATTGAGAATATGGAATATTATTATTGATGTAATCTTTTAATTATCATTTCTACTTTGCTTGCTTAAAAATCAAAATGCCCAGAGAGTAAATTCCAATACAAAACTAGAAAATGAAGGAGTTATAATGTTCTTGCCTTAACGTACCCAACCGTGTACTAAGGAAGGCAATTTATGTCAGACTAGAAATAAAAATGATTGTAATTTTGCACAATTTTGTAACATTTTGACATCTAAAGGTTATTTCAGTTCTATCTATTTTCTGTTCTTAGCATGTAATTACAAGCCGTCACTGAGTCGCTAAAGTGGTTTGGTCTGACAAGGCAAAAAATCTGATGGCGCGGTAACATACATTACGTTGTTTTGAAAAATAGCCCATGCAAATGTATGCACACTCGCCATGTGTCTGCAGACACAAACACACACGCACATGCGTGAGGAGGAGTGATCTGTCCCATCCTGTTAGGTCTAGCTTTGAGTTGTCGTGGTGACCAATTTCTGACGCACATCACTTCCAGTATCATCCCTCTTCTTTGACAAGATGAATTTTAAATGAGTACACAGAGACAAACTGTACATATGGCACAGACACGCACTTGCTCCACTTCTCAGATGAGTCTGTTGTATGTGTAAACTGTTTATACATCTAAATGTAAAGAAAAAATAAATTATGTATTTGAGGCAGCGGTGAATGGTACTGCATTAGACCGATTCAGTAGCTATCAGTCTACAACTGAATGGGGTCAAATGAGTAATTGCATGCAGTCTGTTTCTGATAATACAGCAATTAACTGTGATTAACCACCAAAGTCACATATCTGCTGCTGTCTGCATAGACAGAAAATCACATTGAACTATTATATTTGCATTCAGCAACCTTCCTCTTCTATAGGAATATAACCAGAATAAAACCAGCTGTCAGCCAGCTGAGTTGAGTCCCCCCGAGTTGTGCTCATTGACAGACTCATTCAGACTGATGGCAACATGTTGGCAATCTGTCTGCATTTATAGATTTGATTTATCCAGCAATCTCACACAGTAATTGCAGTCAGTCCAAGTCAGACTGCAACCTCCTTTCAGGCGACCTGTGCAACCACCTTGTGATCAGAAGTGGTCGTGAGTGTGCAACTTCTCAAATTCTGGGCAACAATTTGGTCTTTGCAAGTAGCATCGTTTGTTTTGTGGATACCGGGAGGTTGCTTCCTATTTTTACTCTCTTGACTGAGTGACTGCTCTGCATTGGAAGTAGCTCTAATTGTGTCCACTGTTTTTCAGATGATCCGATTTAAAATAATTTTGCTAAACTAACATTATCTCAGGATGGTGGTGCATGAGATAACTGCTCTTGTTTATTCTATTCCCAGAGTATTTTAATGTATTTGACAAAATATTCATATTTGGTGCCCCTCTATCGATACAATATTGCCATACGAAACAGTGTAATACTATGTCCAGGAAGCACCAAGGCTGCCATGAAACATAAACTGCTGGAATATCAGTGTCACGGTCCACAGTGAAGTGTGTTTTTATATCATCATAAACTGAGAGGCTGCCAACTAAGAAAAACATCCTTGTTCCAAGATTCACACCTTCAAGCTCGACTGTCATTTGCAGCTGCCCACATGGACAAGCCAACTGCCTCCTTGGGAAAATTTTTATGTTGATGAGAGAAAGATATTTGGCTACAAAGGCAAGAGGTAAGTTTGGAGGAGTAAAGGCTTTCAAAGTTAAATACCAACTGTTAAGCATAAGATAGCAAAATAATCTGGGGCTGTTTTGCTGGAGGTGATACTGGTATATTGCACAAAGTAACTGTGTATGAGGACTACCTCTCAATTCTTAAACTTCATCTCAGCAGCTGCATGATTGAAACGTGGACACAATTGGGTATAGGACAATGAGCAATGGTCTCAAACAACTGGCCTAAGCCGTCTTGAAAATTGGTAGAGTGTGCTTAAAAGCAGAGTATTTGCCTCCAAAGCAACCAATTTAAATGAACTCTACCAGTTCTGCTAAGTAAAGTGGTCAAATATCCAGACAGAAATATGCCAGAAGCTTGTTAATGGCTATCAAAGGATCTGGTCGAAGTTCCCGAAATTACCATTATATTCATGCCCATGGTGAGTGCGAGTGAATTTTTTTCAACGTTTTTACAGGTTATGATGTATAGCAATTCGCGACTGTTGCCAGAAAGTGGTAGCATTGTACCTACAACATGTTTTTAAACAACAAAATGAAAAGGAAAAAGTACTACTAACTAGGTAGCAAAAATGGCTCCAGCATTAAAATACCAGTGATAATTCACACCAAAAGGGAGTGAGAGCTGAAAGCAACAGATCTGGGGGGAAAGCTTGCAGAATGACAAAACCAACCTGTTTAAGCTTTCTTCATGCACTGATTAAATAAACATTCTGGACTGGCAGCTGTTGAAAGTGCAACCCTGAAGTATCTGCAGGTATATTTGGGGTAAACTGAGAAGGAATTGACTTTGCTGTTTTAACAGTCAGCTCAGGTTTGATGGAGTGCAGTGAATTTGAAATTAGTTCAATGTGTGTAAAGAGCTTAATGCCTTTAAAAACCCAGCACAAGGATATATGGCCTAGCCATCTATCATGCATGTGTATTTGGGTATGTGTGCTTGCTGTTAGGACAAAGTATTTGTGTGTGTGTGTGTGTGTGTGTGTGTGTGTGTGTGTGTGTGTGTGTGTGTGTGTGTGTGTGTGTGTGTGTGTGTGTGTGTGTGTGTGTGTGTGTTAGAGAGACAGAGAGATAGAGTTCATGAAAATGCGTTAACCTACAGTATGGCAATATAAGTGCATGAGCACATATACACAGACACACTGGTGCACACATACCAGACACCCACACACGCACATACACACACACTCCTTCACCGGACCAATATATCACAGCACTCACAGACCAAATGAGGCAATCGCTCAAAATTATTTGCATATAAACTAATGAAATATTACTGGGTGAAACTCAGTTGAATGTTAATTACAAAGGTAATGCACTATTTGCTGATTAATGGATCGTCTCTCTTTTGGGCAAGAGATGCGATGAGAAAGTGGATGATCAGTGTGGGGTTAAAAAAAAAGAAGAAAATGAAAAAAGGTTTCCAGTCAGTGAAGGTGTGCAGGTATGGAAGCACAGCTAGGATGTGGGGAAATCTACAAGAGGGGGAATCATAAGAGGAGGTGAGACAATCCATTGTTGGGAGGCAAACAGTTGTTTTAAGTTGAGTGGACATAGTCACCCTTCACAAAATCTTGTTTCGCTGGAGTGGGTGAAATGAAAATGCATTATTCATCATTTATAGATCATTAATTATGAATCCACCAAAAACCAGGATGAGAAGCTGAGGTGTGAAGTGTGCAAGTCGAAGCAATTTTGCTGAGGATACAAGTTACATATTTCATCTTGCTGTTTGACCTCAGAGTTTGGAACAAGCTCCTTGTGATTCCAGGACGTTATGACAGAAGAAACAACTTGCTAACTGCAGACTTGAGTGCAGTTTACAAAAAGCTGGGGCAGAACACAGTGTGAAACACCCGTGAAACGAATCCCTTTTTTTGTTACTCAATATTTAACTGATAATAGTACAAAACCAACTAACAAGCAACACTTTTGTCCTGCTCTCTAGGTTATGCTTTTCTTTTTCCCATGTTTTGCTTATTGATTACTGCTGTTGTTAACTGGTTTTATGTGTACTGACCTTTTTTTAAATTGACTGTAATTTAGATTTTTTTTTTTCTTTCCTTTTTTTTTTGCTTCTGAGTCATTTGAGTCCTTGATTGCCTTTGCCAGTTGTTCCACGTATAAAGTGTTCAAAATGAGAAATTTACAGTGTTTTGTTTAGCACTACACCCTTAATAAGCCCATCCTTACAAAGACTCGGGATCTCTGGGATTTCATTACTAACCTGTTGCCAATAAACCTAATTGGTTGTGAGTTTTTCTGCCAGCTATTTTTTCAGCATTAAACATATTTGAAGCATCTTGTTGCTCCCCAATTTTTGAAAAATAAGATGCTTGTCTGTAAACAATTCAAAATATGAGAAAGACATTCAGATTGTTATCCCTCTACAACATTCACAAGTCTGTAATTAAAGTAAACCTCAGGGAGGAAAAAAGGAAGCAAAACTGACGTCACAGTGCAAGTAATGCCTTTTAATTTTAGTTTACTTTTTCTGCAGGGACTGCGCTAAACATCTTCTGAGCTGTACAAAAGGTAAAAGACCTTCAGTTATGGACTGTCATCCTGGACAGAGGAACAAAGAAAGCACAAGGAAAATCCTCTGATGGTCTGCTGTCTGCCAGTCAAGATAGCTGCTCGCTCCATCAGAAAGATGAACCCTCTCATGCAGCTGCTGTCTTCCAGTTAACATCACCAAACCTTAACGATTTCTAAACTTACCAAAGGTGCTCCAGAGCGCTACACAAATGTATGCATGTGAAATGAGCAGCTCATCTCTCTTTTCAGAATAACAGACTATGCATAATGCATAGACCCAGTTGGAGTGACTGAAAGATTGATAGGTTGATTGATTGATGATGACAGTTATGACTAATTCATTAAAAAGCTAAAGCTGGCTGTGCATGTCACTCATTTGGGTTGAGATAGTCCACTGGCCATACACAATCTGTGTGTGTGTGTGTGTGTGTGTGTGTGTATGTGTGTGTGTGTGTGTGTGTGTGTGCGAGTGTGTGTGTGTAGTCAAGTGAAACGTTGTTTTGATTTAGGGTGGGCAAACTTTGGTTTAATGCTGACCACCAGAGTGTTTCTCTTGACAGAATATGCAGCCAACTTATGAACAAAGCCACAAGCTACTCACAGAATCAGCACCAATTACCAAAAAATAACACAACAAAACACAAAAATAGAAAAAAAAAAACCTATACAGCTGCCATGTACATGCAGCCAAGTGTGATTTTACTCTGTGGGGCTCAGTAAAGCGCTAAGCGCTGTTTGCACAGAAACCACAAGACAACACACAAGCAGTACTAATATGTTCATCCCACAGAGATCCAGCGTGTCTCAGTAGTGTAAATTCAAAGAGTAACTGAGACATATTTGAGCATGACAGCACGGGTATGCTTGCATATGTATCATTATAGACATCCCTATAGCGGGGTGTGTACAAAGGAGCATTGTACAGTTCTGCTGTGAACAAATATTGCATCAGACGCTGCCATGTTTTATTCCACTTATATTTATGCATGCAACAGCGTTCACACAGAGGTGTTTTTCTCTGTTTTATCTGGGTCTTCTCCGTGACCAGTAATTTCCTTGCGTGCCCGCAAGTTGCCTGGCAACTGTTTTCCCCTTTTTGTAATGCAACTGGTGGTTGATTAAAGTGCACATAAGAGCAGTGTCGATCTTCTTGCATCAGTGAAAACCAAAGTAACATTTTTCTTTTTTGTTCCCTTTGCTTTAAGGTTTGGAGAATATTGTCAGTTTGACCAAACTGTCATTAAAAAGCAGACAGGTCAGAGCGTTCAGTCGCAACGTTTTCAATATTTTACGCGGGATGCAATCTTTCCCTAAGCCATGCGTCCGAATAGAAATATTTTTCAAAAACTGTTTCATGCTGCTAAAAGTAGACAAAGACAAGGAAAAGAAAAAGTATGACTAATATATAAAGTAAAAGTAACTTTTAGAGATGGATTTTAAACCAACTTTTAATTACTTTTCTGACTATGTAAATGAACTATTTTAGATAAATAAAAATATAGCCCACACAGTGTTATTTCCATCAAAACATATTTACTTTTCCAAATTAGAACACAAAAATCATTTCTAGAGCAATATTAATACATGGCTCCTCAGCAAAATAACTTTGAACTATAAGCCATCTGGAAAATTAGATGTGTGACCAACAGGCGACTTCGTTGACATTCACTCTGTGTGAGGCTAAACCTGTAACGTGCACAGTCTTCACTCCTCCACATACACACACATATACCAAAGCTCTGTCCATGTCTGCAGACTGCTAACTAGCTCAACTGTTTGCCAATAAATCAAAGTGTGTCTTTGTCAGTTGAGTAGTTACACACTAAACACACACCCATGGCTAGAAGCGGCTGGCAGCTTCACACGCAATTAGGAAGCCAGCAACGGGATGCCTTCAGGTTAAAAGCATCAACTGGCGCACTCGCGGCGCGATTTGGAATTCTCTTTAAGTACAAAAACATCTGCATAAAAGAAGGATGTGTTTGTTTACGTGCTTGCGCGCTTGCACATTTGCATGGAAAGGTTTCTTCTGCTGCCTTCAAAGGAGGGACTGCAACAAAGCAGAGCATACCTAGAGGGAGCAAAAGAGCTGCAGTGTACAAGCCCTTCAAGCCTGCTCTGCATGCTTTTTGTGTCCGACGGTAACAATATGTATGCATTCCCACATTCAAAGAGACCAGTGAATATTTGAATAAATTGCTAACTGACAGACCTTGCTTCTGAGAATCAGAATGAATAATGTGCAAGGGATTTCATTCTTGATAAGTTCAGCTTGTTCTATAAGATTTGTTTATTTATTTTTTTGTCTAAAATGAAGAGAGGAGACGCAAGTAGAGCACAAATGTATGAAACGTGGAAGAGAAAAATGCTGAATAATGAATTAAACCAAGGAGAACGTATTAATATAATAAATAAGGTCAGTAGAGTGTTTATCTACTGGATGAATGCATTCAACTAAAAATCACAACAAAAGCTGTACTACAGACTGAACACTAAAAAAAAATCTATATATATATGGTTGGGTCTCCCTGAGTATGTCAGATGAAATATGTGGTGATGCATTAGTATCACAGACAGCTTTTCTGCTTGATAGCTCCAGACATATCAGTGAAACCTTGCCTCCAGCTAGATGGAGAGAGAGCAGAATCTAACCGCCCGATCTGCTGAGCCTCTCCAGGTGAGCCGAACTCTGGAAACCTGCCTCACTGTTGTCTGAGTCACCGGCTGTTGCGTTCGCACACACAGCTGAATCTATCAGACACAGAACTGGTGCCTGCTGCTTCAAAGACCTTCTTCAAAATGTTCCCCTCCGCCTCTCCATCTCCAGCGATCTCCCTGCCACTTTGTACCTGCAACAGTAGGCTGAAAGCTCTCCCTCTGCCTTGTCAAATGAAGAGAATGAGCTTTGAGATCCGATCTTGCTTAACGCACAGTATTCTGAATGTAACACAAAAAGGGTGGAATATATAGAACAAGGGTTTGTTACTTAGACAGGGCTGAATTGCATTCACGTGCAGTCTTGTGTTTATTTTAACTGATGATGATTAGGAAGAGTGACATTTAGTTTGGTAAATGCCAGAATTATGGACAGCTAATGATATCTGGTGTGAAGCTGTCACTGACTTAGTGTGAAGACATCAGAGAGATGGCAGGAGGACTGCCGGGTTAGGTGCAGTGAAAGTCAAAGATCCTGGCACCTAAAAGATCTAATGATGCGCCCACTGTTTCCTTTTTGCCCCCCATTCCTCTTTCATTCCTATTAGTTTACTATTTGTGACCTCCTTTTAAAAAAGCTGACTTCCCACCATCAACCTCTTCCGTCTTCGCATTTCCTTCCATTCGGACTAGGCCCCCCCGCCCCCATCATCCAATCGTTTCCTCCCCCAGTCGCACTCCAGCATAAATCACCTCTCTGCGATAGTTTTAATGGCTTTTTAATGAGCCTAATGTTTTCTGTTTTAATGAACTTCTTACGTCAGCTTTAATCATTTTAGGGGGATGAAAAATGATTGAGAAATGGCCTACATTAATTTAATTTACTGTTCAATCTGCACAGTCCTCTTTACAATCCTGGGAAGGCCGAGACAGGAAGGAATGAGGGGAAGGAGGAGGAGGAATCACAAAGTAGTGGAAGCCGGTCCTATCACTGAGAGAAAGAAAACAGATTCAAGAGTTATAAAGACGAAGATGGGTGCAGAAACCAAAGAGCGATGAGCAACGATGCTTTGTATAAAGAGGTAAATTGTATTTCAGATTGGGTTTCATTGCAGAGAATAAAAGAAAGAAAGAAGGAAAAGAAATGGGCTGGGTAGTAGGAGCTGTAATTTATGAGGCCAAGCTATAGGCTTGTTGTTCAGGCTTATCTCCAATTAGGCTGCATTGTTGAGGCCTGCCAATGGTGGTTTCTACCACTCTGTGAGACCAGCAGATTTACACAGCCATTAACACAGCAGGACGTGAATAAATGAGAGCAATATTCAGCATCTGTTGCTTTACGCCAGAGTTTCCTATCTGGCTTCTGTTGATTTTTGCTCATTGCTACCCAACTTTTCCTTTCTTTTCCCATCGGTCTTTCTCACGAACGACACTCCGCGCTGTCATTTTGCCAACTCCAAATTAACAAATCCATAAACTAAGTGGCGAGGCCTTATAATCCAGGCATGGAATGACATCTCCGTCTGTCTGCAGTTTGTACACTGGTTTACCCAAGGACACCTTACCTTGCCAGCACACTGTAAGAGTCAGCCCCCCCATTTCACTGTGTTGATAGTAAAAGGCTGCGAATATGCCAAGGCTGGCTGCCAAGATTGCTTTGCACTGCCTGAGTTAAGTCACCCTTTACGGTTTGTGTGTGTGTGTGTGTGTGTGTGTGTGTGTGTGTGTGTGTGTGTGTGTGTGTGAGCGTATGGCTTGTCTGTCCTCAAGGCTGGAAGCATTACCATGCATCACTGATTATATGAAAAATCACAGCTGTGCCTGATAAGTGCTGATGTGTTTAATGATCCATTGTTGGATTTGTGTGAGGGTGGACACAGGTCTTGGTGGGATTGAGAATGTTAATGTTGGAACAAAACATTTGCCATTCTGTCAAAATCAGATTGCTGTCAATGTTGACTTTTTTTCTCTTTTTTTAGCATATGGACATGTGTATTTCCTTGTGCTGCGTCTGACAAATGGACATGTTGACCCTCTGCCTTGAGAGTAATTGAAAAATTAGATGGGATGCAGTCCTATCCCACCCTTAGGATACAGACCAACAATATGTCTCCTTGTCTGCTTAACATACTCCACAGGCAGAGCTTCCACAGTCCACCGGCTTCACACCAATCTTGTATTTGTATCCACTTGTCTCAGATCAACAATCACTCTGCTATTTTTTCCATCCCTTAGCCGTCAATCTCCTCTCTTCTGTCCTTCAATCACTTTCTCTTGTAATTTGCTTTTGCTGTCACCTCCCAGCATTATTTCTTAACCTGCTTTTTTTAACCTGCGTCTTTTTGTTGACGCTCACTTCAGAGTGAAATAAAAGTATCTTTTAGAGGCATGCTATCATTGTTATAAAATGAGCTGTGATTTTGAGCGACTAAAAGATTTGACAAAGAAAAAGTCTGATTTAAAAAATCTTTAAAAAAAGAAAAAGTTTCATCGTCACCGAACAGGAGGTTTATTGTTTTTCACGTTCGTATATTGTGTTGTTTTTGCTGGTATTCTTTTGTTGTTGTTTTTTTCTTTTTTTATGTGATCTGAAAGCAGGTGGAATTGTTTAAGATGGAATTACCTGCGTTTCAAAGTAGGTACGTGATACAGCGCTTCTCAAAATGCTTGAAACATTTCATGTGTGGTGGCCTGGAACAGACTGTGCGAGATGTTGTGAGCAAATGTTTCATAGTTTTATCATGTTGCTAGGTGCATTTTGAAGGTTATGACTGTAATTGGTTGCAATTGTCTAGATATGTGATGTGACTTCTGTAGTTTTTTGATATTCAGCAGGTGGCCAATGGCAAAAACAGGTACTAACCGCCAACGCTTAACTGCCTGAAAATTATGCTATTTACATGTCTGTGCAGCGATGTTCAAATTAGTGCCGAATGTAACCAAGGGCATTACCACAACATTTTTTAACACCTATCTACACACATACCACAACGTTTCACAGCTGCCTCAAGCTGGCCTAAGCTGATTTATCCATGTCATCAGGCTCAAAATGAAACCACTGGCCACAGGCGGGGGCGTTGGCAGACTATTAGCATTGCACGGCCCCGGGCACTTGTATGACACCTTTGATTTAGAGCTCCAAAGGATCACAGTGCTGTCACAGTGCTAAATTGCTCCAAAATGTTAGAAAACAGTTTGTTATTGTTTTAATGTCTATAAGCCATATGCACAGTAAATATGCTTCAGATGGTGACAACACAGAATTAGTTTGCTGGCTTGTACAAATTAGGCTCATGCATTTCCTAGGGAAAAGGTTTCTTCGTTGTTTAGCTACCCTATACAGCAGGGGCTGCCATAAAATTAAGTACAGATATTTGTCATTCCTACAGCATGAATTGCAATCCCTTTAGTGACTCCTTATCCAGGAAAGGCTGACACATGAAAAAGTAAACAAAAACTATGAACTTTCTTTAGATCTTATCCCAAAAGTTATATTTTAAAAAGTGTTGGAAAAAACACATGACAGACATAGAGACCTGAGGAGCAACGTCCACAGACACTTCATCCTGTGTGCCTCAGTCCTGGGGCCTTTGATTCCTTCTTTTAAACCTTTAAAGTTATGGAAACATATTACAGAAGACCAAACGTCCGCTTTAAACACTGCAAGTGCTACTAATGGTTGCATTAAATGAAGTTAAGATGATTGGTATGGAGTATTACAACAAGCAGTCTCTCAACACAACATGCTACACATCATGTACGGACATGAATGCTGGAGTAAGAGCTGTTAACACTGCCTGTGACAGAGCTATGAGAAGTTATAAATAAGAATGGAGAATGTCTTGTTGTATTCTGCCTAGACAAAAACTGTCTTATTGGTGGTACCATCACCCCACACATCTGCAACATCTGCAAGCACAGATAGGAATCTCCTGGTGGTTACAACGTCAGCTATATCAACCACATCTTGATTGGAAAGTCGGACTGGTCTCTTCTAGAGTTTGCCATAGTGCTACTATCTCCAAATCCTCCAAGTATTCACATGTGACACCATTATTATCTCAGTTACACTGGCTTCCTGTTAAATTTAGAGTCGATTTTAAGATCCTGGTCTTGACCTACAGAGCTGTGCACGGACTGGAACCTGCCTACATCTTTGATCTGCTACAGCCCTATGTCCCTCGCAGGTCTTTGAGGTTATCTGATCAGGGCTTACTTGCTATAAAAAATACTAAGAGGAGAACTAAGGGTGACAGAGCATTTGCCACTGTGGCCCCTAGACTGTGGAACTCTCTCCCCCAAGCATTAAGAACTGTGGACTCAGTAGCTGTTTTTAAAAAACAACTCAAAACGTACCTTTTTTAAACTGCTTTTGGTTAATTTTTTGCCTGTTTTATTTTCTCTTTTATTTTCTCTTTTTAAATCTTTTTATGACTTGTAATCTTGTGTGCAGCACTTTGTGATTCTGTCTTGAAAGGTGCTATATAAATAAAAATTTATTTATTATTTATTTATTTTACTGTCGACAGTGACACCCGCCTAGTTACTTAGTCCATCAATTCGAAACTCAGACAAGGGGTCAAGTAGAGTGAGCGCAACTTAATTGCCCAAACACCAACAAAGAGTTTACAATGGAATTGACAAATTGCTTTGATGGTCTGTCTGATTAATTCAGAGGCATTCAGTGAACTCCCTTTTCCCAGCTTTCCCAGCAACATGCTGATGCTGATAACCTAGCCTTTCTCCGTTGAAAAATACATCTCCTGCAGTTGACAACTGACAAGCTGAACAATTGTCAGTTGTCAACAGGCTTAAATATCAGAGGTGAAAATATCAGCAGCACTCCTAAACCAGTGATGTGCATAAATGCCAACCCATGTTCACCCATTGCAATAATCCACTTGACTACATCCAGGACATCACCTTCTTTGGCAGGTTTGTCAGCATGAACAATCCAGCACACAAGGGCATCAGTGCAAGGCTTGGGAAGGCACTCGGAGTATTTGCAAGACTCCAGTCCATCTGGGAGTCAAAGCAATATAACCTGAGAACAAAGGTCAGAGTTAATAACTGCCATGTCAAGCCTGGTCTCCTTCATCACCCAGAATGCTGGCATATAGTAAAAGGGGATATGAATAGGATCATTGCTTTTCGCGATGGGTGTCTCAGAAAAATATGCTGCATCTTCTGGCCTAAACAATCTCAAATGAAGAACTCTACGAGAAGACCATAGTGCGACAGAGTACAGTGGCTTGGACATGTCCTTAGAATGGACAAAAGTCACATACAGTACCAAAGACCACTTCAAAAAAGCAAAGAAGACCCCAAAAAACACGGCAGCAAACTGTGATGACCAGGCTGAAAGGTATGGATCTGACATGGAAAGACAAAGAGGACCTATTAACTATCCATATATAGCAACTACAGTCAAATTTCAATCACTAAACACAGCAAAGTGCTCTGGAGCTCCATTTTGGTTTATATAATGCATGTCTTGTGGAGATTGCCTCTGTTTTCACTGCCACCGGGATGAAGGAAAACAAAAGTAAAGGAAGTCTCAATCTATATGCATCAATAATGCTGCCTTTTGTAAAGTGAAGAGCAAGAAATTCTTCACTCTTAATATAAATATGGGTGCTGACAGTATATACAGTATAGCTGTGGCTACAACTGTGGTTTGCCTCCACCAGTGTGTGAATGTGGAGTGAATGAATAGTGGAATTGTACAGCACTTTGAGGTTCTCAAAAAGCGCTATATAAATGCAATCCATTATTATCATTATTTTTATTATTATACAGGCTTTACAGCAACATACTTTTTCTGGGAAGTCCTTGAATATTTCAGCTAGAAAATATTAAACTGCATGCTGCATCTATTATAACAGCATGGCTTCATAGCCGAAGAGCACAGATGCTGAACTGGTCAGCTGGGTTTGTACATAAATTACTCATCAGTTTTTACTGCACTGTTGCTGATAGCAAAGTGAAGGAAAACCACCTCCCTATAGGCCAATTCAATGCCCATCGGGTCAGGTTTATGTATACAGTATTTCCCTAAATGTGTAAAACCTGTCATGTTCTTCAACTTGTTGTCTTCTTGAAGACATCACCCTCACATTTGGCTCTCCTCTCATGTAAGAATTTTCAGACCTGGGCAAGAGCCCTGACCCATCAGTCAATCTCCAGACCTTAAAACGGACTCATTATGTAACCATCTCCACATAGACAGGCAGACCAGACATGTCACAATCAATCCACTCCCTCAAGACTATAACAAGCTAAAGTGGATGGACAGGCCATTTCATAGACTGACCCGCCTGCACTCCACCAAAAAGAAAGCAGCTCTGGACAGGCTTGTGTGTGCGTGTGTGTTTTGAGTGCCCACATCTGTGTGTATTCATGCCTGCGCACATACTGTATGTGCAAACATCCCTCCTCTGCCTTAGGACACTTACATAAGACTGTCAGAGCAAAGCTAGTGATGAGATGGTGGAAAGGGCAGAAAGCAAGGTAAAAGACTGTGAGAAAGTATGTCTGTGCTCGCGTGTGCTGTGTTTCTGTGCATAGCGGTATGTCTGTCTAAGTATGTGGGTTGCTGGAGGGTAATTAAATATATTTTTGTCAGCTAACCAATGGCTCCCGTATCAGACACGGGAAACCACAGAAGTAGAAAGAAAGCAGATGGGTAATGGCCAACAGGGGTGTTTGAGTGTGTGAATTTATGTGCAGGTGGGTGGGAGTGAGAGAAAATGAGATAGCTCTAATTCCAAGACACCACCCCTTGGGGGGTTGGAGGTGGAATTGAACATAGTCTGGAAGGAACAGCTTTGACAGCTTCCCTAAATATGCCTAGTAATGTTTTCACCACGCTGGACTGAGAGGGATCTAATCTTAGCCCGAAAGCCCTCACAATCTTTGTGATTATCAAACCCGAGAAGAGTTGTTGTTTTACCGAAGCCGTCCTGCATTGAACAAAGGAACACATTCACAGATAAAGCAGATTTACAGTTTGAGAATGTGCTCAAAGTATTGCAGGCAGTATCTCGCCACATCCCTTTTCACCTGGTTTAGTCAGCACAATTTGTGACAAACAGAAAGAAACTGATGTGATACATGAAATTTTTGCCCCGGAAAACTTTGCGATTTGTAATTCACCCTCTGTCCTCACATTTCTCTGTTTTTAGATTGTGCTATGGCTGTCATAACTAACAATAATGTATTTTCAGCAAGTATATGTTTCAAGGAACATGTCAACAGAAGTTGGAAGAGCTTGATTGTAATCAGTCCAGCATTTACCCAATGTACTACATCAGCTATTCAGGACAACTCTGTCACCACTTCTATGTGTCACTCTGCACACAGTTTATTGTAACATCTTCTGGACTCATCACATGCAAGAATACAACCATCAGCAGCAAATATTTGTTTATTTATACCCAAGCACAAACCGCAGTGCTTTACTTCAAGTCTCATATTAAAGTGAAACCTTGCTAGCCTAATGTGGGCAAATCAGCTAAGTAAGTTGACTATCTAAACTTTTGAGTTACCAGGAGTTGCATTACTTCATTGACAGTTGAGGGTTACTGCTTACCCTCAGCTTTTACTGCTAAGTGCCTTGCACCTTTGAAACTGATTTCAACCATCCATTAAACTCCAGATAAGAGAGAGAAACAAGTCAACCCCCAAATTGTAGAAGCAATGGAGCATTACCGGGATTTGTATCTGTAATGTAATTACTGAATTTCAAATTGAAATCCCTTGTTGTTAAGTGTTTTTTATTTATTTATTGGAATGTGGGGTGGGGGCTTGGTTAGTATTTGGTGATAATTCTAGTTATAGCAAATAGGTGGGTATGTATATTTTAGGGACCTCTTTGAGGGGAAATCCTAGTGATAAATAAAGGAAACCACCACTTTTGTGGAGTAGTACAGAGTAGTAGCAGTCTATAACAATTTTAAATTACTCAGAGTTGAAACAGAATCCAGTCATAGTGTTCAAAATTTGATTCGCACCTACCTCAAACACCTTTGTGGCTGTATCTGCAAAGCCTTTTTAAGTGAAGCACACTGATATCAATACCAGCCACTGCTTTAAAGCTGGCAGAACCAGAGTCATCAGTAATGCTTGTTGTTGGAGACTTACTAATTAAGGAAGTTAAGAGCAAACTTAGAAATGAGCCGAGAGTCATAGTTTGTGACTCAGCCCGGAAAATGATGCTGAACCATCTGGGCATCAGAAATATCATCATTCAAATGTGAACTAATGACATTTCAGTGACTCAGTCGCCTCTGATGAGGAGTTTGGAGCTTGTCCTTTCAGTGATCATAAGCTCTAGAGCAGAAGCTTCATCTTGGTACTGGCACTGCAATTAATTCTAAAAGAGAGACTGGCACTGCTTATGACTTTGCTGTTAAAAGAGAATAGTTAAAGGAGGTACACAGCCCTTTCCTCATATCCAAGATCAGTGGTTGTCAGACTGTTGTCGGTAATGTACCACCTCAAAAAACATTTTTTTCAGAATTCCCCAATGAACAAAACCTATTATGGTGAAGAAATATTCATATTTAAAATGCACTGATCCATCACTGTCCAATTTATTAAACAACAAACTTGATATTTAAAACAACAGAACGCTATATTTCAAAGATGACGTTGTGCTCACTCGTTTTAATAAATTAGGATTAAGGTTTAGTCAAAAACATGGCCTTATGCTTCACTGAGGATCTTTGTCATTCATGATGGCAGCTGTGCAAGTACAGTAATCAAACTCTTTTCCAGGTTCAGTCTTTTTTATTGACTTGTTTTAATCAGAACAATGGCGGCCTCGAGCACACACAGAAGTCAAACTGTGGCTGAGACAG
Organism: Neolamprologus brichardi; assembly: GCF_056152115.1. Lineage (NCBI taxonomy): Eukaryota > Metazoa > Chordata > Actinopteri > Cichliformes > Cichlidae > Neolamprologus > Neolamprologus brichardi. The sequence continues at coordinate 20,795,647 of NC_142105.1, forward strand.
AGAAAAACAGTTGGAGTCAGCCTTTTCAAGATAAATCAAGGTTCAAAAACACACATGTTGCCTTACCTAAAAGAGCTAAATGCACCAGAGTGTAATCATGAAAGTCTCATACATCCTTAGAGGAAATTTTATAAGCACCAAGCCCTGCGTTGATGAAACCTCATACAGCCTGGTGTAAAAAACACTTTTTCATTCATGAAACTGACCGATCAGCATGTTGAAACATATTTTGCAGGACTGAGCAATTAATTTTCCCAAGAGGCCACATGAGAAATTGAGCTCTTGTGGAGGGCCATACCAATGAGCTGAACTCAATTCTGCTCTATACTAATTTTATTTCTTTACGAATTAATGCACCTAAGCGTTGATGACATACATTAGACATTACATACATTTAGCTAATAGCTATTGCTATTTTGCTTGTAGCTGATGTCATCTGCAGGTTTCCAGTTCTTTTGTCTTCTACAGTGAGATAAGTCTAGTCTGTTATTTGGGCTTGAAGACGTGCATTAAAGTCAGGTTCAGTGTGGTGAGAAATGCAAAATTTAGCTACATCTACAGCAAATGCAAGGTCTGCCTTTCCGCATCTGAGAGCTCTGTAATGTCCTTGCCTTTCTCATCACGAAACTTGGATTTCTGCTCTCAGGTCCTACACTCTTTTTGTCACTTTGCAATAGCTGAGCCACCGGACAGATGTGTGGTAGCCTATGGAACCATGCTCAGGCTCATGCTTTATCAAAAATGCAACAAACTGTCTGTGATTCAGTGCTCTTGCTCTGAAGAAGTTAACTGTTTGTCACTCTGATTTTTTTTTCTCTGTCATATTTGGACAGTCATCAGTTTTAACACCTGCCAGTTTATCTATCGCATTTCAGCCCCAGTATATCCGGCACGCCCTTACCCTTACAAACAAGTCACTCTCTGTGGTATTCCCTTTCACTGAGTGCATTATTGAAGGTCCTCCATAATCTCAAAGCTCTTTTGCTATCCCACATACAAAGGTGAGTAAGTGGGCTCTGTTGCAGACATCACAGCTCTTGTTTAGAGCCAAAGGGAAAAAGTCAAAATTGTCAACAGTGTTTTGGAATTGAAGCTTTTGCCGGGGATGTCCGTTTCCGCTCTTCATCAGTCAGAAAGTTCTCTGCTTGTTTAGGTGATTCAAACTGTAATCCTATACACAGCCATCTGCTCTCCACAAATCAAGCAACGCTTTACCTCTGACTTCATTAAATAAATATGTGGAAGTCCATGTCTTGTTAAAAAACAACAACTCTACGTTCAGCATCAGATGTTCTTCTTTCTTTCTTACTTTCTTTCTTTCTTTTTTAAGTAAGCTGGCACGAATAATGGTTCCGGCACATTCACAGTGAGGCTGCATTCACTTGCACACACGTCTCTCACTATTTCCTAGCATCTTCCCAGCACGGGGTCCACTGCCTGGCTCTGTCTTCTCCATTTGGATCGGTCTTGGTTGTCCTCTGGGGCGAGATCCACTTGTCTTCAGTGATTGCATCCACCCACCGCTTCTTTGGTCTTCCTCGTGGTCAACGGCCTACAGGACCAAGTCGGAGGGCAGTTCTCGACACCGAATTCTCCTCACTCCCCACGACATGTCCATACCACCGTGGGTGCGCTTCCCTCCTCTTCTTTTTGATTGGGGCAACTCCGAGTCATTTTCGAATGCCTTTTGCCACATGATCCAGGCGGGTTAAGCCCACTATCCACCTGAACATCTTCATACACAAACATCTGTGTGTTAATTATAAAAATAAAAGATAAATAGATAGACAGATAGATCCCCTTTAAAATAAAAGCAACAAAATGTTATTGTAATATAACACAAAACTGCAAAAGCCTCTAAGCCAATCGCTGATGGGAAAGAGTGTTTGGTGACCGGGTATTTCGGTCAAACTGGATGATGTATACTTGTATGTCTTTGAATCCTAATTTCCCATTGACCTCACGCAGGCCCTGAAATGCCAGATTTGACCTGGAGGCCATACAAAGTGTAGGTGTGCTATAGAGAGAGGTACCCCAGCACAAAAATGCTCAAAAACATGAAAAATTATTCATAACCTGGCACAGCAGCCACATAACACCACACATGTGCACACCCTTGGGCACACACACAGAGAAAGAGAGAGGGTGGCAGACTCAGCAACACTGAACAAATTGGAATTGTGCCTACATTACAAAATTTCAACCCACAAATAATATTTATCTTTACTGTCTGCCTAAAAACCACAGCTCAAGCCCCATTTAAAAAAAATAACAATTGTGATAATTGCATGGTTTTAGATTAGGGCCTTCATTTGCCATTCGAGGAGTCACATATGCACAGTCGTTCTTACTTGACAGTGACACTTGTTGAGCAGAATCTGGTAAATGAGTAGGTCTCGCAGATGAGAAAAATGGAGGCTGAGCTTGTGCTGAATTCCTTTCATCTTCTTTCTCAAGACATCATTTAATGAATTATAGGTCTTTGTTTCACCATGATTTTCATCTTGACATAAATTCGGCTTTTGTTTCTCACAGGAAAGCGCAGCTGTTCAAGAGGAGGGACAGCTCGCAATCTGGCATTTGTGAAATGAGCTGCCACTCAAAAAAAAACAAAAACAACAAATATTGACCTATGATCATGTGGTAAAGAAGAAGAAATCGTTTTTATTCTTAATTAAGCCTCTTATTGAATAAGTATTTAATAATTGCCTAACCATCCATAGAAAAGTGCTAGCTGAGAAAAAAAAACCTTCCAACGGGAAATTGCAGTTGTGGAGGGGACATAACTTGCACTTATTTTGTGTGTGTGATGCATGCACCTTGCAGTCATTGAATTGATCATGAACTCCTCTGTATACTGAAGGATGCCCAGGTTGCATGCTTTTTCTGCTCTCAGTGATTGGTGCACGTATCACTCTGGTCGATTTAATTAAATTTACAATAGTTTGAATGATACAGCTTTAAGCAGAGCATGAGTTCATTGCGCTTCAGCTCACAAGCACTGTAACGTCAAAAGTGTCATGGTCTGCTGGGGCAAGCCGTGTGGTGATTATTTAGGACCCGGAAGCGGCAGCTCTGGTGCAGGTGAGTATTTATTTACAAAAGTAAATACAACAGAAATGGCGCGGGTGAAGCTGTAACAGAAAACCTAAACTGTGCAAACTAACAAAACAAACCAGAACAAAGATGCAGGGAGGTCCGGGGAAAATATACACAGAGAGATGGATGGAGAAACGCAGGGAGACCGAGGGGAAACAACACAGACGAACCAGCAACGACTAAGACAGAAGACACGACTTAAAAACACTCAGAGAACACAGGGAGATTACACGCAGGTGGGGGACACAGCTGGGAGTGATAAACGTGACGAGACTAGGGAGGCAAACTGAAAACACTCACATAAGACGCAGACCTTCACAATAAAACAGGAAACACACACACGCAAAGACACAGACTAGGAAACGTGGACTTAACACAGGAATAGATGGCAGAACAGAATACACTAAAAAGGAGGAACAGAACCAAAATCACTAATAGAAAACACAAAACGCTGGGTCAAAAGGACCCAGGATCATGACAAAAAGGCTTGCAATATGTATATAATCTTTTAATTAATGTGTTTAATAAATGTGTTCATACTTGATATTTTTATGCCAAGAACTGCAATAATATATAAAGATTCATTCTATACCTCATACATTTATACATAGCAATATAGGCTTTGATATATCTTGTGCAATTCCCATCTATACAGTTACCTAATATTGTTTTTCATACCTGTATCTCATATTGTTTTTAGTTGCATGCCATGGGTCAGGGGAAACATTTCAACCCTCTGAATGTCATGTACATACTGTGGAACTGACAATTAAGGTGACTTTGACTTGACTTTGATATAATTCATTCTCTGGGCCAAAAGCATAATCGCAAATTCCTAATAGGGATTTCTGCCTACTCAGTCCCCTGATTAGATCACAGTGGTCTAGCTATTAGTTGGCAATAACATATTTTATCAATATTTTTTCCTTTTTAATTTACTTGTTCTGCAGTAGAATTGAGTTTAAAAGACCTCTCTATTCCATACCCCCTCTTTCACCCTCTCTTTCACATCGCTGCGCTTTAGAACTGGCAGATTTCTTATAAATTAATGACTCCGTTTTCTCCTATGTATTTTAGGCGCACTGAAAGTTGAACAAAAAATGTATAATGCAAAACTGTCTTCATAGAAATCAGCTATATGCCCACATTATTCAACATCCAATCTGACTGACGTTCACCTGAACTTGTACACGTGCATGCGTGGGTAGATGTGCGCTTCCTGCTATTGCCTGTCAAGTATTAATGAAAGGAGAATATTGAGTTCAGCACCAACTGTATGGCCATATTAAAACAATATTCCAAAAAGCTTTAAAATGGAAATAAAAAAAATGTAACATTTGTAAGGCCAAGTTTCTGAGTGCTAACATGCCTTCGGTTCCAAAATTCAAACAAACTCTGAGGCACCACTGGGAATTAACCTCCTGAGACCTGAACTCTTCCACGGCATGCATTTCTAATTTTTTTTTTTTTACCTGATTTTTGTTTCTAAGAAAAATGAGAACCACATATAAGGATATTCGTTTAAAATTTCAATAGGACAGTAGCAGTATAATGTCCCCGTAAGTGGATATCAGGCCCTTGTAGAGCAAAATTTTGTAATTTGGTCTAAATAACCCAAAATGTGATGTCCACATATGTGGACGCCAGGTCCTAGGAGGTTAAAAATGGCCCAGATTCTATTCATTTCAGTAAAATGATCATGGATCTCCTAGTTATTACAATAAGATTTATCATACAGCACTGGCATCTGACTAGCTGACATAAAATGATGTGTTACCTGGTGCTAGCTATTGGTAGTTAGACTGATATAAACAATTAGTACAAGGAAGATGTATGTTGCAGGTTAAACTCAAATTCAAATTCAAATTGTATTTGTCACACACACACAACCATACACAGTATGACATGGGGGTGAAATGCTTGTAGCTGTACAATGCCCGACCATTAAATGACAGAAAAAAAGTTTTACAGTATTTACAATTTACAGGTTATTACAAAATTTACAAATTAACTTAGAAATTTACAGTAAAAAATGTCCAAATAGCAGAAAGAGATTATAAAGATTATAAATTATAGGAAATGTGTGGTGGTGCATGTGGTGATGTGATGTCTGTGACAGTCCAGTCCTATACCTGGTTCAGGGCCCGAATAGCCTGGGGGAAGAAGCTCCTCCTCATTCTCTCTTTTGGCCTTAAGGGAGCGGAAGCGCTTCCCAGACCTCAACAGTGAGAAGAGTCCATTGTTGGGATGGGAGAGGTCCATCATAATCTTCCTAGCTTTGGACTTGCACCGCTTGGTGTAGATGGACAGCAGGTCAGGGAGCACTGATTCAATGATGCGTTCTGCTGAGCGCACCACTCTTTGCAGATCTCGTCTGTCCTGCTTGGTGCTGTTCCCAAACCAGGTGCAGATGTTTCTTGTCAGGATGCTCTCGATGGTGCAGGAGTAAAAATTCTTGAGCACCTTCAGTGGCAGATGGAAGTCTCTAAGTCTTCTGAGGAAGAAGAGACGCTGACGGGCTTTCTTAACCAGGGTGTTGATGTGACAGGACCTGTCACATCAACTGTTCTCAAATATCTAAAAGTTCAACTTGAGGGCCCCTGATGGGAGAGCCAAACACCATCATATGGCAGGAAGAATGTGCCCGAAAACTGACCAAACTACAGGAAAGGTTACTCATATGTTGCTGCATGGTTTGCATCACTTGTTATGAAAAAGTTCTGATCCTGAGCTTAATATCCATATTTAAAATCTTGAGGGTGATCATTTTCTGAAGTGTTCAAATATTTGGTAACTGGGACACTGTGAGCTTGTGAGCTGTAGTCTATGGAGATCATAAAAACTTAGCTTAAAGAGAAGCTGCACAGGAATGACTGTAGATGCTGAAAATTTCCAATGATTGTGGAACTGTGTTTCCACTATATAAAGAATTACAAAACATTAAAAATGCTTTGATCCAGAAAAGAAGATGATCAGTATAGATAGATAGATAGATAGATAGATAGATAGATAGATAGATAGATAGATAGATAGATAGATAGATAGATAGATAGATAGATCGTATTTGTTTGCTTGCTTGTGCAAGAACGTGATACTTCTAGAAATGCAACTGACATTTAAAGCCTCACATTGTGTATGTAGTGAAGTTCTTAAAGGAATTTGGGCCATAATGATTAGTGTCCAGTTATATGTGAAAGTTGCTCACTGTTTCTTTGAATAATGGCCAAAAAAGTTTTGTTTGTTTGTTGTTGTTGTTGTTTTGTTTTTTTTGCAGAACATTATAACTGCAGCTGAACCTGAACTTTAACCGTTTTCATACAAAATGTCTTAATGTAATAATTTTGTCTTTCTACATATTCATTGCAGATATCGTCAGAGTTAGTGAGTTCATTTTTGAGGTCCCAGTGTTTTGTTTGTCATGGAGCCTCAGTTCTTAGAATCAGATCAGACAATTCAAAAACATAATGCAGGCTAAGGATTTTTGACACAATGGTATAAAAATGAATGCCATAATATGTTTGGGTGTAAAAAGAGCAACCATGAGAGCCTAAAACTCCCTGTAGTAAAGACAGACACTCTGAAAATCCGCAGATAGACAATTTTCAAAATATAATGTTTGAAAATTCATTTTCCTATGTACAATTATAAAGATTGCTCTCTATACAAGGGCCCAAGCTGAAAGTCAAATCTGCCTGGACTCAAAAACATTTCCCCAAAAATCTGCCAGTTCAAAGAACAACAAAAAAAAGATAAAATATCCAGAAATGCGTCTATGTCTTCTGGGCCACAGCTCATTTAAAATAGACTGAATTGAAGAAAAACCATCCAGGAGTCTGAACAATCTGAAAATCTTTTTAGAAATCAGGGACACTGTGTGCTGTGGGCTAAAGAACAAAACAGCTATGCATCTATGAATATGCACACAGTTTAAAAGCCAGGATCTGTGATGGTATCTGTGAGTAAATGCACATTATGTAGGTAACTTGCATATCAGTAAATGCCTCTTTAATGACGATCAATATATACAGGTTTTGAAGCACCATGTCTTTTTTGGGGAAGGTCTTATTTGAGCAGGATAATGCAAAACCAAGTTATTCATTACTTATTACAACAGCATATCTCTGTAGTGAAAGAATCTGAGTGCCAGTGGAAAGGAAAAAGACAAAAATGATAGAAAATTGAATTTAAATAAGTGCTGAATAAATTTGCACCAGGATCTGCTTTTTCAGGGACCATTTTTACAAGCTTTTCTCATTTCCACAATGTCACGTACTTAGTATGGACCCAAAGGCATCGGACTGTAACACACAACCTCTTGTTTAATTTTCCAACATGCAGGGAAGTCCGGTAACATTATTGGGAATCCATTAACATCTGAAACAGACACCACGGGGCAAAGTGCTCTGCTGATGTCATAGTCATAGGATACAAAGCCACGGTAACCAATGATGTGCAAATGTCATAACCAAGCAAATGTCAGAAAAATTGTGAAAAGGTTTTTTCTGCCTGAACTTAAATAGCAACAGAAAATTAAAAAATTTAAAAAAAAAACTTGTTAGAGCCATCCATCCAGCTGCATGTGTTTTGCAGGTCTGAAGGTTTTACCCTTGAATTAAAGCAGACATGAAGGAGTTCCTGATGAGCATCAGTATTTCAGCAGCTGGCAGTAACAATGTGTTGTTCTTTAGTGAAAGGCTAAAGCTAACTGCAAAAAACTATATCCAGCACATAACAAATAAATATTTTACTATAAAACGACCACATTTCAGGACTAATCCCTGAGTCATTTTAGATTTTACTCCAGGATATATTGATTTTTGCATTGCATTCACTGGCACAGTGGGTGAGAAAAGACTGTAATACAGTAGAAACCTTGAACTAGGAATTGGTGCATAAGTATTTTTCTTTCCCAATTCACCTATTAATGTCCCGTTGTCAAGGCTGTGAATTGTTTCTGGGCGGTGTACAACCACAGATGGATCCACTGTGGGGTTCTGCTGATGATTCATATTAATGGACCTGACCCCAATCCCTGATTCCTTTTTCTTCCTCCAACCTTTCTACCCCCTGTTCCTCCCACTGTTCACTCTCTTTCTCATCCTTTCCAAACACCTAGGAGACAGATGGACCAACACTCAACTTCACACCATTTAGCTTTTCAAGGCTGCAAAAATAATGTGTGTGTAGGGGTGGAGTGAGCGAGTCGGGCAAAAAAGGATGCGTGCGCTTGTCGATGTGTTTGTGTGTGTGTGTGTCAGACAGACAGAAAAAGACGTGAACAGACACGCTTCCTTCATAAAACACGTCTGTGTGGTTGCACGGTGTGTTTTGTGCATGAAGTTGTGTGTTTGAGAGCATGTTTTTGTGCACAGGAGGTCGCTGACGTGAAGCTGGCAGACAGGGGAACGCGGGGAGTAAATGAAGGACTTAGTGCTCTACACGGCTGACTGGTCAAATCTATGATGCTACCTTGAGCTTCTTTGGCTCAAGTGAGCCAGTCCTGCTCTTCCAGTAATAGAGACTGAGTGCTGTTCTCTATCAAGCCAGAAACCAGCACTGCATAGTGAAGTACATTGTTTTAGTCTTCTTGTTTTTTGGGATTATTACAACCTCAAAATTACATTTCCTTTATAAATATAAGCAGACCTTTACACTCCTGTGACAAAGGACACAACGACGAACGAAGGACACAACGACCAGGACAGAGAGCCCGGGAATCGAACCGACGACCTTCCGGTTACAGATACGCTTCCCAACCCCCTGAGCCACGGGCGTGACAAGAAAGTGACGAGTCAAACAGAAGCAGCTTTTTTATGTGTGTGCTGTAGTTACCTTATGCACCAGTTGGCAAATGGTTGCTGAAGGATGTTAACAGTCGCATTTTGGTCAGTAGCAGGTTGCAGAGGCTGCCAGTAGTTTGCGTGGAAACGCTGACATGTCTTTAAACACAGGCTTAACAAGTGCTGGTGAAATTGTTTTGACATACAGGCACACACAGATACAAACATCCATTCCCACCCTCATGCTCTCATATGCACTTACTCCACACTCAACCAACGTGGAGACAGACATAAAGAGACGCTGTACACACAATCACACTCCCCAAGCGTACTCTACAAACCGGGTCTAGGTACCCTTGCCCCTGGAGGGGGGAACTGCACCCAGACCCAGGTGGTGTTACCCTTTTCCCTGTGGTGGGGAGAAGCAGACCGCCCTGAGTGCTGGTGAAACTGTGATGCAAGCCAGAAATGGAGGTCTGGCGGAGCCAGCACCATAATTGCAAAATTTTCAACTGGCAACAGAACTCCAGCAACCTCTAGCGACTGGAGGTTGCCTTGAGATTGACTACAGCTCTAGGCCTGCCACACAGGCCTGTCCAGAATACATAATGTCCAGAATAAATACACCTTTTTTTATGAGTTTGGCCTTTTTTCCACACATAAAGAGTGTTTTAGATCACTGTAAAGTGACCTTTTGAAAAAATCCTCCCAGGGTGAAGATGTTGTCATTTTTTGATGTGTTGTGTTATTGTTTATACGGTTTTGATTGGCCAGTATTTGGCAGAGCAAAGTCACTGAACAAAAGTTCATAAAAACGTCTTTCTGTATGTCATGTTAGCAAACGTTCAACGCTCTAAACTGACCACAATTTTAATATATATGCTGAAGAGACTTAATGGTGGCTTTAAAACCTTTTCTTTTTTTTTCTACTGCTATCGATGTCAGAGCTGAGCTCAGACTTTAAGCAAACATGGATAAAAGGCCCTGAAGATGGAGAGAAAAATGTATTTGATCATCAAGCTGCTCCAGCAGCTCTAAACTCTTTCTGGTAGGATTAGAACCTAGAGAACACCTACAGACATGTTGTTGTAATGTGGCTGTTATGTTTTAAAGTTCAGGGATCTGACAGAATGCAGGATAAGGATCAGTTGTGATTATTTCAGTAATAACTTGTGTAATCGTGTTTTTGCTTTCATGCACTCCCGACTGCACTTTCACCTTTAAGGTGGATGACATCACTGAATCCTGTGACTGATGTAAGAAAAATAAGAAGCATACATTGCCATAATTACAACCTAAAATCACTGAAATGAAGACTAAACCTTGCATTGTCTGTTACATGGTGAGTGTGTCTATGTGGAGATGATGTCCCTGTTCTATGATATATGACATCACGATTGTCTCCTTGAAATAGATGATGAAACTGACTGTCACTCCTGTGCAAAGTAACGCAGCAGCTGTACAGGGCCACTGTGACGAGGGGGCAGAGCCACAAAGCCAAACTTTAATTTTTTTTCTAAATCCTTTGATCTGGCCCTCACCCTGTGGTTGTGTGTTTTCAGGAAGAGAGATTAAGATTCTGGACACGAAAACTCGAAATTAGTTTTATCCGGGACCTGAGAGTAGAGCAGGTGAGGTGAATCAGTGACTTGGCAAAAGCACCTACTGGGACTGGTGCCTTGGGTGTGAACAGACCATGGGTGACTGCTGGGAAGCGACCACCTGGGCAGAACAGGACATGCTCGAGGAGCTGCATGTTCCATCTGGTGTAGAAGTGTGTGTGGCCACCCAGAGAGCAGCTGAAAGAAGTTTGTTATCTGTTATCATTTTGATACTAAAGTGACAAAGCAGATGGCTCACAGGACAACTTCACTGCTGCTCCTAAACTCAAAGCCGTGTAGATGTTATAAGGAACATGTACATCTGGTTTTCTTTTTTTTCTGCAATGCATTTAAGTACTTCACTGCAATGTTAATGAATTTGATACTGAATACCCTAAAACCCCTGAAAAGATGTGACAATTCTCATGCAGTCCCAAGCTATCATTTAAAAGTGCAAGTCACAAATTATGAATAAAAAAATAAAAAATTGTCTTTGCTTCGCTTTTTTTTTTTTTAATTTATGGTCCAAACTGTAACATCTAAGGGTATCTCCTAGCTGATGTTTTTTCCTTTTCTTTTAACCAAAATTAGAAGTCTATAGTAGTTAACTGAAATAAGAAGAACATTTAAAAATATTAATTTTTCCCATCCTTCTTTTCCATAGAGCAGCTTTCACTGATGACAGACCACCTTATTGCCAAGTGCGAATCTATCGCGCAAGGTGCCATAGCAGCATTATAGTGGTACAGTAGCGGCACAGCATTAAAGGAAGATTTTAAGTAACATATTACATAATTATAACATAACTGCTTGATGCTTTACATGTTTTACAACATCCTTCAACTCTTCAGGAGCTGCACAATATTTTCACATATTAAAATTGAACCTATGGGTTTTTGTATGTTGCATGCTGGACTATGCTTTTGAACTTGTTCCTTAAAGCCCTGTTTTATCAGCATGTAACTACATCAGTAGTTTCTATCCACTGTCTAATCTCTTTGTCATATAGTGTAACTAGCGAGTGCCCAGTAATGCTCTGATGAGTCATTTATTTACTTTTGGGTCTCACAACACCAGCTGCATGTATCTCCTCCTTGTATGCCTTCAAAACTTAATGTTAGGGTATGGACAGACTAGTGCTGGTCAGTTGATGTTGTTTTTCTCCTGTAAGCAGGTGTTTCCAGGGTGGAGCTGCCACAGGTGAGGCCGTTTCCCAGTTGACCTGGATTGGCTTCATCAGCATTTTTAAGAAGAGATTGCTCCACTTCTGTGGTAACACTTGGCCGTGTTAAATTAGTAACTTAGCGTCTTCATTTTGCTGTTGCTCTCAGACATGTTTGAGCTTGTGTCTTTGTTGCGCATGCTAGGAAACATAAACGCATCGCTATATCATTGATATTGTAAGATGACACTTTTCATCTGGCCAACATTTATGCTGGTATTAGTGAGGTTTGCTTTTTGTTTTCACAAAGTCTCTTTTGTGGTTTTCTGAAGAGTAAAGTTTCAGCTCAATGTCTGTCTCGAAATTATTAAAAGAAATGCTGCTAGTAACAGAAATGTTAACCACACTCAGCCTGAGCCCAGTTCCTGGCTCAATAGGCAAACAGCTGGCATCTTCCCAGAATAGGTTTTTACCACAGCCAGAGGTAGGGTAGCCTTTAACCCAGATATGACCAACCACTCGGTATTTTAGAATCTGTGCAGCTTCACAGTACGTACAAGAGGGAAGATATGAAATCCATAGATCCAGGCAAAGCTTTAACCAGTGTTAACATCCTTGTCAGGGGGGGTTATCAGGGTAGGAAAGTCAGCCAGAAATTCAACAGCTTTGCCTTGATACTCAGCTCTCTCGCTACAATGACAGCCCCATATAGCATCAGCATTACTACATACATACATGATCAATCTGTCAGTCTCCACTCTGCCTTCGTTCTGAGTAATTATTTTTAAAAAGACAGAAGAAAAAGTTTAATTTCTTCTAGTATTAACTTTAAAATGTTTCATTTTATTTAACTACACTGTATTTCGGTATTTCTTGTCTGTACTTGTATTTTTCTTTTACTGTGTTTTTATTTATGTGTATATTTTCATTTTTTTGTCTTGGTAAAGCACTTTGAGGTGCCCCAGTAGTAAGCTATGCTATACATAAATGCTGCCTTGATTATTTTCATTATTCATAAACACACACACACACACACACACACACACACACAGTCTGAGACTAATACAGGCATACAGTTGATACCCATAAGGGGCTGATTAAAGAAAAAGTGTGATGCCCATTTCTCAATTCCAGGGTCAATGAATACCAATGAGCGACAGATACTTTATACAAGTCTGTAGGTGTGTGTGCGCGCGTGTGTGTAAATAACAAAGAGGAAAAAATAAGAACTTTCACTTTGATGCATCCTGGCAGCACTGCATACGCAGGTTTGTGAATTTATTTTCATCCTTTTTATCTTCGAGGTTCATATGTCTCTATGACATCTGGATCTTTATTGTTCCCAGTCCATAGATCACTTATTAAACCAAGTAATGAGGAGGTCATGCATAATTTCATTTGCTCTAGCGGTACCTGGGGACATTTTCTTACTTCACTAAAATCTATGATAGTTTCCTTTTGAAGGGCCATAACTCTCCTTCAGTAGTAGGCATCGGGGTCACAGATGCTAAATGGGCCATTTATAGATTCCTGGTGGAAGGAGAATATTGTGTTGAGTCATTTCAAACCTCTTATTGAGGCTATTTGACTTCACGTGGTTTAATTTGCTCGCGGTGATATATCTGATAAAGTACCAGGCTTTCAAATCATTCTTGTAGCATTGCCTCCTATACACACACACTTTTCCATACCGAGTGCAAAGCAGGGCATAAAAGATGTTATTTAAGAAGAGAGACTTCAGTTAGGCAAATCGAATATCAATATTATTGTCCAATAGATATTCTTACCAGCAGGGCCCCATGGGGATTTGTAATGATTACTGGTAAATACAATTATGTCCCGAGCAACAGGACTTCAGTCAGCGCACAATTTTGATCACAGCAGTCGTGTGTTTGGATTTGCAGTTCAATAGTCACAATTTAAACCCATTTCCATTTTCATAAGACATCTGCAGGCATTATTATTTAGCCATTGCATTAACTACCACCAACTGCATTGTTTACATTGGAGAGAAAAACATTCATTAGATATGATTTCTCTTTTTTTGCCTTCTCTTTATTCTGCTTTGTTTATGTATATATAATGTTCAATGATAACCACAAGTTGCTTGCAGACACACACCCCCACAGATCTCATATGGAGAAATATCAAATCGCTACAAACAAATAACATCAGCACAGCATATGTGAAAAATTAATGTCCTTGGAGGCGGTTCATGTATGACAATCTGAGACTTTGAAAGATAGGGAAGGCTGCCCGAGTGATGCGGCGCATGTTTTTCTCCCTGCCCTTCGCAGCTTGAGAAGTGTGCCGCCACTGGTCAGTTGTCCTGCAGGGACGGTTGCCAAGCTTATCGGCCTGTTACAAATCAGGCAGAGAAATTGCAGCAGGAACATCTCTCCCTTTTCTCTCTGCTCTCGCTCACCAGGATCACTCGAGGGGATTGAAGCGCTAAGAACACAGCACAAATCTTTACTTCTCTCTTTGGCTTGCATCTACCTCTGACTTTTTTTTCTACTTTTCTGTCCCTGTGCTCGAGAAAAGTTACATTTTGTAATAAACTGTTCCAGTATATGACTAAAGTGTATGATCTAGCATAGAGTGCTGTGAAAAGATGCTCCATTCCTGATTTCATCTTTGAAGTTTTGGGCACATTTGTCACATTTACATGTTTCAGATCTCAAATAAATTTTAATATTAGACAAAGATAATCTGAGTAAATACAAAATACTGTTGTTGTTTTTTTAAATTAAAGATTTAATTTACTTAGGGAAAAAACTATTCAAACCTACTTGTGTGAAAAAGTAGTAGTAAAAGTAGTTCCCCTAAACTTAATGACTGTTTGTGCTGCCCGAGGCAGCAACAATAACTGGCAATGAGTCTTTAACATCACTGTGGAGGAATTTTTGCTCACTCTTGTTTGCAGATTTGTTTTAATTCAGCCACACTGGAGGTTTTTTCGAGTGTGAACAACCTGCTGAAAGCCACGCCGAACCATTTAAGTCTGATTTAAGTTCAGGCTTTGACCAGGCAACTCCAAAATCTTCATTTTGCGCTTTTGAAGCATTCAGAGATGGACTTGCTGGTATGTTTCGGATCATTAACCTGCTGCATAACCTATGTGATCTTGAGCTTCACAGCACAAACTGATCTCTGGAATTCACAGTTCTATCAACTGCGGCAAGTCATTCTGAAGCAGCAAAGCAGCCCCAGACCATCCATGTTTGACTGTTGGTACAATGTCCTTTTTTTATTTAAATACTGTATTAGTTACCAGATGTAACCAAAATCAAACGTTCCAAAAAGTTCAGCTTGTGTCTCATCAGGGCACAAATGTTTTTCCCAAAAGTCTTTGCGATCATCAAAATGTATTCTGGCAAATATGAGGCGAGCCTTTTTGATCAGCAGATGTTTTCAACTTGGAACTCTCCCACGGATGCCATTTTTGCCCAATTTCTTCTTCGCTGTTAAATTGTGAATTCTGACTGAGGAAAGTGAGCCCTGCAGTTCTTTAAATGTTGTTCCGGGTTCTTCAGTGACCCCCTAGATGAGTCGTGGATGCACTCATGGAGTAGGTTTGATAACTAATAGCTGTCACCGTGGAGCGCAGGAGTCCCCAAGCCTTAAAAATTGATTTTTGAATCCTTTCCTGACTGATAGATGTCAGTGATTTTGTTTGTCAGCTGTTGTTGCTTTTTGAGCTCTTTTAGCCTACTTCACTTTGTCAGACAGGTTCCATTTAAGTGATTTGTTGATTCATCAGGTCTGGCAGTAACCACGTCTGAGTGTGACTAGTGAAACTGAACTCAGCTTTCCAAAAAATGTTAATAACATTCAATTTGTGCTTTAAAAATGGGGTAATTACTTTTTAAAAACTTTTTATTAGGTTTTTATTTCAGCATCACCGAGGTTTGACTAGCTTTTTTCACTTAATAAATGAAATCATCATTTAAAAAATGAATTTTGGATTTATTCTGTGTAATATTAAAGTCTGATGAGCGTGACTAATTTGCTACAATATAAAAAAGAAAGGAAGGAGGCAACACTTTTTCATGGCTGTTTCATTCCTGCCTTTACACAATCCATGTATAAAAAGTGTCAAAGATTAAATATCCAGTAATTCCTGTCTCTGTCTTCTACAGCCCTGTGTAGCATTCATTCTTCTTTTAACAGCAGGACACAAACATCTGGGGACTGAGGAGACCAGCCGCTGGACCTTTGGTAGTGGAATGTAATCTCATTCTTATGTGATACGGGACTCTAGCTGCTCAGTACTCCTGGGTCTTCTTTGTCATATTTTTTTAATCTTATGTTACATTATTTAATGTTTTGAGCTGGCGAAAGGTCTGAAGTGCAGGCAGGCATGCTCAGCACCCAGAGTTTTCAACTAAAAAGCATTGCTGTGTGCGGCTTTGCATTGTCTTGCTGACACATGCAAGGCCTTCCCTGAAAAATACGTCATCTGGAAACCTTTGACCATTGATGGTGCCTTTCCAGATGTGAAAGCTACAAATTCCATATGCACTAACGCACTCTCCTACAATCAGAGATGGAGGGTTTTGACCTAAGCACTGATAACAAGCCATAATGGTCCCTCTCCTCCTTAGTCTGTAGTCTATGTTTGCCAAAAAGAATTTCACATTTCAATTCGTCTGACCACAGTTTTCCACTTTGACTTTATCCATTTTAAATGTGCTTTTGCCCAGAGAAGTCTGCAGCATTTCTGGATCACGTTCACATATGGCTTCTCCTTTGCACGATCGAGCTTTAACCTGCATTTGTGGATGGCGTGGTGAGCTGTGTTCACAGACAGTGATTTCTGGAAGGGTTCCTGAGCCCATGCAGTGACTTCCATGACAGAATTGTGCCTGTTTTTAATGCAGTGCCACATGAGGAATTTCAGCCTTGTCTTTTGTGCACAAAAATTCCCAGAATCTTTTGATGATATTATGTCCTGTAGATGATGAAAGATTCAAAGTGATGATCTCATGTTGGAGAACATTATTCTGAGATTGTTCAAAAATTTGCAGACAGCCTCTGCCCATCTTAACTTCGGGAAAACTTTGCTTCTCGCAGATGCTCTTTTTAAAAGTTGTTGCTTCCTGAGTTGTTGCTAGTTAGTTACAAAATTTTAAAACAACTGCTTCTTTTTAGTACCACTTACTTTTGCAGTGTTTTGTTGTCCCGGACTTTTGGACCCCTGTAACCCTGGATTTCCCCCACTTGTATCACACCTGGTGTCTCTGTAAATAAAAATCTTTATTGAACTGTGAATCCCGGTCTGCGCCTGAGTCCACTCCATTGCCCGTGACATTTTATCAGTTTAAATATTTGATTTGTCTTCTATGTTTGTGACCACAACATTAGTTACATGGCATTCCGATTTTATTTCCATTTTACACAGCATCCCCACTTTTCTGGGATTGGGTTTGTATTTTCAGAACTGCAGTTTACAAATAGCATGTTTTATGAGTGTGGGTGTAGCTTTCACTCAAATATACCTGAAAATATGATGAAAGAAAGCCCGAAACATTTAATAAGGTTGGGCAAAAACAGCTCTTGGGGATTTAACTTGCATTCATGGGTCAAATTTGTTTAATGATGTATTTTCCTTTTTCATGTGGATAATTGGCTGCATGAAAGAGGCAGATAACAGGCAGATTCGCTACTGACAGTAGCCTAAGTAGACCATAAAGCAGTCACAAGCTATGTTATATTTTGTGTTAAAGGAGGAGGAAAAAACGGCTGGATGGCCATTCCCTGCTGACAGATATCATTATTTATAATTGCATGAACATATTTTATGAAATAGAAGAAGTCGTCATTGGTATGATATATTTTTCAAAAAAGTGAGAAGAGTCAGAGACAGGTGATAGTTTGGACTAGAGCATCACAATGTCTTAACCAATATATATGTTTTATAATTGTGTTTCAAAATAGATACTCCCTCAAACTGTTAGGTCTGATACTAGAGTAATTGTACCTGTAAGGAAATATATTTAAAATCAACCTGGCAGTATCACAGGGTTTCCCCCAAAACCATCTTGCAAATTAATCTCCTCTTTTGTGAGTCAGACTGTGCAGATGGCATGAAGAGATGGATCGAGGTAGGGAGAGAAATGGGTCATACGTGACACAAAAAACTGATTTTGTTTCATAATTGAATAAATTCATCTGATATTCTGCTGTCTCATAAGGGATAACTAGCAGTTTAAGTTTAGCAGGGTTCCCTGTACTCAACTATGGACAGAGGTGGGAAGTACATATACTTTGTTAATGTACTTAAGTAGAATTTTCATGTATTTGTACTTGAGTAGTTCTGACAGCTTTTTACTTTTACTTCCTACATTTTTAAACAAATATCTGAACTTTCTACTCCTTACATTTTCAAATCTTTTGGTTTAAGGCATTTGAGGGACTTATTTCACGTCACTGTGTTCCTTCAAACATCAAACCGATTTGAGCATAAACACAAACACATGGGTGAAGCTCTCAATAGAATTTTTTGTCAGTTGTAATACTTTTCTCCATGCTGAGCTCTTACAGCTGATTTTATGGTTCGCCCAGCTGCTGAATCCCACACAGCAAATTCAAAAGTGTCAAATGTTTTGGTGTTAGTAGACTTCTTGCAAAAGTAGAGTTAATTTTACTCTAAGTAGAGTCACATTCTTTTAATGTAACTCTGAGGTTACTCTGAGGTTGATAGTATTTAAAATCGAGTGTTAAAAATTAGTGTTTCTATGTCAAATCTGGAGGTGTTACAATGGAAACATTAACTCTTGACCTCTTAACTCCGAACTCCTAGAGGGGCTATGACACCAATAGAGTAAATTCACAGACTCCGCCCCCAGCACCACAGATTCCGATCCAAGCTGAAGTGAAGCTGTTTCAGAACATTTTGCTCTACATATTTCTGAGTTGTTTGCCATGCTTGGTAAGTAATTTTTTGTGAGATTGTTTCAATTGTTATTATTAGCATTTACTTCTGTGGCTTTTTGGAGTTGAGACAAAGCTGTGTGAAAGGCATTAGCCACGTTGCTCGGTGATAGCATAATATTCTGTGTTAGCTAGCTGAAAGGTATTGTTTGTGGGCAAATACCACAGCCTTGAAAAAAAGCTTGCATATGAATTTTCAGTCAAGTTTTTGGTTAAAATTCACCTAAAACGATGTCTACATTGTGAAATGTTGGTATAATGCTACATCAAGCCTGAAAACGATGTCCCACAAAAAAAACGAGCTAACAGCTAGTGATGGGTCGTTCGCGAACGAAATGGGTGGGTCGTTGAAGTGAACGACGCGAGCCGGCTCCTTATCGCGAGCCGTCACGGTTTTTTTTTTTCTTTCTCTCAGCCTCTCTCTCGCACTTTTTTTCTGCTTCACTCAGCACGTGAGCCTTGTGCTTTATGCTGGGCAGAGGGGGGAGGGGCGGTAGTTACACTACACAGAAACAGAGCCAGAGGGAGAGAAAGAGAGCCAGGGACAACAACGTCACATTAGAAAGGTATAGAGATTGAAAATGTGATGTCATTCAAGGGTAAAACCGCAAAGAATTCTGGGAACTCGTGGCAAGAGGTACTAGCGCACGCAGGCTTTCAATTGAAATCAGTTACACAGCGATAAAAAGAAACACAAAAAACTGTCAAGAAGCTGTTGTATTATTAACTGCAATAGCCGGTCGCATGACAGCCACGGGAAGCCGACGGGTAAAGAGATCGTTTTTTATGTCGGATTACGTCGTTGAAGAGAAATTATTCGAGCCATGTTTCTGAAGTAAAAAGAGGCGACGGACGGCCTGGATTGCAGCCATTCAAAGACCAAATATAACGTCCCAGAACATTCCAGCTCACAGGTTAGTCTGCTCCAAGCATTTCCACAAAGGTCAGTGTTTTGTAGTAGTTAATACGTCATTTTTCATAACATAATTGGTGATATAGGTTACAAGCAAGTCTGGCACTGAACAGAAATTGTGGCGCTATGCTATCACTAATTGCCCAGTACGATAACAACATACAATATTATTGTCACTGCTACATTTCTGTAATGCGAACCAGAAATTATTTCCACTACTAATTAATTACCGTTGAGCTCAAAGGTCCTATTAATAAACGGTTAACGAATGTGTATTTATGAAGACGATTTGTGAGACTGGTAAACTTATGATACGTACGATGGTCTTTCGTTCTACACGGTGCATTTCATGGTCCTGTACCCATCCGTCGTTAAACTGTTCCTGGGCTTGTTGCAGTGACCTGAAGTTACTGAACTTCATGAGTGTATGCACTCACTCCAAGAACCGTATAATTATAAATATGAGCGTGGTGAAAGTTGGGCAGCACGCTAACGTATTTTGTCCACTCTGTGTGCTCGTAAGGGTAAAAACCTTTCACCCCTTTGATTTATTCCCCGTATCTTTTCTTTGACTTTTCATCAAGTCTGACTTTGTACGGTCCGGCATTGTTCTCCTTCGTTTTGTACATAACTTTTTTGGGGGGCAAAGAAAAAGCAAGAAGGTACTGGAACCGGAGAAAGAACGTTTTGCGGTGCTGCAAATGCTTGCATTTGATGCGGTACTTGGATTGTTTTGCCACGAGTTACCGGCATGCAATGCGCGAAAGTCACGTGGTCTGTCAATCTCTATAGTAATCATCCACAACTATTTTCAGTTGCAGATGATAAAGGATTCAGAAAGTTTATTCATGCAGGCCCATATGACAGAGAATGTGCATATTCTTTTTGTTTTCATATTTTAATTTATATTTAATTGTGTTGTGGTTTGCAGTGTTTTGTGTTGTTTCACTTTAATTTTGTAAAAGGAAAAAGCTGAAAATTTAAATAGTTAAAAGTTGAAATGTGAATAGTTGATTTTTGTATTATATGATTTATTTATTACATTTTATGTGGAGTGAATAAATAAAAGTATATTTACGGTGGCCCCTCGAGACAAAGCACATACAAACTTCAAATCACGTACGAACTCTGAAGCAGGTATAAACCCTGAAGCACGTACAAACTCAAAAACACGTAAAAACACGTAAAAACTCCAAAACACGTACAAAAGACAACAGAAGTGCTCCAGGATGCTAGGTGCAGTCTTGAGCTTTTGTTACGTAGTGGCTACACAAGCCAGGAAGTACCAACGACCGGATTTGGTGTGTGGTAGTAACAGGTAAATGAACATTGTTTTTAAATTATTTGAATATATATGAGTGCCTGTGTATAAATACACAAACAATACACACATGCTTTCAATTGTGTAATTTAAGTGATCTAGGTAGCTCTGTTTTGGAAGTTCAGTTAACGCTAGAAATGTGTTTTGGACTTTGTATGTGTTTTGTCTCTAGGGACCACCGCATATATTTATATATAAACATATATAAATAAAACCACTTTTTTACGTTAGTAATTCCTTTTGTGCATAATTTTATATTATTGTTAATAATAAATTAATTAAATCAACAAAACAACCTGAAGAGCCGGTTCGGAGCCGAAAGAGTGAGCCGAACCGAAAGAGCCGGATCTCTAAAAAGAGCCAGAAATCCCATCACTACTAACAGCAGTAGCAGATGTCCTGACTGGGTTGTATGTTTAGATCCCTCCAGAGTTTTGTACACACGGTTTAGGTAAAAATGAAAAAGATTGAGTTTTTAAATTTAGTTCACCATTAACTGTTGTCTGTGTTCTTCAGTTGTTTGAGAGAGCACCATTTTAACAAACATGTTTGGGTAGAATATTGTCTTTAAATATGGGCATTGGATTTGTATCTGGAATCTTTTGGGAAAATACAAGTTATAGCTCAAAAATTATTTGTATTTTTTTTTTATTTTTTTTTTACTGTGCTGCAATTGATTGCCAGATTATTTGTGCAATTAATTAGTGCGCAACTAATTTTTATTGATTCTCCACACAGGATATGCTTGTGAAGGTGGAATATAGGGGAGAGCAGAAGTGATGAATGGAGGACATGCATATTGTATTGAAGAAAAGAACAATGAGCATGCTGTTGCATTTATCTATGTCAGACCGTTTGATAAGCAATATTCTAATGAAAGTGAGAACATGTACATTGCTCCATATTGTTACATGTTTCAGAAAATGTTTTGAAATTGTAGTGCAATTTCCAAAGGAATTTCTAGAAGTTCAGAAGAGTAAAATTCAAACTTTTTAGAATTAATTTGAAGATAACTCTTATGTAGTTAAACTAGAATACTCTGTGAGAGTTAGTATATAAACTCTTAACACCTAGTTAGCATTAATAAGTGTTAAATTATCAACTCCAGACAGATTTGGTACTTAACACTAAATCAGGGTTAACATACCAACTCTCCAACAAGAGTTAAATTAACTCTCATTAAGTATAAGATTATAGACACTTTAAAAGAGTTGAAATCAAATTTGACAGTGTTAATTTGGACATGCTGGATTTGTTGTGCACGTAAACCAGTTCCATACTCATTTTCCTGTCACGCTCTACAATGGAGGCAACTAAAAATAGTGTTTTTTTAGTTTCCTTGTTTTTCTCTGCTCATGTTCTGCCTACCTGTTTCAAGCTAAATGTTTTTGATATAAATAAAGTTTAAAGTATTCCTATTGACGATAATGTTATTACATTATTACATTATTGTAGCACAAGTTTCAGTTAACTTTGCATAGAAATAAGTGGTAAAATTTTTCACCAAGGAGCTACTTTTACTTTCTTACTTACTTACTAGGAATCGGTACTTCAGCTTTTACTGAAGTATTTTTTAACGTTAGTGTCTGTTAGGGATGGGTACCAGTATCCAGTGCCATGATGGCATGTTCTGACATAAACGGTAGTAACCAGACCGAAAAGCAGCGCACATTTCGGTGCTTAATTTCGGTGCTTTTTTTTCCTGAGCTGTGATACACTTTAGATTCTAGCCAATCATTTTACGTTTCCGAGGATAGTAGGCGGGTCCAGGTACGTACGTTCTTGTAGAGCAGAGCTACAGATTAAAAATGCCCAAGGGGAAGCGGTCAAAAGTATGGCTGTACTTCACAGCAAAATATGCAAACTCAGCAGCCTGCAACAAGTGCTTTAAGGTGATACTGTGATACAGTCAAAGGAGGTAACACCTCAAATCCGATGAAACACCTGGCGACGCATAGCGTTTTTTTTAAAAGCTGAGAAATGCACTGTATTTGATAGCTTGCTGCGAGACCTCACACCGGCACCGGTTGTGGTGCCTGTTATCGGACCCGGAGTTAGCAACATCCCCCAAAAACCCGAAGAGGAGAGTCCTGGCCCCTAGCCCTGCCAGTGTAGCAGAAATGATGAGGATGATGATGGCAGCAGCAGCCGTTCTTCTCTGCGTGAGTAGCTTAATGTTGTTCGTGTGTAATTTACGTTGAGTAGGCTAACCATGTTATTATATTAATAATGCATGTAAGGTGAACTAGCAAACATCATCATAGCTACATGCAGCTGTCGTCTTGTTTGATGGCAGATACTCCCTTCACCCTGGCCAAAAAGGCTAAAATGACCAAAGAAAAAGTGGGAAACAGCTAAACATGAGAGGTTTTTGGACAAAGTTTGTGTTTTTTCCATTGTTTAAGCACTGCTTCCAGCCAAGAGTGATATCATATATGCCCCATAGCTGCAGAAAAGGCTAACATTGTTATCTTTTTACAAAAAAACAGCTGAACATGAGAGGTTTTTGGACCAATTTTGTGTTCTCCATTCTTTAAGCACCGGTTCAAAAGTACCGGTTTGGCACCGGTATCGGATAACACCTAAACGATACCCATCCCTAGTATCTGTACTTCTACTTAAGTACAGAATGTCTATACTTTGCCACCTCTGACTACAGAACTAAAAAGGGTTCTCCAAAAACTCACAAAGTCGCAATAACTCAGTCAATCAATTGGTTCTTTTGAAAATCACAAATATCCACAGAATCTTTAGCCCACAAAAGTAATGGAAACACCAACATGTTGCAAAATGATCGGAAGAATTATACAAGTTAAAACTTTGTAGCAGAAAAATAACACACATCATGGAAAAAGCTATTCTGAATGGAAAAACAAAGGTGATGTTTTTATGTCACGCAAGAGAACGTGATCAAAATCTGGCGCTTCAAGCACACGACTGCTGAAAAATTTATGAAGGGATCTAACTGGGATAAAAGAGGTCTTGAGTGCCTGTGTCTTTTTCTTCTGAAGCACTCCTGCTACATCTAAAATATGAAACCGAATGTCAGTTATTCATCGTTAGAATGCAACGCTAATTATGACAATTACACAGTGACATAAATTAGTGGATTGCAAACAAGGCATTTCAGGCTGCTCAACAACAGTACTTTCTGCATTAGGAAAAATAATATTGGTCTCTAAGTTACAGTGTGATCACTATTTTTATTTTTTGTAAATTAGTCTCCTTTTGCGGTATTGTACCGTTCCTATATTTGATTGAGATACACGGAGGAGTGCACTTGCAGCAAAGTTCTACTGTCATCTTCACCTCGCATACAAATGTTTATTATACTTCAAAATCACATCTATCATTACTAGCATTTGGTGTTTGCAACTCGGAAGCCACAGAGTGCATTTTTGGATAACTAGGAACCATCAAAACTGCTATAGGTGAATCCTAAAATGAAAAATGTTTCCTGGAAGTGCAAGTAGTATGTCCCTCTAAGGCTTTATCCCACTCATATACAACTGATATAAAGACAGAGTTCATACTTCATCTTTTCTGCTGCTGCAGGTGGTAGTGGTGATGGTGATGGGGGACTTAAGAACCAGCAGTATTTCATATTTCTGATTCTGGTAATGCACTGCCATGCTATTAACAAATTACCCCAACGCCACACAGGCAGTTAAGTGAGTGAATTAGCTGGTGTTTGAAAATGGTGGCATTAGCACTCCTTCTGCTCAGAAAGTGCGTGCATGTGTAAATGTGTGTGTGCGCTAGGGCCTCTGTGCTTCTTTTTGCTAACTTTTCCACCTTCTCACATGTGCCACGAAGACACATTTCAGCTTACATTTGCGGTATTGAATTCATAATTGCTTGTTGGCCGTATAAATTTCTGCATAATGAAATGCTTTCATAATAATCAATAAAGTAAATAGAGCGAGTCCATTTAAAATGTTGTAGCGTGGGGAAAAGGATCGAGCTGCTTTCGGTGCTTCAGTGTGTTACCGTATCGCTGTTTATAGCACGTAGAAGAGAAGCCGAGTGGATTCCAGTTTGGAAAGAAAATCCCCACTTGGATACTGCTATCTTTCTTTCCTGGGTGATGACATGCAGGAGGCGAGGAAGGATGGATGTCTGTCTGTGGTGTTGGAACCAGTCCTGGCACTTAGGTGCCCCCCACCCCACCCCCCCACCCCCAGTTGTCCATTCTTTCTAGCCAGCTCATAGTGGATTGTGCTTACTCTCATTTAGTCAGGCCTATTTGTCTTTCCTCTAAAGCCCAACCTGCTCCAGAGATGTAATTCCATAAAAGCATTCAATCAATACACCAGAAACTGTACTCATCTATCATTTGTGGAGAAAAAAAAAACAAATAGGGAAAATTGTGTGTGTCACTGTATTTGCAAGTGCATGTATGTTGATGTCTGTGTCCAGCCCAAATATTTCAAATCAGCCAAAACAGGATTGGTCAAATGCGCTGGCTCAGTCGTGAGTGCTGTAACACACAGGTGCACAAGGGAAGTGTGTCCACTGGATGGCACTGTTATGAGTTTGGAGGGGTTTTTTTTGCTTTTTACAAAGCTGAGGCAACAATCAATTGATGTGTGGTATTCTGTGTCAAAAATGAGGAAATATTAATTTCTTTCCTCCTGGAAATCTTAACATTTGCAGGAAAGATATAAATACAATATCCACACCAACACACACACACACACAATCACCCACATGGGCTTCATTAATCTCCTCTGTAACAGGACTCTATCCTCTGGCTTCAATATTACAGTAAATGGTGATGCTTATCTGCAAGCAGTCCTGCCCTTGAAATAGGTGCTGTTCCATTCCCGGCTAATTCCACAGCCATTAAATGGATGGCACATTTTTCACAGGTATATAAATTGCTTTAAGCTGCGGCTTACTCTCAGCACATTGAAATACAAACACGGATGTTCTCCCCTTTTTATCTCACTCTGCCCTCTGTCTCCTTAATACTTCCAAACCCCGCCGCCGCCGCCACCTTCCCATCCTTCTTCTTCTTCTCACCCCTCCCATCTCCTTACAAGTGAAATGAGCATGGATTGACTTCTAGCTTGCAGCAAGGTTGAGGTAATAGCTTATTAGCAGCCAATAAACATCAGTCATTTCCATTTAAGCTAACACTCAAGTCGTGTTTATAATCACCAAGACATGAATTGGGCCGTAAATCAATACCACATTTTAGCAGGGTGTCCCCACATAGTGTTTGATCTTACCTGATCAAAGATGGGGTGTGGCTTTTTCATCACGTGAGCATATGCAGATGCATTAATAAAAATAACAACTAACCCTCGCAGGCAACATCTGTAAGGCATAAGGCAAATACACTGTACTTATTTGAATTTGCTGCACCTCATTCATCTGCAGGTGCACTGTATTAATCTACTGTAATTTTTGGACGCTATCGTGCTCCGCAGCCAATAAATATGAATCTACAAAACAAGCTGAAGGTGGCCTCTGTTTCAAAAGACGGGCTGCGGATCAGACATTCAAATCACTAGCCTGCCCAACCAGACCTGACAGCAGGACACCTGCAGCCTCACTGATGAGGGGATGAAACACTCCACCCCTTTGTACTCTCACATTCTCTCATCCATCCATCTTATAATTCTCTCTCCCCGTTGTGCCCGCAGCAACCGAGCAGCTGGCGAGTCATTTGTGACCTGCCAGTCTGCGGGTGTAACAAGGTTTCGGCACAATTAAGAATACATTTCCAAGGTAGCAATGAAACAAATCACAGACTTGAGTCCCTCGATACACAAACACACACATCCAAACTTTGCCTCAGTGGCCTCACAAATCAAACAGTACACAAATGGCAACATTAAATAACTAATCATTGTTGGAGAAAAAAAGGCAATTA
This sequence comes from Neolamprologus brichardi, assembly GCF_056152115.1. Classification (NCBI taxonomy): domain Eukaryota; kingdom Metazoa; phylum Chordata; class Actinopteri; order Cichliformes; family Cichlidae; genus Neolamprologus; species Neolamprologus brichardi. The sequence continues at coordinate 20,822,340 of NC_142105.1, forward strand.
TTGGTAGATTCCATTTGTGTAGGACTGAAAGGGATGCAAACAGTCCCATTCTTTAGGGGAAATATTTGCAGTGGCAGCACAGCTTGGCTGGTGTAATCACCACCTATTATGTGTGCTGATTTGAAAGTAAGAAGCAAAGTGTTCGAATGCATCACAGCCAGTTATTACTGTGTCAATTCGCAGACAGTAAAACAATCCATTGTATGCAATAAATCAGAAACGTGCAGCGAGCAGGGCGAACATGTTGATTTTTACAGCCCCAGCAGAGGCAGGTGAGAAGAATGTGCTCCGGTTTAACAGGGAAATGGTACACTGTCATATCAGAATTACAGCCTGGTGTTTTCCTGTCCCGGCTGTTCTTTAAGCCCAGGTGCAGTAAAAGGCAAACAAGCCAAGGTGGAGGATAATTTACGATTATCAGGATCCCATTTCCTTTTTTCTTTTTCAGGGAAGTTTGACCACCTTCCATTTTTTATTATCCCTGTTTATTTGAAGTTGCTCTTGAATTCAGCCAGATTACTCGCAGCTTCGCAGCATTCATTTGAACTGGTTCATTTTTCATTTACCCAGCCCTGTCCGCTAAACTCGCTAAACTCTTGTCTTTTTCTCCCCTTGCACATCAAGACGAATAAACGGCAACCTTCACGGATCCGGCTTTAAAGAGCCGAGCAGTTAAAATAATGATAAACGATTATATTATTTTTAATTCAAAAAACGGCCCATCCCTTATTATCACATTTACCATGCTATTTTTTTTATTTATTTTAAATGTAATGCTTCCAGATGAGTTATTCAGGCCAAATAGTTGTTTGTCTGCTGTGATCTGAAGTATGACTTCATTAATTAGTGGTCAACGTCAGACACAAGTTGTAGACTGAAGAGTCAGTCATGTGTCATATATCTTATGTCACTGGCATACTTATTATTAATGTGTCTGTCTGGAGCTAATCACTTAGCATACAAGTGTACAGGCATCTGAATATCAAATTCAGCCGCTGTCAGCACAGAGGAGTGATCAATACAAGCACTAATGATGACGCACAGAAAAGCTTGTCAGATTACTAAAAAAAAATCCATACGCATTCCATCATATGCGTAGTCCAAATAGCAGATGTGCTACGACACGTTTTAACTGAGGCTCGTGTGCTGTCACGTTGTAATATATCTTTCGTTTTTAGCCAACGATTTCCCGTTCTGCAATTTTTTTATTTATTTAGTTGTTTTTTGTTTTTTTGGGTGGGGGGTGGCGTGGGAAAGTGAAACGCGCTCCTGATAAGAAAACGCACACTAAACTTTGAAGATTTCACAGCTTGAAGTGAAAGATCCCTCTGATTACTGATTACACATTGTGCATCATGCAATTTACAACTTAAAGTTTCCCCTGGTTCTGTTTATTTATTTATCTTTTAATATGTACTGCTGCAGGGCAGGGATGTAAATTTTGAGAATACACATACCCACCAGCTACAGCATAAAAATTCACCTCCCTGATACAGTGTAGGTCCCCAACTTCATTCACCCATTGTGACATAGACACAGGACCTCTGAGATTACCCTGTGGTGTCTAGATGCTGACACTAGCAGTGGATTCCTTGATTTCTGTGGATTGTGGGAGGGGCCTCTATGAATCAGACTTGTTTAGGTGCATCCCTGACATGCTTGACTGGATCTGGAGCTGTAGAGTTTGGACGATGGGTCAGTTTCTTGTGTTCTTTATTGTGTTCTTGAAGCAGTTTTTGTTAATGTCCTGTTCAGGGAGGCTCGAGGAAAGCTTAGCTTAGTTTAGCTAGGTAACAGTAACATCCCTGTGAATGCCAGGGCCCTAGGTTATCATGCAGAACACTGGATTCTTACTATGTAATCCCTTGTGAGCAGTTTTAATGTTGTGGCTTAAAGCTCACAAAGACTGATGGGGCGAAGGTGTTGGAGTGCATCTCCCCTGCTCTTCAATCCCTTCTTTTCCAGACTATTCTAAGCAACACAGTTATCTCTGCCTGATGTGGTTCTCACTGTAAGGAACACACAATAAACCACCATGCACCATTTGTGTGGGCGAGTCCTGTGTGCATTCACAACATGTGTGTCTTTTTCACAGTGTGGGCATGATGCAGAGACAGGGGAGAGAGGGGGGCCGAGTTCGACATCTGCAAATTGAATTCTGCCCAAACGTGACAGTGATGAAGTGTTGTTCATAGCAGCAGTGATTGTCTCTATCTTCACTCCTGTCCATGGGTATTACACCAGGCCTGCCCGATCCACAGGCCTCAGCCCCAGGCCCGGCTAGCTCATCTATTAATGACAGCATTGGAAAATCAAATTCATACAAGATACATGTTTTATCAGACGGAGCTGGCTGGAGAGAGGGTTGGTGTTTTTAGTGTGCCTCTGTCTTTTCTTTCTGTGTGATTTTCTCCCCTCCCGTTTCTTCTTGTAAGATCAGGTCTCCTTAGCCCTCAGGCCAGCTTTTAATAATAGGATAAGGTGCGGAAAATTGATCTGGCTTCACAGGCGCAAGCTTTTAGGATTATGTCAATAATAAAACAAAGTTTGGCCTTTCCCCATCCTGCATTTCTCTTCAGGCAAGCTGAGGAACTCTGTGTTGCACTATGACTCTCTTTGTGCCTCATACCTTTCAAAAGGAGCGAACAGGCGGGGGAGGACAGAGGAGAAGAAGGAGGGGAGGGTGTGGTTACCTAGGGAGATTAAAGAATTTAGAAAAGTAGCCGAAACTCGGGCATCTCAGCGGAGACACTTGTCTCCTGCGGGGTCTGAAAGAGTGGCAGGTAAGCAAAGTAACCTTAGGGGGAAGAAGTCAAGAGTAAAGAGGGATGTGGGAGCACAGTCCTGGAGAGATAAGTGGAACACAAGCTCAGAATAGAGGTTGTGCTGTACCGATTGATCAGATGTAGGGAAGTAAAGAACGGAAGCATAGGACGCTTGGTTAGATGCTTGGCTTACATATGTTCAGCCGTAGAGCTGGATGCCCTCCAGGTGTGCTGGAAATAGTGCAGCAGAGGAAGAATTTCAATGCCCGCTCTTCAAACAAACACTTGAAAAGGTAAGTGGAAAAATATGGCTCCCCATATCCAGTTCCTCGAAAATCAAAGCTCTCTCATGTTTGGGTAGCAACAAATAGTATAGTTCTCAATACATCCATATGGGAGACTCTTCATCCTCTGTTCTCAGCTGCCATTCTTGATTTTATTTATTTTTTGGAGTGTTTAGGTTGGGTTTTTTTCTGGACATAGAAACACTCGAGCCTCAGCTCCCTCCTGTGATATGCATTGTACTCCTCTGGTTCTTTTTCCACAGCTCACTAAATGGCAGGCGAACACAGACAAGACTCAGCTGCCTGACTGACTCCTTCAGCTCACAATAACAACGACGTGCGGTGGGAGACAGGCAGCGTCGATGGATACAGCCCCCCCACAAAACAAGAATGATTTCTTTCCTCCTCTTGTTTCCTCTCTCCATACGTTGCTTCCTTTTTCTCTCTTAGCAGAGAGCAATGCTGCTGTCAGAGTCGGAGTGATGTAAGGGTGAACTCGCACTGACCTCTCTTCTGGTAATAAGGATAGAGTGACAGAGCCTTCATCATGACACAAGCCGACAGTGAAGGAAAGGGAGATAGACTGAAAATGGGTGGCGGGAGCAGTCCCTACATCATAGTTTATGAAGGTTAAGCAACAATGTCTCTAAATTTCATCATTCGCAGTAAGAATATAAGAGGCCAAAACAAAGAGAAATAAACCTCTCAGCAGCTGGAAACTATTGGCAAAGAAGGAACACCAGAGTAACTGGACATCCAGGGTAAACGAGTACAGTTGCATTGGTCAAGTCCAGCAATTTTATCTTGTTGTTACGCCTGACATAGAGCACTTTTGGGGGGGGGGGGCTTTTAATTCTCAAGGGCTTTCATTTCTGTGAGGCCTCGACTTTTTTCTCTCTGCCTTTCACCTTAATTTGGCTGTAGCAGCATTCTGCTATTTGTGGAAAGGCTCGGAACAAACATAGCGAGTGCAGACAGGTAAGCAGGGGAGCTAAGCATTAGGGTTGGCTAACAACATTTTCACATGTTTTTAAATCTGCTCCAGAGAGCTCCCCCTCTACAGACTAAGAGCCATTAGAGACAAATGAATGGGCACATCAGAAATAGCACTTTGTCTTTCGGATTCATTTTAATGATTACATGCAAACATAACACTAATCATAACCTCGCATGATACAGGTATATCAAAGAAAGTATCTTTATTTTTAAAAAGCAGTTATTTATTTTGGAGAATTTGAAGCTGATGTTATCTTATAGAAGCCAAGCTTGGTTCTTTATAACATTTGGCTTGCCACAGTAGCGTCAAGTGGTTGTTGTTTTAAACAGATTTTCAGTCATTATGATATTTTTCTATTTTTAAGGTTTTTTTATTCCTCTACTTATCGACATTTTGGCAAAGAAACAATTAAAAAAAATGTATCCATAACCATTTACTGAACTGTATCCAATTATTTTATGCTTTTTTGTCTCATCATCTTTTAGAATACCATTAACTTGTATTTGACATCCCCTCAACTGATTATTTTTATTTACTAGGTCACATTTATAGGAAATTGAGCTCATGCCAATACAGAGCCTCCACCATGTTTCACTAGTGGCTGTAGACACTCACTGTTGTAATTCTCTTCTGACTTCCTCTGTACATATTGATGACAGTTTGAACCATCCATCCATCCATTATCTTCCACTCTTCCACTGCATACATGCTACTACTGCACATTAACCTAATGTATATATTATATATAATGTTCTTCCCTCCTCCCCTTTTTAGAAATCGAGGAGCGTGTCAGGTTCCATTTCACTGTGTGTTATACTTGTATAACTGTGCATGTGACGAATAAAGAACTTTGAACCTTGAACCTTGAACTACTTATGCTTGTAAGGGTCACACCAAAAATTTCAAATTTGGATTCATCGATCCATATAACCTGTTGCCAGTTTTGTGTAATTTGGCATACCTCAGCCTTTTCTCTTTTTTAAGAATGCCTTCATGACAGCCACCCATCCACTGAGACTGTTTCTGATGAGGCTTCAATCAATAGCAGATGAATTAAGTGAAGGGCCAGATGCACCTTTCAGGTCTAGGTCATCTCTTATAGACCATCTTTTAGGTCTGCAACTTCTTCTTTTGTCCTCCACTTATCCAGTTTACTCGAAGTTAGGAACACATTGTGCACCGTTCCTATATATGGCAAGTTTTGAGCCTATTTACACTTATCCTCCTAAGACCCCAAATCTTTCATGGCATGCATTTTTCATTTCTCATTGCCATTTGTGCTGATTAGGACCTGATGAATGGAAAAACAAAGAATTGTCTTTCTACCTGATTCTGCTCTACAAGGGCCTGATATTCACATATGAGGACATTCGTTTTAAATTTCGATAGAACAGTGGCAGTATAATGTCCTCGTAAGTGGATATCAGGCCCTTGGAGAGCAAAATTTAGTACTGTGGTCTAGAAAAGCCAAAATGTGATGTCCACATTATGTGGACGCCAGGCCCTGAAGGCTATTTATAGGTCAGTGTTCTTTCAAAAGAAAAAAAACCCCCACAATCTGAAAATGGTCCAGTACTTGGACTGGATCAGAAACTGATTAAAAAGCAGCCAATGTCCAATGAAAAACATACAAAAAGACCTTCAGAAGGCCAGGAGAACTACTGCTCAAGAATACTTAAAACAAAAAATGAAGACTGCAAAATATAAGGCATTGGAGGGTGGCTCAAGGCTTTTGCACAGTACAAGTGAAGCCACTGAAGAATTGCTTCAAACCTACAGTGGCCAGCAGAGGGTGATTCCCCTGGTTGTAAAATAATGTGGATTGCATGGAAGTCTAATTAGAGAAAATTACCCTGCTTTACACATGATTTATGACCTCAGTGAGCACTTTTCTGATGAGTTTGTGGTCTCGATCTTTAGTTTCAAGTCTTATTTAATAAATCATGATTTTCATTTTTTAAATGAGGTCCAATTTGAAGCAAAAATAGACAATGAAACAGATTACGCTGTAGGGCGTGAGTACCCTGTAATTGACTTTATAATGTCCACAGTTTCTTAGTTAGCTCGACCCCTCACTTGTTAACAGTGGTTTAGAAAAAAGAGCCTGGATGGAACCTCACAGTTCAATGTACGATGTCACGGGACTACTTCCATCTTTTATCTACAGTCTCTTCCAAAAAGCTACTTGGAAAGCAACTCAACAGCCACATTCACAGTAGCTTAACATCAATCAGGTAGAAGTATTAGGATGAACTGACTGATGACAACAGCTTTGATGTTAGAAAGAGAAAAGCATCTGAAAACTAAGAGGAAAAGCGACATCTGTCTTATCTAATTTCCTGAGAGAACACCATTAAGAACATTTCTCCTAAATTTTCAGTCAGTTCTTTAAGACTAAATGATCATAAAAGTGTCACCAATAGTAATGAATGTCTCTGGTCTTTATTAGTGGAAAAAGTGCTTGTTGTTGTCATTACTGCTGTTGTTGTGACTTTGAGCTGTCCCTATGTCCAACTCTTACTCCGCTGAAAGGAGCTGGAATGGCTCCTCCACATACACACACAGAGCCATAATCACAAACACATGAAAGCTTTTATCGCACACTCCCACAGGTCAGCAGTAAAGAGAGTGAATGTGGGGGACTGACCTTCAGAGACACACTAAATACCTGTGGCTTGCCTATGCACACGCTTGTGTCCCTACTTGTGCGACTGCACTCTGGGAATGAAGGTAAAGAAGGGCGAAGGAGAGACGGAGAGAGAGGACAAAGTTTTAACCAGTGGAGCAGCTATCAGCACCAATACGCATCAAACCTAAAGCAGCCGAACCCTGATGTCATGGATGACCTTTAGAAGATCAGACCTGCCACTTTAGTTACAGATAAGTCCGTGAAGAAGCACAGACACACACCTATGCTGCTTTCCATTCTGTCTTTTCCCCCTCTCTTTAATTTTCTAGTATGTTCCAGCTGCTAGTGTTGTATGTTTGTATTTGTTTCAAAGCAAAGATCCTCTAGCTGGCTCTCCGATTTTGAAGTGACAGCTTTATGAATTTATTGAACAGCTCTCTCATCGTTTCTTTACACCTGTAGCAAGTGCTCGCACGGGTACTTGAAAAGAACTGGATTTGCGCACTTGTCATTAAGGGCAGTCAGGACACTTCTAAGGGCGGGTACGTTTTTATAAAGCTGCAGGTTTTGCCTTAAACGCAGGCTACACGATCGAGGTTTTATGCAGCACACAATTTTGCTCAAGCAGCTCTTAAAACTCTGCAACTACAGAGGAGCACCGCTTTGAGGTATCTTCCAGGGAGCTTTCTGTGATGCTCCTAAGAGATACAAGTTGGGTCTGTTGTGTTGACGAGAGAGTATGGTATAGCTGCAACAAGTCTTGCAACACTGCCTAGCCTACGGGGGATAAGAGAGCCAAGATGAAAAGAGGTGGAAATCAGAAGGAGGAAAGAGTTTGCAACGTTGCTTCCAACTGAAAATAGCTTGTGTGAGTGAGTGACACAGTGGCCTTTGAGTTGAGGATACACCTCTTCCACCCGCCCCACCCTCTGAGAGTGAGAGAAGACAGGAAAGGAGGTATGGGAGGATCAGAGGAGGATGTAGCTGTGCACCGCAGCCTAGCTTGTTGACAGGTCATTGCCTTGGCAGGCTCAGAGATGCATTGTTTCATCCCCATTTAAGCTTAATCACAAAGATCCAGACAGCTGATTCCATTCTTCTCATCTCCAAAAATCTTGGGAGGGAAACAAAGCCTGATTTTCACTCTATCTTTTCTCTTTTTAGTCGGAGGCCGACCTAGCACAGACTGAAAATCCTATTAGAATTTCTACAGCCTGCAAACCTTCAAAGCGGCATGAAAGCAAGAGACCTTGTTAATGGTGTGAGATTGCAGGCCTATTTAATCATAATGATGAGAGATTATGAAACAACAGTTTTCTTGGGATGCACATAGCACACGATGGCAATTACAAGCTGGTTTTTTTTTTTAGAAATTCACAGAGGCATGTTAGATCGTTACCGCGATACTCTCCATTATGAAGCAGTGTTTTCCTTGAGGTCTTTTCTAATGTATTGCAACATAATCCTATGTGGCCGATGCTGGATCTCACGGGCAAATTTATTTGGGAACTTCCACCACAGGATTTTATCTTCTAAGAACCATCTCTCTTCTGTCCCCCTCCTCTGTCATTAGCATAAGCTATGCACAGCAGTGTTTGCCGCATATGACATCAGCTGCGATAGCAGTGAAGCTGATAGCTCTGTATTAGGTTCCTCTGGGTAATTTCTGTGACTTTCTGCGGTTGATTTTGATGAAGTGGTTGCTGTCTGGTCCAGGGGATGACAGCTGCAGAATATAGAATAGCTAACTGGTGACCTGCCTCACATAGAGTTGATGTGAACTTTTGTTTAATAAAGTGCAAACCAGTAGAAGGTGCTAATTGGCACATGGAGTATGTAAGACTGACCATTTGTGGATGCTGTCATGTTTTCAAAATGTGATTTAAATTGCCTTTTTCCCCTATTTTCTTAAAACTGGACATTATTTTTACACGGCATAAAAATATAATACATTTTTTTTATCTGTTATAGTTTTAACTTGTTGTAATAACATATCTGGGTTTCATTTCTACACTACACAGTGGTATTTTTGAGCTGTGTCTGTGTCCACCTCCACTGCTTTTTCACTCTTGTCTTATCTCCCCTTACTCCAGAAGATGGTATCTTGCAGTGAAATAATGTAACTTCATCTAGATTCAGTGAAATCATCCAGCTTTTCCATGGATAAAAATGATGATGAAAAGAACAGGGCCTTCACCCATAATAACCTAAGCTTCGGGGTTTTGTTCACAAAACTGTGTGTCCTCACATAACTTCTGCTTTTTAATTTGGTGCCACAACTTTAGTTCTAAATCATAAGGTGAAACATTTTGTTTCTTTTTAACTGCCTGTAGCCAGTCTATTTAATAGTGTTTTAATGGAAGTTGTGTTTTTTTCCTACCTTATATTAATACTCATTTAGACATGCCTTGTATTAATAGGAAATTAACTATTTTATACTCGATGAAAATGGTTTATATGTTGTTTTGTGGGGTGGGGAGTTGTGTGTCCATGAAGTCTTTGAAAATACTACCAAATTATTTTTGGCATGTCCCAAACTGACTAAATTTACTTATGAGGCCATATTTGTGGGAAATTATGATCAGCCCCAAAAAATAATAAAAGAAAAATTAAAAATTAAACACATAAATAAATTAAGCGAATAAAAGTTTGACCCGGAATGAATCAAACAGAAGCGCTACAGTGATGTGAAAATGTTTTGAGCCACCTCTCAATATTTTATAGTTTACTGGGAAAAGCGAAAATCAGTACAGCGATTTCTTCTAATCCTAAAAAAACAAAGCTCAGACTCTTAATTTTGCTGAGGTAACAGGAGAGGGACTGAAGGTGAGCAGGCAAAGGGTTACAAGTGTGTGGTGGAGAGTGGACAGGCAGGTCCGATCCAGGTGATTTATTGCCGTCAAAGGTAAGTAGCTTTCTAGAAGAAGCTTCGGTCCAGCTGTGGCTGGTACTTCCAGAGGAAAGAGAGATTGATCTATATTGATAGTGAACAGAAACTTCAGGAAACCATGACCTGTGCAAAGACTTCAGGTTACCACTGTAGTGGAGAATTGCTGCGAAAGCAGCTCCTTAAATATCCAGTGTTGTTGAGGTAAAAAAAAGAAACAGATGCAGAGGAGCAAGCCCAGGATGAACAGCTCCTCACTTCTTTGCTTACTTGTCTGTTATGTGTAGACAACACTGGTTCATCCCTTGATATTGGTACATTTTTGAGCTATAGTGATACATAGGTCAGCTTTTAGTTAACAAACTACATTTCTCTGACAATTGTCAGGTCCAAGAACTGGACTCAAAATGGAAAAAACAAACAAACAGCTAATGCCCAAAAGAAATCCTGAAGAGCTATTGCCCAAGACCATTTTAAAAAATTACAAGAAAGTCAGGGTGAAATGAGGGGTGGATCAAGACTTTTGTACAGTACTGTACAAATATTTTACAGATGGGGCCAGGCCACATTCCCTGAATGAGGCAGAGCAGGGTTGGATTAAGGTGTAGCTGAAAAATTCAACTTAAGCAAGATATTTATTAAAAATTCCACATAATAGCACCTCGCTGCCACAGCTGCAGCGGCCACCCTAAATATTTTATCAACTATAAAAGTCAGTCAGCCCGTGGCTGGTAATGTGTTTGTTTCTTTATTCACTAAACCCAAAGGATTGCTCATAAAAAAGGAAGGAAAAACAAGATGAAATAAAAACTCAAACTAAACTTTTGAGCATCCTTTTTCATTATCTGCCAGCATTGCTGGGTTTTTTTTTTCAATTTTATAGTACAGATGAAACATATTTCATAAACAGCAGTGTACATGTTTTAAAAAAAAATGCTAACAAATCCCAAGCGTGCCAGGCCACATCCATAACTCTAACTTCATGCAAATGAGCTGACAGTGAGCTGAATTTTCTGAAAGATGCACACAAAATAAAAGTAGACACAAAAAGCCATTAGTGCAGCCGACACTACAGGGTAAACAATTTTACAGTGTACATAACTTTATTTTAACATTTCACAATCATGCCGTGTCCTGAGGACAAAGTCTGTTTGTAGCAGAAACAGAATTTAGAAAAATGATGATGATGGTTGTCCTTCTGCATGACTCATCGTGGCCTAACACACTTTAGCACCTCTTGAAAACTGTTATGTGAATTTTAGATGGTTGCACATTAATCATTTAGGGAAATGTCCCTCTCTTCCTGTTTGTTTGTGTGTGCGTCTTTGCCAAGGGTGCTGTTAGACCTCATTTACTGTGCAGCAGCGATATATAGTTTTTGTCCCAGAGAGAAAGTAAGTAAACAAATAAATAAATTGTCACTGAAACAAAATCCCTTCTGATTGAAGGCACAGGGTGAAGAGGAGTGGCAGTGCTGAGTAACAGGGCAGGTGCACACTGGACATCTGAAACACTGAGAGTTTTCTCAATGAGTCCAGCAGCACTAGAAAATCTCTTTGGTAGTCTTGCCGTAGGCTGGCCTGCCAGCTCCAGTGTTTGTGTGTGTGTGTGTGTGTGTGCGTGTGTGTGTGTTTGTGCATGTGGTGGAAACATAAGTTCATCACATACTTTGTTGACATTTCTTTCTTCTTAGTCTGGGCTTTTGCTTCGTATCAGATGTAGCTGTCTGCATCATCTCTCCAGTGTCCCTATACTTGTCACGACAGTGTGTTTATGTGCTAAAAGAGAAATAATTACCTTGTTACTATAACACAAAACAGACATTTCTGGCAACCAGTTGCATTCAGGCTCCTCCTGCAACAAGATGCATCGCAGACGAGTGGCGCTCAGCAGCACAGACTGACTCAGATTGCCTGAAAAGTGTTCGCAGTCTGTTTTGTGTTTTCAAGAGAGACAGCAGCTATTTGCAAAACTTTGAGAATGGCAGTTGGACAGAGTGATACCACAAGTGCCTCACACCAAGTTTCCTGTGCAAGTGTCCTGCAGTTGGAAGAGGTCACCCAAAGTTTGAAGGTGTTTCATTCTCAACCTCAACTGGGTGACCAGTTGGTTGCCTGCTTCAGTCAGTTGCTCCTTTGTGTGTTTAACTGTGTTTGCAAACTAATTAGTATGTGCGAGCAGTTGCGCTAGCTTGTCTTCTTATTGCTCCTCCTCAATTGCACAGCAGGGCAGCTGTGATTTAGAATGAGCAGTAGGACCCATGCCTCATCTTTTTTCTTGTTGCCAGTATTAGTGGCTAGTTGTTGTCTGACACTAAGGTTAAAATTAAGTATACCTAAAAAGCTTTGTGTTCTGCACGATGTGTGTGCACTTGCTTGATTTTGCTTCTGTTCGAGATTCCCTCCAAATCCTGGCTGGGCCGAGATATAAGTAACCTTACATCTCTTACTTACTTTCAGGGTTTTGGGGCTTAGGGGTACTATTCCTGTCTGTAATTGTTGCTGCTATTCTTGTTTTTAGACAGGAAAGACATGTTTCTTTAAACCACAAGTACTACATTTTTTAGTCAAGTAGCACCTGGCACCAGGCTAGCATTCTGTTTTTTATTTGCACACTTGCATGGGCAAAAAAGCTACTCATTAAACTCGTTAATTCTCTACATATTTGGCTGACATTGCTACCTTGAAGGAAGCTGGAGTGCTAACAGTTAGTTCAGTATTCACTTTCCTTTCAGATAAATCTTTCAGGCTCCACCACCTCCATACAAAAATATCATTGTTGCAGCTGTTAAATGTTTCACTGTTTTATCCTCACAGTCTGGGTAGGTAGGGTTATTGCGGATTAATGAGAGCTTTTCTGCTGGAAACTTTGATCTGCTGCTACTGATGAAAACTTTGAAACAGTTAAAGCAGATATTTCTGAGCATTACTGAGCAGAATTTTCCCTCACAGGACACAGCATGAACTATATATTTTGTTTTGTGCTCTTTAAATATTTCAAGTATGTGTCGTTTGTGTGGTTCGCAACTCAGGCATTGATTGTGTAAGAGTCAAACGATGTGTGCAGTGCGCCGGCAACATTAACACAATAAAAAGCCAAAATAACTTTGATCTGTCAGATTAGCTAGAATGGTCATCACATTAAAAAAAAAAAGCTGCTACTTATAGCTGTCCAAAAAGATTTATTACAATTAAGTGTAATTAAAAACAGAAACTGAAGTCGCAGTGTTGTGAACACAAAGACAAATCAAATTAAAGTCACGTTGGGGTTTCCATCTGTCTGCATAATGCTGTGTGCCTTACAGTGTAAAGAGCATAGTTTACAATGCGAGTTAGATGACAGCATTATGGTTTGTGTGTTTCCAGAGAGAAAATTACCGCTGCGATATTCGGAGAGAATCCAAACATTGTACAGAGCTGCAGTTATGAAACAACCACACGCTCATATTTTATGTATGCAGGTGTATGGATTTTAAACAATGTGCTTGGAAGTACAACTGTTGCGTGCACTCGGTCAATACAGAGAGTGAAAGCACTGCATCGTCAATAGCAGATATGTTAGTATTTATGTGCGTGTGTCAATGTGCATGTGCTGTATGTAAACGTATGTGATTTATGAGGGCGTGCATACGTTTGTGTGTGCATATTGAACCCATGCATGCAAGGCGCGCAGACTACAGAGTGGGCCTAGGAGCGGGTAATTACTGCACTGTGGTGAAACATCATTATTCACTCATCTGCCCACTAGCACCATCTGTCCGGCTGAGAACCACCTCATACACAATCAGCACCATACCAAGGACAGCTCCACCCACCCACACACACACACATACACTCACTCACACTCACACACGTACCATCCATCCATCTCCTCAAGCACTGGCTTATAGAACAGCACTCCTCACCTCACCTTTCCCTCCATCTATCCTTGATCATGCTCTATTTTTCCATACTCCATCTTTCTCCCAGCCATGCGTGATGTTAGCAGGTTATTCTGGTTCTCATTAAGTAATTGAATTTGGAAATGATCTTGCAGGGTTTCATGTATCAGCCTGACATTAATAGCAAGACAAAAAAAACACACGTTTCATTGTGCAGATGAGCCTTTCTGGATGCATAAGTCATGACGAGATCACGAACAATCAGCTTGTTAACATGCTGATTGTTGTACTCCAGCTAGTGTTGGTTAACTCTTGTGAAAAATAATTTCACAAGAAAATAGGAATGAGAAAGAGGGGGAGAGACAGCAAGCCGTGACAACGTCAGAGCAGGCAGCGAGGTAAGTTAAAACAAAGCTGGAGCGATGACTTCAAAAGAAAAGTTGAAAGCCGGAGAAAAACCACACCTCACACTCTGATACTCTAGCATGCGTAGGAAAATTTGAGGATTCAATTAAAACCATGAATTGACAGAATCTATCCTAATGATCTGCCTTATTATGAGTGTCCATTACTCTCCACTTGCTCTCCTTGCTCGAGTAGAAAAAAAGGAACTTTAATAGCAATTTGCAGTAATGCACCATGCCGTAATTCTGACTCTGTCTGCTCGCTGCATCGATGGCTGGGTGTAATTGCCGTTTTACTCAGAGCTGATGGATTAGAACATAAAGTAACAAGAGAGGAACAATCATGTCAAGGAGATGGATGGATGGGCTCACAGGAGTGAGTGAGCGTGTGTGTGTGCGTGCGCGAGTGTGTTTGTGTGTGTTTGACTGCTTGTAGGGGGACGGGGTGGTAGACAGTCAGATAGATAAATGCAAGAGGCATTGAGCTGAAGACGCGGATTGCTTCTGGGAATTTAGCCCATTTCCCAACCTTTCTTACCCTGTGTCATACTGGCGTGCAGTGTGAACAAACACACAGAGCGCACACAGACACACACGAGCACATACACGAGCACATACACGCAAAATAATTCCTTCAACATCAGAAAGAAAATCTAACTTAAACAGATTTTATAATTTTTCAGTTAATCAAATCGCTTTTCAAAGCCAGCGTGGTCGGCTAGATCAAGGAGACGACACTTTTCTAAAGTGTGTTTCGTAGGTATTCAAGTGTCTCCCATTCTTTCTCGCACTCAGAGCCTTGAACTAAAGGCTAGTCTGCGGCAGAGCTTTTAAGTTGCTTCCCTGTCAAATAAATTTGATTACCAAGGCCTTCCTGCTTTGCTGTTTCCCCGAGGTCATAACTGGAAAAAAAAAATGTCAATGCAGCCATAAAATGCCATCAAGGCCTCATAAGCTGCAATATTCAGTATTTTTCCGGAAAAAAAAGTCTAGCTGCACAAAGCGTTGATAATAAGACAGCTATGCAGAGGCCAGTCATTCATCACTGCCAGAGATTATAAAACGCCATAGCAGTTCAGCAAGAAAAGCCTGAAGCCTTAAAAAAGATTGTTTTGAAACAATTATTTTACTCTTTTTTTTTAGAATATGCTTTGAATATTTTGCCTCCATAATGTGCAGCTAACCACCTTGATAACATCGCAGCGCAGTTACTTTCCTCTTGCAACATCTAACTGAACAATCTCCAGATTCTCTGGAGCAAATCTGGACTAACACCCAGCCCCGTCGATCCCCTCTCTGACTCACTGAGACGATTAATGCTGTTTTAAAATCTACGGCTAGGTAAATAAATAAGAGGCCGGGGTAAATTAAAACTCTGATGCAATTACACCACCACTTCCAGTTAACCCCCTGGCAATTAACAAGCTGTCAGCTGGGATGGATAAGAGTGTGCATGGCAACACGGGAAATGTGTGCTTGCTGCCGTGTGCGCATGTTTGTTTGGGCGTGTATGCGTGTGCGTGCGCGTTTCCAGCTGGCCATATAACACCCTGCTGCTGATGCAAACTCAATACGCTTAATTAAACTGCACAGAAACTTTATCAGCATACTGAGAAGAAGCAGCAGGGTGCTGCCACTAGTGAAAAGCGCTCTTTCTACAAAGGTCAAAAGGTCATGATTTAAGCATATTTTATATAATTAAAAACAAAAAGAATTATGAACACACTCTGATAGAAATGCACCTTGAATGGGACAAATCGACACGTTTGAAAGACTAACTGGACTAGAGGGAACAATAAAAAAAATAAAAACAGCCATGAAATTTCAACTAGAGCCAAGAAGAAGCTGGAATCACAGAATAACGCTGATGCTCTAGCAATAGTCTTTTGCAGTACATCAAAGGCTCCAGCTATTTGGCTACAGACAGGAAAAGAATGAGCACGGGTGAAATAAAGAGAGGGGAGATGAGAGCAGTGCTTTGGCTCAGTTTCAGACACCCTGCAGTTTTTGTGTGGACGTATAAGCGTGTATGTGTATACCCTTCCCTGGGGCCTGGCTTTAAGGAGCCTTTAAAAGCCAGATACAAGCAAGAGTGACCTCCTTGCACTCTTAATGATTTTTGAAACCAGTGGAAAAAAAAAAAAGCTAAACATATTATACCCCCCTCACAGCCATATTGCTATCATAGCACTTTAATGAAAAAGAATGCAGGGTACTGTCCCAGGGGTGCCAGACAGATAGAAAGGTTAGAGTCTAAAGTTTAAGGGGAATTAGGGAGAGGGAAAGGCTCACAGGACTGATGACACAGGACAACATCAGCTTCCTCAGGGAAGTCCCAGGCAACATTTGACCTCCTAGGGCCAATATTTAACACTGTTCAAATGTCATTCGGCGCACATGCCCGTAAAAGGTGTATGCACACAAATTCACATGCGATCGATAACAGCACAATCATGCAAGGAGTAGCAAATCGGTCCGCGACTCAAGTGCAAGCATGGGCGATTCTCACAACATTGTGGCGTGGAGGCCAGCCAAATATAATAAGTATGTTTTCTATTGTAACATGCATGCAGATGTGCAAAAGGGCACATGCACACTCACACACATATACACACAAACACACATTCTCTGAACTCAGTCTCCCATCCAATCAAAGCAAAGCTAATTACTGTGTTTCAGTGGTGTTATTCCAGCGTGGAAGTAGCTTGCCTGTTGATGGCGCCTAGGCTTAAATTACTGCTTTAATTACTGATGCTAATGTTTTCCCTGCTATTAAACATTTATGCAAAGTGGCATCCGGAGATGTTCAATCCTTATCTACCCAAATCCCCAGGGGATGACGAGGCTGAAGGGGAGGGGAGGGAGGGCTGAGGGACCGAGGTGGAAAGTGCCACCGCTGCAGTTCTGCTCATTCGGCTCATTGTAAAACACCAGAGCTGGCCATGGTATTTTGCAACCACATGGAGTACATACTCTCAGTAGCACCATGGGAGTTAGACGCCAGGGGTAGGAGGGCAAAGAGGTTCTGTAGGTTGTCAAGACAAAGGGCAAAGAAAGAACGTGAGGTGGGAGGCAAGGTACAGAGAGGAAGTAGATTAGTACTTACTGTAGGCTACGTTACGTTGGCAGAAAGGAGCTGTTGAGGAGGACACAGAAGACAGGGAGAGAAACCAAAACATAATTACAGTAAGCCTGCTATTACAGTAAATGCTAATCAGAGTTTTAAAGACGACTTATCTTGGCC
This sequence comes from Neolamprologus brichardi, assembly GCF_056152115.1. NCBI lineage: Eukaryota > Metazoa > Chordata > Actinopteri > Cichliformes > Cichlidae > Neolamprologus > Neolamprologus brichardi. Next base: position 20,839,430 of record NC_142105.1, read on the forward strand.
GTAGGTCTCCCGTAGTGATACTCTGACTAAATCAATAACTCTGGGATTCAATTACTGTCCCCTACTGCTTACTGTACTCATCCTCTTCTCTCCCTCTCTGTCTGTCTCTGCATAAGAAATGCAGACAATTAATTCATCAGGGGTGACATTGTAGCTCAGCGAGAACACCGAGGGGGGGGGGGGGGGGGGGGGGGGAAGAAAACACCCGTGGAGTGCCGTGGCAAGTTTGACAAACTTGATAAATGCATGCAGACGCTTCAATTCTCTGGATATCTCCAAAAACATAGTTTGCAGCATATTCATTTCTGATTCGTGTCTGCGTAAAAGCCAAAACAAAAACAGTCAGGGTTGTCTTATTGTGAATAAAATATGAGAACTCCCCTGGTCAAACTACTTGCTGTTAGGAAAAGAATGCAATGAATCAATGTCCTCGTGGTAAGCTTTCCATTGTTTCATTCTATCTGGATCAGTTTTAGAAAGAATCCATTTATTTTTTTTCCACAGTTCACGCCGTGTAGTCTGTGGTGAATACGCTTTATGTTTGCAAGGTTCTTTGCTTTCAAAGTACCGTGGGATGCTTATCATTTGAATGCTATAAAAAAAAAAGATAATGTTATATATTTAAAAAGATAGAGCCGTATGTTTGATACATGTGTTTCAAAGCATATGCACTGCTTTACATTTGGCTCTAGCAGCTGTAATGACAGTTGCTAGGTCCACCACACAAAATACAACTGAAACACCTCTTAGATTGGTCACATAATTTTAACAAAGCATTAAGTGACATCACTGAGTCATAATTTGAATTTCAAATGGAAAGCCTGATCGGTGGAAGAGCACAATTTATTGGAATACTTTTGATGTGAAAGGCCATTACACCCCGCCCCATTCCTGTCTTTCTTCACCATCTTCCTTATGAGAGATGACAGCTAATAAGCTGCTACAGTTTAACAGTTTTGTGGTATTTGCTTGCAGTTATCACTGAACATGAAACATGACATTTCATTTAATTGTATTAAATAATACTTTAGCAGCACACATTGTGCTTTTTGTGTGTCATTCTGCGCATTTTAGTGCCCAGTGAAGAGATGAGCTGTCATTACCAGTTTGGCAGCAGTAGCTTAGGTGGTACAGTGGTTTGCCTTGAGAAGAAAATGTTTAATAGTTCACTCCCTGGCCACAACATCCATCCATCCTCCCACATTTCTATATATATGAGTCCGGCACCCTCGCATTACATCGTTAAATGTTCTGCTCAGCACGCCAAAGTTGGCTTTTGACCTTCAAATACAAGATGCTGCCTTAATTAGAAGTCCAGGTGAGCAATTATCAAATCATGTAAATCTAAAATATTTAACAGTATTTCATTCCGCTCACTACTGGGAAGGTTCAAACAGCTACGCCGAGAAATCTCTTAAATTCAGCCAGCCTGCCTCTCAATTACCCGCCCTCCCCGAGCCGCTAATGCTTCTTCTCTGTCCAAAGAGCAGGATCCCTCCGAGTGTCCCTGTTTGCTCTTTCTCAATTGAGAATGCATTTATTTTATGGAACATATCTCCACCTCACTCAATGTGTACACTTACAAAGACGCGAGCACAAATGTGAGCTGAGCAACATGATAGATAATAGAACTCCACTCTGTGCGTTTGTGTGTGTATCCATTCAAGGGCTTTTTCAAACCCAACAAAGAGAATTATGCTGACAGAAAGGAAATCTCCTTTGTGTTTGAGTGGAACAAAGTTTGTTTCCATGTTGCACTGGGTATTGCTGAGCTCAGAAAACAAGGAGCTTCTTTAGACGGCCTCCAGCATGCATAACCGGCATCCTACCTGTCTGCATCAATTTCTTCTTTCCTCGAATTGCGAATGTGGAAGCAACTGCAACACTCCAAGGGGGGATCCAGTCCAGTCTGGTCCTGTCCAGCCTTATGTGGCTTGGCAAAAACAGCCACACAGCTCTGCACAGCTTGGCAAAGAAATTCTGCTCCCTCACTCTGTGTCAGCAGTGCTGGGTCAGAATACAGTAGGTTTGCATGCAGATGAGGAGAATTTGAAATTGTGTAGATTGAGTGAAATTGCGTTTATGAGCAGGAATTTCTCTGCTTCCGATTGTAACTCTTTTGCTCGCAGGTACACGATTTGCATATACGTGTGGGCAGAGAGTGCGGTGAATTAGGTTGTTCTGAATGGTAGTTTATCTTCTATCACTACCTGCAAAATCTATTACTTCTGTTTTCTTTATTGCATTTTACCCATGTCACTGTTTTCCTGCCTAGCTCTATCAATTACCCCCCAGGTATGATTAAATTGGATTGCACTGTGATATTACATTATGTCCTAGTGTTGTTTCATGTTGTGTCATTAAATGATTGGTGATCCACTGCAGTCCTCAGTTACCACTTATGAGTCTGCACCGAGCCTCAGGTCTGGTCAGCTGAGACTTGGATCGCTGGAGAAGAGGGAGAAGAAAAGAAATAGCTTTACGCCAGTGGTACATGATCAGAATACTTCTGTCCTCTTCTGTCTACTGTTTCTGAGTGAGCCAATGAGGTTGCTTTTTTATGAATCCATTTGCATCTGTGAAATGTAAAGGTTGGCTTTTCTTTTTATCCAGGGACTCCCTTATCACAATGCAGCAAACTATGGCAAACTTCACTAAGTCCCGCATCAGTGGATGCTCTGAGAGGATGTATTGTTGCCAATAGTGAGTGATGTTCTTTTCTATAAGGAATATAGCAAATAGTAGAGTTCTAAATCCCTTCCCTGGTGCACTTTACCTGTCAGCTACAAACGTGAGGACAACCACACAAACAGGCCCTGTGCTTGCATTAACTGTATATTCATGTGCATGGCGCCGTGATTTTCGTGCTGTCGTCCCCATCTAGTTGTGTTTTGAGGAAGCAGTCTCAGTCTCTCAGGAGAGCTCAGAAGTTCACCAAAGCATCTGCAAATAAAAGCGCTCCCAGTCTTCCAACTTGAACACAAAAGATAACAGAATCATGGGACACGTTGAACTGAATAGGACCTTAAATGAGGAAAAACACAAACAGAGTAGGTTGTAAATTTCACTACGTGCACCCTTCAAGAGCAGGATTTCAAAACGTTTTTTTCCACGAGATAGTTTTCATCAAAATAGACCAGATTTACTTCAGATGGCACTTTCGCTCCGTGCACCCACCCACATGGCTGTTAAGCTATACAGCCCGGCGGAGTACTAAAGCTCGAGTCAAGTCTGTTATCCCCTTTCCCATTCAGAACTTATGAAACTGGCCTTAACTAATGATTTCTGCTAACCCCAAGTAAATGTCACCAGGGAGTGGACTTCTTTTAGCGACAGCTGGATCCATATTGGTGTTAAATGTCAGGAAAGGTACAACCGTACACATGAGGGTAAATGTGAATGTGTGTGCGTGTGTGTTGGCGTGTGTGCGTGCTCTGTAAGACAGTGACCTCCTGCAGCCCTGAGCTGAAAGTGCATCCTCAGCAGAAGCCCAAGAATGCCGCAAGAAGCCGAGTCTGCAGAATGCTCATAGTTTACGCACACACACATTTGGGCTCAAGATTTAGAGCATTAAATAACACACGGGCGCATATACCAGCGTACACGTGCAGGCGTGCACTCACACACACACACAAACACACACACCAATATAGCGTTGAAAGCCCTGTGTTTTACATTTTCTCAGCAACATTTATCTCTGCTTTATTTCAGGTGATAAAGCCCCAGATATAACTCAAAGGGGCAGACTCCAGGACAGCATGTAAATGCAGCCATGAAAATGAAAACTGGGCTTCTGCACAATTTCAACTGCCCCCAAAAGAATTCGAGGTGCTCTGCCGCAAAGAGATATATAACTGCCGCTCTTCTAAGTCAGCCTCTGCCAGCTTGGTTATGCAAAATGCATGCAAATAGCCACGGTTACTGGATGGTCTTTAAAAAAAAGTGCTAATTGAGCATTAACAGCGGACGACTGGTGTTGACTCATCGTTTTGACTTTCAGAGAGAGCACTTTTGTATGGACAGCATGGCTTGGTGCCACCATGTGGCTTGACAGGTTTGGGATGAAGTTCCTCGGGACTCAGTGTTTGTTTCCAGCAGCATATGTCACTTTGTCAACGGGAAAATGTAAAATCATGCAGCCATTGAGCTCATAAAAGCCTGCCCCCACAGGTGTTCTATAAAGTTGTTGTTGCAGAGGCTGAGCGTTTTATACCAGGAGATAACCTTCCATCAAGACATTAACAGTCCCCCTGAGAATCACAAGGACGAGGAGGTCACAAGATGAGCCAATAAACACTGTCTTATCTTCAGGCGAATGCTCCAATAAAATCTGTTCAGCTGCACAGATTTTTGAGATTTCATGAGGTTGCGACCTGTGTGTTTTACACTTAAAAACCAGTTCATGTTCCTGATTGGTTATGGGCTCTTATTTTAAAGTACTCAATTATCTGGGCAGATTATGTGCAGTTTTGCAATACATCGCCTTTCTCTCTGACCTTTGGCTACAGGATTTACTAAATAAACTACTCAGTTGCATAATGACAAGGTCCAATAAAGGTAATCAAGCTCATTTAATGCACACACTACCAGGAAGTGTAACAAGCTGAGCTGAGCCTTTTCCATTTAACTCTTTCTAACCTTTTGGCAGCTGTCAGCACAATGATGTAAGGAAGAGGTAAGCTTACAAGTCGAAGCCATGCTTGTGAGCAGATGGCATCACCAACCGAATTAGGATTAAATTGTGAGGTTTGCAGCTAACTTGCTTACAAAGGGTCACAAATTTCTAGGTTCAAATACCTAGGGGACTGTGCCTTTTTTGCTACCTAAATCTACACTCTTAAAAATGAGAAAAAACAAATATTACAGGTATTGAACAGTGTTGCTTATCACATATCTCTACAGCTCCCTTCAACTCCACAAGCTGTTTTCCCTTACATCTGTTTGCTAACAGATATAATGGAAAAACAGACTCGCGTGTTAAAATGTCCAATTTTGCAGCAGAAATAAACACACTAAAGGTCTGTTTTTGGTGTCTATAGCTAGTTTAACTGTTCAATAAAACTACTGGGCCGATTTTTAATGTTACAGGTCAGAATGTATTCTCCTGGATTATTGTTAATGCATTTAAATAGGATGGTTTACAACAATATTGTACGAACAGCAAGTCCATTAAGTGTGTTCTAGCTCATCCCTTCCAGGGTCGCCACAGTGGATAATTTGTCCTTTCTTTTCCTCCTGCCTGGCAGCTCCATCTTCAGCATCCTTTGTCCAGTATGAGTTTGTGGAGCTTTTGGGGTTTTTCTCTGTTTTGGGATATCTTTGTGTTATAGTCTGTTCTCCTGCTCTAAAGTTTTTTGTTTTGTTTTGGGGGGTTTTGGGTGGGGTGGGGGGTGGATCGTTCTAAGTTAAGTCTTTTGTTTCTTCTTTTGTCCCAAGTACCAGTCCCAAGTTTCATTATCTCTCTTTCTGGTTCATGGCTTCTTGTTTGATTATGTTAGTTTCCCTTTTTTTTCCCCCCATCTGTGTTCCCTATTAGGTTAGGTGGTGTTTAGTTATCATATTTTGTTTTCCCTTTGCCTCCCCCAGTCAAACGTGTCTTTGTGTGTTTATTCTTCAGTCACTCTGTCAACTACACGTCTTATGTCTCATGATTTCTGTGTCTCTCATCCTGTATTCATTGTGTTTAGTTTTACTTCCCCTGTCCTGTTTGTCTGTATTAGTTCCAGCTGTGTTCCCTCCTGTGTATATTTAAGTCCTCTGTCGTTCCTTGTATGTTGTCATGATCTCTCTCATGGTATGGCTCTGACGTTCTGTGTGCCTTGTGTCAGATTCGTTCCTGTTTTCTTGCTTCACCTGTTCCAGCAAATAAAGCTGTGGTTTTGAAATTAAACTTCTGTCCGACGAATCCTGCATCTGGGTTGACCCTCTCCCTGCCACATTCATGTTCCTTGACAGAATGTCCACTATCCTTCCTCTTCACATGGCCAAATCATCTCTCCCCAAACTGCTCAGCCTGAGCTCTGCCTCTAATGTACTCATTTCTAATCCTGTCCATTCTGGTCACTCTTAGTGAAAATCTTCAACTCTGCCACCTCGACTGTCCTTTTTATCAGTACCACGGTCACCAAACCATATGTAACAGGCCCTGTTACAGGGGGCGTGAAGACAGATTACAATCCTGTAAAACAGGAGAGATAATGAACAGAGGTTCGCCTCTGGTTCGCCTGGTCAGTCTTACCAGAACTTATTCCCATAAACTCAAACATGTCTGCTTCTTTTTTTGTCACCTTATTTCACCACAACTGACTGCCTCTTCATCAGTATATTTTTTCTGTCAATCAACAGCATTGACATCGAAGAAAAAAAATAAACTTCAAATAAATGAACCAAATGAAAAATGCACCTTTATCCAAGAAAAAAAATAGAAAAAAACAATCCACATTGTCATGTTAGTGTGTTATTATGGAAGAAGAACTCTATATTCACTTCTACTGTACTTGCTAACATTTGTGTATGGCAATACTCATATTAGCCTTCTGCCTTGGTATGTTTTCAGACAAGCTAGCTTCTGACAGCATTGCAATGGAGACACAGTTACCGGAGTATACAGGAACTGAAAACATAACTCAATCAGAGCTTGATGTCATATGGAAGCGGGAATGTTTGTTAAAGGACAATAGCATCCACCATTACTCAGGCACGTAGCATACTTACTCAGTGTGGCAGAGCTGGAGTAGCTCGAGTAAAGTGAATTACACTGCATTGTTTCCGCTCCTCCACACCTGATGGTGGCATTGTTCATTTTCACTCCTGTTTTTTGCTTATGTAAGTTCCAGGTGGAGGCTGACCATGTGGTCAGTGTCATAGGTTGACCATCTCCTTGGTCCTCCTAATGACCTGCAGTGTGTCCGATGTATACCTCGATCATGGCTAACCAGCATATCAGTCGCCATGACGTGGTGAAGAGGGGCCTGAAAAGGTCGCCTAGCAGCCTGCAGTGTTCGCCAAATGTGTTGGCTCAAAAAACTCCTGGCAGTGAAATAGGACTATATTTTGAGGGAACTGAGCCAACTTTCAGTGTTTTGGACCCATTGAGAAGGTGTTGGCAGATTCCACAGGCTATGCCTAATCATTACTATGGTATACTGTGGTAAGTAGTATATTTAAAATTTGGTGGTGCAATGACCAGGCAGGCATAACTGATTAATTGGTTTATGTAGGACCCTCTGTAACAAACCACGGGTTTATATTTATGGGAGGGCGTGTTACGGCCCTAGCAGGTCTTCCTGTGAATTTGACCGTGTATGGGCGTGTCCAGCCTTAGGTGCTACCCTTTTTGTAGCTGACTCTAATCAGCAATTAAGATTACTTGCGGCCAGAGAACCTTGTTGGTTTGGGCAGCAAATGAGCCGTGAGCATGTGCAGTGGTTGTTTGCACCTGCTCTCTAGAGAGGAATGTATTTCGGTGACTAACCCACTTTTGACGTACTTTCCAGTCCAGTGATTAACTCCTGGGTTTTCTTGCTTTCCTTCTTTAAAAGCTGATAGCGGCTTGCCAATTACTTTTACTTTAATTAGTAACAGAAATATTGATAACAACCTTTAATTTAACAGTTTTGCCTTCCTGTCTCCTTTTTTCAACCAGACACTGTTTGTTACTTTCCACATTCCCTGGACCTTTTAGGGGAACGTAACAGTAGCCAAAGTGATGAGCCAAAGAAATGGCACCCTATCTCTATAATGATAAGCTAGCGAGCTATGTCTATACAGCATGACATGTATATGCAGAAAAATTGTGCCTGTACCGCTGTAGTGAATCCAAGGTTAAATAAAATGTATTTATTTATTTTTTGGTATAAAAACCCATAATGCACTTTAATGGACACACAGGAGAATAATTAAGATCCACCACATATGCTGTGCACAATCTCAGATTCCTGCATCTTCTGAAATACTTGTTAGAATGAACTGATAATGGATTCTCACTTTTAATGGGATTCATTGATAATTGGAAAGATTTTTGCTCTGTGTCAAGGCATTTAAAGTTTGCGTTCACAGTTCCGGTTCACAAACAAAGATGCCCTTGGTTGACTTTGAGAGAGTTGCCAATAAGCCATTCAATTATCAAACACTAAACTTTTAATGTTTCTCCTTACTATGATACTAAGATATCCCCCACACACCCTGCTCGCATAAATTGATATTTGCTTAGGCGGGAGGGATCCATCTCCTGCGGAAAATGGCCTTGTATTCTTTAATTCATCTGTCAGACTAATTGTCTACTAAGACAGCCAGGAGCATAATGCATCAAACTGTTTTTTTTCTTTTTTTTCCCCCTGGCATAACATTACTTTGGCAAGTCCAACAGAGAAGGCAAAATAGAAGTCACAATTTACATTAATAGGGATATCAATTGTGTCCTTTCCAAATTTTAAAGCTCATTTGCCTGAGATTACTCTTGCTGTTTTATGACTGGATTGTTAAAATGAAAAGCTAGATGAACAAGGAAATTATTAGTTGCTCGACAATCATCTGTTTTACAGTGAAAGTTTGCATCTGAAGACAAATGTGTGGCCAAACTAGTTACATAAGCGTACAGGGAGAAACAATAATAATAAAAGCTTTCCTTTTATGTTGAATGTGGTCATTATGTCATGAAAACTTGCATCAATTGTCATCTCCCAAAAACATCTAAGTGCCAAAATGAGATGTTTTGCTTGTCTCGTTTGATGAGTCCTCCATCCAAGTGCTGCTATAGCGTCTGCATTGTTTCGCATTACACGGTGCACAGACAAATGCATGCATGCGCACAAACACACACAAATTGCATCTCGAAAATTACATCACTTCCCCGCCGTTGTCTGAAAATTACATCTGTCCCCCACCGTTACACCAATCACTCCCTGGGTCTCCTTTTTTTTCCCCCTCCCCTCTTACCCCCTCTTTCGCCTTTCCTCACTATTTTAGGCTTTTTCCTCCACTTTACTCGGCCCTAAATTGCCAGGCCTGAATTGCCCTATGAACAGCGTGGGGTGGACAGGCCAGCAGGAGGTGTGTGTGAATGCATGAGTCTCTGTGTTATCACCATCTCTTTTCATTTTCTTCTCCAAGTGATGCTGTCAGGAGCCAAACAAGATATCACTCTCCAGCCATCCCCCCCAACCCCCCCCAACAGGGAGTCACAACACAACGTTGAGGAACTGGAATAAAAGAATAAAGACAAAGGTAAACAAAATGGTTGCCTTCCAGACTTTGGCACCTCTACCGTACAAAACTAATCCCATGATTCTCTTTGTTCCTTAATCCCATCAGCCACCGGGGTCCTGCATGGCTCTCTGGGTGCAGATAATGGCGCCATGCTGTGTGTCTTGATGAAGTTCAGGACCTTATTAAAGAGAATTTGCTCACATGTGTAAATGCAGGCACACTCACAAAAAGAAAAAGCGCCTCGTGATCCCGAGATGAGAGCACGGAGCTTTCTAACCTTTTTCCGCACGATTCTGCAATCGCGCATTTCCAATTTTGCCAATATCAGCGACAACAACTTTACCGCTTATCTTGGTTTCCTTCTGTGTCACTGAATATTTTATTCAGATCAAATAACTCGCCTGCTCTTTGTTTTTCGGGTAACATCATATAAATGCGACAACTTCTGATGGTTAACGGTTACGGGCGGTTTTTGTCGCTTAAATAAACCTGGTGGGGGGGTTGACCATTACATTTACCCGCACTGTGAATCAATGTGTTTAGTCCTCTGAGTCATGTCATAGCAGCAGTCTTACACAACAAAAAACAGCCTTATACATAAAAGGCACAAGGGATTTGTACTTTAATAACTTCGTCTACTGCAAATCCAAATCCAATGTCCAGTAATAGCACCGTGCTTAGAGATGATTCAGGTGATGCATTCCTCCAATTATAAAGAATGCCATCTTCTTCAGTCTGGTGTGTCAGGGTGGGATGCTTATAAAAGTGTGTGATTTAAGCTGACTGCTACATCTATCAAGGTTGTGACAATCTGAGCTAGTAACAGCTTCTATTCAGCATCAGGGAGTTTAAATGAGGGCACAGCAATGCACAGGCAGATCCACTGAGCAGGTCTCGTCTCACTTGGGAGACCACCCAGAAAGAGAAAAGAAAAAGAAAAAAAAATCCAGCATTTTTGGAGGGAAATAAAAAGATATGTCACAATGAAAATGGCTGCATTCATTATTTTTGATAAAGAATCTGCACAAAATGGCAAGCTGGTGCATTTATATACAGACTCAGACAGACGCTGTTGTGTACTGTAATCGCAGCTGCCCCTGTTCCATGAAGTCGTAAAAGCCATTGTAAGTAAAAGCGTGATAGGTTTGTCACTGAGGCGGCAGCAGTGTTGACATGTGTATTTTGGGAACAATGGTTTTGGAGACCTCCAAGTGCCGGCAGTAGGTTAGAAAATCAGAAGCTTTCTGGTGCCACAAACAGCTTGAGTGGTGTAATTTTCATGCTCAGAGCAAATAAAAACATTTCTGAAATCAGCACCACCATCTACTAATGCCTCTGACTTGGCAGGCCATTTGCAGATGAGCAAACAGTCTCCATAGTATAGTAAAAGCCACTGAACAAGCTCTTATGCTAGGTTCTGTATTTATAGGGGTGCAAATGGTCCGGTGCTTGAGTGGCCACCTAAGTCTGGGACATTTGTGATGACCTTCAGAGCGTTCTGGTCGTGCATTCACACACAAAGCAGATTAGGCCTCCTGGTTCTTTAGCTTTGTAAAGACACATGTTACATGGATGCACATACAGATGTGCAACCTCGAGCGCTCTCGCTGCTTTCTTAAGGCAGCGTCCATCTCTGTAACTCAGTGCGCAGAGGTTACCTTAGGGGCAACCTGCTCATTACTCCCAAGTGTTGTTACACAAAGTATACACACAGCAATTCATCAGCACACACCAATTTGTCAGAGCCACTCACTTCTGCTTGTTAGCAGAGTACTTCATGTCTGAGAGTTTGCTAACTCTAGTGCGTATGCAAATTTACTTCACGAGTGTGCGTGTGTGTCTAAGCATGTGAACGTGTACATGAATGCCTCCCGTGCCTGCCACAGTGTGTGTTTTCTTTTCTTGTGTGTGTATGAGTGTGTTGTTGTGAAGAGGGTTAGGAAAAAAAAAATACCAATCTGTGTGACTTTACATCTGCAGCTCAGTGCTTCAGCCTTTGTCCTTCTGTAATTCTGTCTGTCAGGTCTGGCGATTTTCAGCAGCACAAAATCTACCCGCAGGAAATAATGTGTGGCCATACGTGGAGACTCCCTAATCTGTTGCAGCAGAGCTACAGCAGAGGGGGCAGCAGAGGATATCCTTTATCGGAATGATTAGAGTGGAGGAGAGGAGCGATGGATGGGAAGGGGGGGAGACAAGAAGGACTGGATGGGGAAGGGAGTGGGGGGGATACAGCCTTCTCAGGTAAACACACCCCAGGCGCCATTCGATTCCAGCATTTAAACACACACATGCTCAAAGCTGCAATCCAATTATTCACCACAAAATCCCACTTTCAACAAGCTCTAACCCCATTTAAGAGGTCCACTCACCCAAAGGATTCTTTTTAATAAACAGTAGTAAACAAGTGTTCAACAAACCATCGCTCTGTGCTTTCACTTTTACCTACTTTAATTAATCAAGCGCCTCGGCAATAAAGACCTGAAGTCCATTCATCAAACTAACTATTTAGGAGCCAATGTGAAAAAATAAAATAAAACAAAAAAAGGAAAAAGAAGAAATGTACAGATTATAAAGTATAAACCGAGATTTACTTTTATTTTATATGGGGACATGATCAGACATTTAGGAGACTAGACAAGAAGGTAGGGAGGGAGTTGGGGGGGCGACAAGCAGGAGGTGATCTGGGATGCTGTGGTACCCATGGGCGCATGGGTTGACTGCTATAAAAAAGGGTTATTTTTTGCAATAAATACACAATTAGTCCTTTGCATAATAATGTTGTAGCAAGTTCCAAAGTCATGAGTGGTGCGGCCCACTTAAAAAATTGGGCCCACCCAATCTTAAATCTTCAAAATACAAGACAAAGTCATGTATTACCTTTAAAAATGTATTCAAAGAATACAAACCGCACAGGCTGTTGGCTATAAATTGCTAATGCTAGCAAGTCATATGTAAAGTGTTTAGGTGTGTGAACCAGCTGCCACTGAGATACCAACTTCAATAGAAGAGTAGTAAATTTAGGTCAGTGTAATGAATAATATCATAAACTAACCACCACATCATACTTTTATTTATATAGCACTAAAACTGTTGCCTCGAGGCACTTCATATTATAAGTTAAGGCACTACAGAGAAACCCTCACAATCAGACGAACCCTCTATGACCAAACACTGGGCTCATAAACAACTATTAATCAAAATACAAGATAAAAGGATGTATTTCCTTGGAAATTTTATATTAACAAATAAACCACACAGACTGTTAGCTTGTTAGCTACAAATTGCTAATTCCACCCAGTCAAGGCCAATGAGTGAAATAAATACATTTACATAAATATGTAACTGTACACTTGTGAGGCTAGTTTCAGACCAAATTTCTATTATTACTGCGGTCCACCTGCAGTACCTTTGTGGCTCACGCTTTGGGAATCACTTTGATAGTGAGTGTGGGTAAATTCCACTAAGCTAACACCTAGCATGCTACCACTGTACCTTTAAGAAGAAGATTCATGTATCAAATCTGATTGAAAAACAATACTTTCTTAATCCTTTTCCTTTTGTCGAGTATATAAATAGTATCTGCTGAGGCCAGACAGAGGCAGAATTGCGAGTCGGCTCTCATTTACATAAACACTTAATGTTCAATACACAGAGCAGGCAGGCGCAAGTAGATTGACTCTCATGTACCCATCCAATTAAACATTTATTAAACATAGTTAAAAGGGAGATGGGTTCATCGTGGGAAAGAAGAGTTAAAAAGCCATACAGAGAAACTGGAACAGGCGCAAAAAAAAAAGAAAAAGAAGAAAAAATGTGAGTCTATTTTTCGAAAAGTGGAGAGAATTGAATTTCATCAACCTCTACTTGCATCACACTTGCTGATATGTTGACAAGTAGTAAATAGCAGACCTCTCCAATTTCTCTCGTCTTTTTCTTTCTTCCTTTTTATGCCCTTTGCTTGCCAACAGCTCTCCTGTAAACTATGGCATTGTCAAGCCAGGGCCAGAGGCCAGTCATCATCTTGTCATTATCTGATGGGAGCAGCGATAACTTCCTTACTGCTTCCTTGTTGGGGTGAGGAGGGTCAAGAAGTCGGCCTGTGTCAGAAATGGAAGAGGAAACTGTAGAGCTCCAGCTGTGAGATACTGAAGGCACCGACATATGTAGCAGACTGTGATTTGAATTCACAAATCCTCATTATAGCCCGAGCCTGTCTGAGGACAGCATTATTAACATAGAGAGAGACACACGAGCCCCCATGAATACTAAAGTCCTGTTTGCCTTCAGTGGAGGATTTTCTCCCAAATCGATTAGGAAAATATGTACTCTGCATCAGTATGAGTTTGAGAACTTGACAGCAGTGTTTTTCACCTACTCAGCACATTAGCAAAAACGCTAAACTCAAGGTTAACATATTCATATAGGCGATCCTTTTACTTAGTCAATGATTTATCACCTTAATTTTTTTCTTTTTTTCTTTTTTTTTTTGATCAGTCTATTCTGACTTGAGGTCCGTCAAAGATCATGATATTTTACACCAAATGATAATCCAAGAGTGACTTTGAGTCAGCAAAGTTTCACTCATCACTGTCTAATTTAGAGGGATGTCATTATGCATGCGCACGTACCCGTTCACAGACACACTCAACCCTGTGATCTCCTGCTTTGGATTGCCCTTGCTTCTCTCAGTGTTTGCAAACAGAGCTGCCCTAGAAGCCTCTGGCTGGCCTCTCCACTGCTAATCAGAGCTCCCACACACTGGCCTCTCTAATTCTGCAGCTGCCGCAAACACGAGTGCAGTATCCGGTATTAAAACAGACAACAACCTTTCCAAAAAGCTTTTGTTTGTTGTTGTTTTCGGTCAGTTGTGCCGTGTCCCGTCATTTCATATTGCATAGATGGCTGTTTTAGTCAGTGCTGGAATATGTGTGCCTCACAGAGTAAAGGAATAGTGGGTTTTTTTTCTTATTATTTTGTCTAGAAGGCATAAACCACCATGTGTACATATATTTTAGGGGTGCGACGATACTCATATCAATACTGAACCGTTCCATACAGCGCTTTCGGTTTGGTACGCATATGCATCGAACAATACAAAATTTTTTATTTATTTTATCAACTTTTCTTCTGACGATGCTGTCTGTGTTGAGGGCTCAGTGGATCTGCGTTCAACTACTCCGCCTAGGCTGTACTGTCGAGCACAGATCCACTGAGCGCAGCGCAAGCTAGCAAGACAGAAGCTATGCTCGTTGCAACATGGCAACTGCCTCAACGCTACCCAAAATTGAACCTCCCCCACCCTCATTCGGATCTGGCGTTTGGAACTATCTTGGTTTTCATGTGAAGCATGACCCTGATGGTAAGCGCGTCATGGACAAAAGTAAAACAGTATGTCGGATGTGCCACGCAATGCTCAATTGGTGGGAACTAGTGTGTTAGCGCAGTTAGCTCGTTAGCGCAGTTAGCTCGTTAACGTGTTGACGCCGTCCAGCCCCACGCACGGGGTGATCCGCGGTAACTTGTTAACAGAGATTTGCCGCGTTATGGCGTTAATGTCATTTTAACTAGATTAACGCTGACAGCACTAGTGGGAACACAATGAATTTGACTGCACATTTATGCCGACATCATCCTAGTGCAAAGACAAGTGGAAGCAGACAAAAACAACAAGCGTGCATGCTACAAACTTTACCCGAGTCATTTAGACAGCTGTTAGCACATGATTCTCAGCATATGTTTAATATGCTGCTGAGAATATACCCCAGAAGAAGCGTGTAGTATAGCTTTTATTTTGGAAAGAGCCATTTCTCTGTAATAAACTCTCTTTTCCAAAGATGAGTTGTCACGGTTCTGGGTCAATTTTGACCCAGCTTTTTCTGTTTGTATCTTGTTTTTCTAAACCTATGATTTGTTGGGGGTTTTGAGTTGTGCTTTTGTATTTAGGGTTATTCCTGGTTTTGTTCCTTTTACATTACTTGGTGTTCTGGCCTTTAGTTCAAGTCACTGTCGTCTCTGTTTCATGTGTTATATTCTTTTGGTCGGCCTTCTGGTGTGTAGTCTGCGTCTTTGTGGTTTGTTTCATGCTTCCTGTTTTATTTTGTAGGATTGTGTCTTATGTCAGTGTGTCCAGCTTTGCTCCTCCTGTCTCGTTAGTCCTATTTCTCCCAGTTGTGTCTCCCTCCTGTCTTCCATTCCCTGATTACCTCCCTGTGTATATTAGCCCTGTGTTTGCCCTTGCTCAGTGTAACGTCGTACCCTCAGATTATGCCTGTGTGTTTTTGGTCTCAATATTCAGTGTTCACTTTATGTTTTGTTTGATGCCAGCAATAAAGCTGAGGTTTTCAGTTACATTTCCGTCTCTGAGTCCTGCACTTGGATCCACATCTCCACCTTCCTGCACACAGAGCCCTGACATGAGTGATTCCTTGATCAGATAGATTTTTTTATTTTGTTGTTTCAACAACATTAAATTTAAAAACTGTACTTTTGAGTTAAAATATATATTTTTAATTTTAATAAATGACAAATTAAAAAGGCATGAACATTTTTTTGTATTGAAAAAATATCGAATCGTGACACCAAAGTATCGAACCGAACCAAACCGTGGATTTTGTGTGTCGTTGCACCCCTAATATATATATATATATATATATATATATATATATATATAATTCCCATCTCTCCCTGCAGGTGGTCATTATCCTTCAAGTTCAGGTTCTGTACCAGAGGTCTGGAAGCTTGAGCATCCTGTGCAGTATCTTTGCCTTTCCTAGCACAGAACAGAGATCTTAAGTGCTTGTCCTGGGATCAGCTGGAGCCACTGCACCACCAATTACCACTGGGACCACTGTTACCTTCACCCTCCACGTCTTCTCAAGCTATTCAATTTCCTTTATCCTGATGTTGCTATAATATCATATATCATATTTAGCTACATCTATTACTACGGCCATCTTCCTCTGCTTGTCCATGACCACTGGCTCATTCTCAACGACCCATGGGGCCATGTCCCATATTGACCTCGGGACTTTCAGTCTACACTAGTCACAAATGTTCCTATATATACATACAGTATATATAAAATCAAAAATGAAGAAACTGTCCAGGCTCTGTCCAAAGGTCATGCACAGCACTTGCAGAAAACCCAACCAAATCACACAGAAAGGCCACAGCAGACCTTCTGCCCACTGCCATCTTGGTGTGAGGCAACAGTGCTAGCCGCTGCACCATTTTGACACCCCCAAAGATAATCCAAGGATACAATTTCCCTTTGTGCGCGTGTGTTGCGAGTGTGTACACTTGCAGGTCTCTGTATGATCTGTTGCCTTCTGGGCTGTAATTAATTAGAGCTGCAACATAGTCTGATCAGGATTCCTCTGTGATTCACAACCTCAACGACCTTTCCATTCAGCCTGCAGACGTGATACTGACCTGACGCAATTGCTTCTATTTTATGTATTGAATATGTGTGAAACTCAATTAGCTGCTTGTCAAACATGCAGCGTACATCCAATGGCTATACAGTAGGCACAGAGACATTACTGGGAAAGCAGACTAGATGCTATTTAAAAGAGCACGACTTTCTAAAAATAAGTATAAAAGGAAAAACATGAGCATGACTCATTCAGGAGTGTTGCTGTGGTTTAATAGGTACTAGGTTTACTAATGTGATTTAGCAAAAAGCAGTAAATCACATTTTGGCGTAAAGCTGCCACTGGGAATATCTTGAACATCACAGCCTCTTGTCTTTGGCCACTAAGGATTACCACTACTAGCCTCCCATTAAAATAGTTTCTTTTGATGTCACTTTTCCAAATTAGGATCGTAATTCAGACGATGAAAAATTAATTACTAGTTTCCAGGGTTTCAAAGAGAACTGGGCGTGACTAGATTCACACACGAGTGGTGTTAAACACGTCACGGCTTTCTTTTCATTCTTGGGAAGGTTTTGTTGGTCGGTCAGGGTGCGGACTGTTGCATTTGCAGCTACCCTGTCTGTGTAAAAGTCTATCAAATACCAACCCTATACTGTTACTGTTAGCTGTGTTTCACTCGTCCAGCTAAATCTGAACAATCTGCAGACTGGCCGGTCCTGCTGTTACATTGGAGCGTGGGATTTTTTTATGTGTAAAAATGCGTGTTGTTGGCAAAGAGGGAGAACACGGTCACAGTATCTGTCATAATATTTTTTTTTTCCTCCTTAGCATTGGAAGGATACACTCAGCAGTCCATGTTACTCACGGAATCTTAACATCTTCATATCACCCTGCTCTGACGGGGAGGAAAGAGACACTCTTTTCATACAGAAACAGACTCGGATACGGCGCGACTCCTAACATCCGGTAAAGTGATGAAGAAATTATATGACAGGCTGATTAGCATTTACAACCATGAGCACAGTGCACCTATCTGTGGGGCCATGTCTTTCAGACAGCTGCACAAGAACATATGAATGGGCCTAATTGTACAATTTTTATCCATTATTGATGGCGCTGTTAATTTAAGTGCTCTCGTTTGATCTGAAAGACCAAAGTTTTGCTCAGCTCAAAAGCTTTGATCACAAGCATATGCCTTTACCCTTCACTGTATCCTTCAGACAACTGCTCTTATTGTTCTTGCTAATTAATGATGTTTCATTCAGCATTTCATTTATATGACAAATGAAGTGTCTTTCTGTCTGGACTGATTGCCAAGTCTTTAACTTCTTTGTCTATTTCAATAAGCGATATTTAGGTATGTAATTAATTTCTTTTGCTGGAAACACAATTGATTCATTAAAAAGAGAGGATTCTCCTTATCATTTTCCCAGAAGGTTTGCACACGCAATTTCCTGTTTCATTTCAAGCATATAAACTGTTCAGTCGAGGCCAATCCCAATCAGGACACATTTAATGATAATGGTGGACTCTGGCTAAGCTATTCAAAGTTAGCTGACCTTACGAAATTGAAATGAAAGGAAATTAATTTTCATTGAAATTAACAATATGCTTAACAACCAATGGCAAATTAGCAAAGCTTGAAAGGTTTTCCATCACCTTATGTATGAATATTTTGACACAATGGACTTATTCACACTGAGGTGTATATTCCTTGATTAATGCAGCCAGCGAAGAAGCCTGCATTTGATTGTGGGGTGTTTCAGTACACAGAACCTTATTATTTTAGATATGCGAGTGAATAAACATGCTTTGTCCTAGAAATGATCCATTGCTTGTTGTGTCAGAGTATGATAGCTTGAGGTTTTGAGGTTGGAGGGTTTGAAATAAAGGGAAAGAGAGAGATTCTTGTCTCTTTTCTGCAGCCATTACTGGACAATAGATATTGATCCCCGCTGCATCATTGGAGTACTCTATGGTGATCCATTTATCTGTTAATCTGTCTGCGACCAGAGGTGGAGAGCCAAAACGGACGAGAGCCAATACACCAAAGTCTACACAACATTTTATAAACTAATTAATCAACGTTGGGCCTCGGCAGAGGCCAGGAAACCCGCAGGAGGACTGCAGAAGAGCAACACTGCCACCTACTGTGGCTCTGCTCCAGTTCATCAAAAAAAAAAGAAGTATGAGATCTCTGGCACCCACAGTGGCATTAAGATGAGGACGCAGGCTTTGCCAAATACTGTCATATTGTGTTTTCTGGTTAAAAGAGACGACCACTGATTCAGCTGCTGTGAAGCCTAGGGAGATGAGCATATGGCCGTATTAACGAATACAGGACTTGTCGGCAATGTTAATTATAATTTACAGATTTAATAGAGATGAAATGTTTGGCTCGAGCAACATTCAAGGTTAGAGCATGATTTATGCAGGATGCATGGATTAAGTCCTGTGGACGGTAAGGCTGG
The DNA here is from genome assembly GCF_056152115.1 of Neolamprologus brichardi. Classification (NCBI taxonomy): domain Eukaryota; kingdom Metazoa; phylum Chordata; class Actinopteri; order Cichliformes; family Cichlidae; genus Neolamprologus; species Neolamprologus brichardi. The sequence continues at coordinate 20,858,487 of NC_142105.1, forward strand.
AATCAATTGCCAGCAGCCTTTGCAGCAATCTGTTAGTAGAATTACTACAAGAGTTAGACATATTCTTTTTCCCTGGGAAAAAAAAGATATTAAGCCAATTTAAACATATGGATGTGCAACATATTGGACGGAGCTCATTAGTCAGTTTTCAGGTACAATTTTTAAAAGATCTCATTGTGTTGTTTTTTCTATGTAATTTCTATAAAGCTGCCATTATTTTGAGGTGCTTTTCTAATCTGCTGAAGCAGTTTCTGAATATTTTCCATTTGCCCTGGTTGGGCTTCCGGTGCACCGCACCTAGAATAAAAACGGCTGAACTTTAAAGGAAAGTTTTATTTTTACTGAAGCATTCCATTAAAGTTTTATTCAGTCCTCGTCTTGATCAAATTAAAACTGAGTTCCACCATTATCAAACAAAAGCTCGCTTTTAACAATGTGGTAACTACTCAGTATTCCCCGACATATTTCAGAGACTATACGCCAGGAAATCCCAATGAAGGAATCATTCAAAGAGGTCCATCTCCAAAGGTAAATATGTCAGACATTAAAAGCTTCTTTTGATGTGAAATGAAAGTGAATTTTAATGCAGCGCCATCCTCCACCTATTTCTGCACCTTATTGCAGGATAAATTGATTAAAGATCAGTGGGAACTTTATGTGTACTTCATGTGCCTCTCGAGGCTCGAGGGAACTTCAGTAAAATGTCACACATCTTTATCAACAATAATGATATGATTACCCCCAAATCCTCAAAGCATTTGTTGATGTTTACAGCGGTGTGTCATCATAATACTAACAAACCAATAAAATATGTTTAGCTTATCCTCAGTCCTGGCAAAGGTTCACGTATCTCTATCATACCACCCAGGCCATTGGAAGGAGTTTATGTCCTACAGCATCCAGCAGTGATTAAACGGTAAATCGCTCTAAATTAAAGAAGGTCACTTAAGTTTACATATTTATGTGTAGATTAAAGATGTCTTATAAACTATAAGTTCAGGTTGTAAAGTTACTTTGCATTTCCATATGCCACACTTGCCCACACAGCCACTGTCGCTCATGCTAAATGGTGATAAAGCTGTTTATTCCAGGTTCTGGCTTTGCTTTATTCCAAACCTGTTATTATGCATGCACTGAAAGTGAATTACTTCTTTAGCACACCTTATAATGCCCACCTTTAACAGGTACATTGGTATTCATTATATGTAGACTGCACTAGTTCGGGGATATGGCCACATGCTGATCCTGGAGCCTGTTGCATCTGCTGTTTTTCACATTATGGTCTCTTAAATACAAATGTATCTCCGTGTGCATTAAGTGTATATACTGAAGATGTGTTTCACATCTAGATTTAGAAAAGAATGACATTTAACAAGGTCGCTGCTTACTGCGAGAAAGCATACTTAGTGTGACTTCCTCTTATTACTTAAGACTTTCTGTAAGTTTTAATAGTTCATCCCTGATTCAATAAATCAACTTGTCTGAAGCTGGTATATACTTAAAGACTTCACACACATAATCCACTATGGATTTATAAGAAGCCAGTGCAACCCAATTCACGACTGGCTGGGCTACAATAACTGCCACACTTCCTGGCATAAGAGCAACTCTGGAACTTCTTCTGGCACATTTTTCTTATAGTACAGTAATGGCTTTGTTTTATAGATATCATTGCTACAATCCCCCGTAGGTGAGAAAGAAACCACACAGAATGATTCCAGACAGATCCCCGTGGCCCAGTCTACCCCGTTCATTTCCTCTGGCTTGAGGCACTAGTCTATAAGTGGTGTATAAATGTCCTGTCTAATAACTTTGCCCGGCAGAAAACTGAAGATACTGAAATGCTCACTGTGTCTTAAATGCTCTGCTTTTTGTTTTCCAATGGCTGTGGAGACGTGTGCACGGGAAGTGGCTTAGTATTTATTATGTGTCAACAAGGGTTAATTGGTTAATAGACACCTCACTTTGCTAGCTTTGCATAAGAGTGATTAATGAGTTTTTAATCATTATTTTCAAAACCAGTGGAGAGTGTTATCATAAAAAGGAAAGTAAGATATTAACGAGTTCTTGGTGGAGCTTTGTTGTGCCAGCTTAAATGAACGAAAGAACACAAATTAAACAGCTGAATATTTAAAGAGACTAAGCACTTGCTAAACTGCTGCAGAAGTACTTGTGAACGTTTTAAGGCGCTATAGGTTAGATTTTAAACTACAGTACTGTGCAAAAGTCTCATTTAGGATTCAACAATCCACATCGACTTGTAGCTGTTATTATAAATTGTCTTAGGCAAAAGTTCTCTGGGCTTACTGAAAGTCATACATTTTTCTAACCACTTAACTCTGACCTGAACTGTTCAAGCATTAAAAATACACCTAATATAAGGAACTAGTGTTGCATCTACACATAACAGGCAACTTCAAATCTACTTTATTACTAGCACAGTGTGACAGGCATAACATAGCATTTTGCACCATCATGGTGATTCCCAAAGAGCTATTAGCCAAAAACTTGCATGGTGTGCTGGCTCTTCAGCTGCTCTGTGTGCTTTTTACCTGCTACAGTAGCTTCATCAGAAATGGTCTCATTCTTGGGGATCAGGGAAAGGAATCAGGGGGGAAAAGGCTGATCAAATTACACGAGAACAAGACTGAAATTTGAAGGCAACTGGTCTTATTAAGTGCAAATCCAAAACTGAAATTTTATTGAGAAAAAGCATCTGCATGGTTTGGAGTTCCATTTCAGACAGCAATGTTGGGGATTCTGACAAAAGTGGTGGAACTATGAATGCAAAAATAGTACCAGAAGACTCTGATCCACCATGAAGTAGTATCTGGGAAGCATCTGACTGGCAACAGTTTATTTTTTCAGTCAATGCAGTAAAAGCACACTCCAATAGAAATAACAAACACAATATAACACTATAAGTCATGGATTGGCCTCCGCAGAGCTCTGACATCAATATTATTGAAGCAGTGTGAGAGCAGGTGATCTAATAATGAGAAGGCTGATGGTTCAGTCCCTGAAGCCATTCTGCATGCTAAATATCCTCGGAAAAGATACTAACCCTCTGATGTATCCATTGGAGAGCAAATATGTGTGAATGTTCAACAGAAAGCACTTTAGTAGAAAAAGCATTGAAAAAAGTGCTTGTGTGAATGAGGCAAGTTGTATAAAGTGCTCTGTAAGAACCAGTCCATTTTCCATTCATTAGAGGTGTACAAACTCAGCTTTCCATGCATGTTTGCAAGTTTTTTAAAAATCTCTTCGCCTATTTCACATTTTCCTAGCAAGACATAAACAAATAAGGTGTGGCTCAAGACTTTTTTTTTTTAACTTCATCTAAGTTTAAGGAAATAAATTATTGCAGTTTGCACCAGTCTTACACATCTGTTAATTGTGAAGCAGCTCCTCAAAGGAGGATGTAAAGCTGCTTTAAATCCCATGCCTACTTTTCAGACATTTCAGATCATCAAACAAGTTTAAATATTAGAAAAAGATAACTCAAAATTCAAGCCTACATGGGTATGAGTGACAAAGTGATTGCCCCCTAAACCTAATAAATGGTTGGGCCACCCTTAGCAGCATCAACTGCAATCAAGCTTTAAATGGCAATGAGTCTTTTACAGCACTGTGGAGGAATTCTGGCCCATTCATCTTTTCAGAATTGTTTAAATTCAGCCACATTGGAGGATTTTTGAGCATGAACAGCCTTTTTAAGGTCATACCACAGCATCTCAATCAGATTCAGGTCAGGACTTTGACTAGGCCACTCTAAAGTCTTAATTTTGTTTTTCTTAAGCTATATTGAGGTGGACTTGCTGGCGTGTTTTGAATCATTGTCCTGCTGTCCCTTGTCACTTCAGCTTGGGATCACTAATAGATGGCTGGACCTTCTCCTTCAGCACATTTTGGCATGGTTCTATTGACCACAGCAACTCTTCCAGGTCCTGGAAAACAGCCCCAAACGATCACACTACTACCACCATATTTTACTGTTAGTATGATGTTTCTGTGTTCCTTTTATGCCAGATATAATGGGACACACACATTCCAAAAAGTTCAACTTTTGTCTCGTCAGTCCACAGAGTATTTTCCTAAAAGTCTTGGGGAATCATCAAGATGTGTTCTGAGATTTTATGTTCCTTTTGCTCAGCAGTGGTTTTCATCTTGGAACTCTGCCATGCAACCCATTTTTGCCCAGTTTCTCTTATGGTGCAGTCATGAACACTGACCTTAACTGAGGCAAGGGAGGCCTGCAGTTCTTTGGATGTTGTTCTGGGGTCTTTTGGATAAGTCGTCGCTGTGCTCTTGGGGTCATTTTTGTCAGTTGACCACTCCTGGGAAGGTTCATCACTGCATTTTTACACAGATGAGAAGTTATACACTTCTCCCCCATCCATTTTCTATTATTCTATTATTTGATCTTAGGCATTGCTTAGGCAATACTACACTGCACACATGGTACACGCTTTGACACTTTTATTTTACTTTCTATGGAGTGTTTAAAGTAAGGCTTCCCACAACTTCAAGCACATTTCATAGGAACTCTTTATTTGCACAGGGCAGGTTCTTTTTATATCCTGTCAGTGGAATTCAAACCATTTTCCACCATCACTGGACCTGTTGAAGTGAAAAATAAATGAAGCTTCTGTGTAAGTTTAAAAAGGAAGATCAGTAGTTACTCATCTGTCTACTTCCCAGGTGTTGGCGGCTAATCTAAGTGTTACATCACTTCCACTTTCCCACGCTGTCAAGCTGATTGTGACATCATGCGTCTAGTCCAATCAGCTTCTTCAGGCCAATCAGCCTTCATTCCGTGTATTTTAAATCTCCCTCCACATCTTTCATTCTTCCTTGCGTTCGTCATTGTGTAACATCTTTATCTCCACCAACAGTGTCTAGACTCCGGGGGTCCTGCCCTAATGCCTATCACTGCTGGGATTCCATTCTGCTGTGTTGGGCGTTTGGGGTCTGCCAAATACCTCAAATTGAATTCTGTACATCAATAAATCAGGAAACAACCATAGTTTCTAACTGAGACCAACTTTATATTCTGATTGGTTCTGTGTGATCTTCACTATATTTGCCATATATTTGTTCACCTTGTTCCTCAGACTCTCCAGTGTCATCATCTTGCTCATCACCCCTCTTATGACCGCCATTGATACTTTCATCATGTCAATGGAGGTCATCATTCTTCATGACCAGGGGTCAGCAACCTTTAAGACCCAAAGAGCCATTTGGATCCAACGATCCAAAATTGGCCTACCTGGGGTTGAAAGTCTTGATAAATGCACGGCGTTTCGGTGGGTATACCGAGTGTGACTCTTATTTTGAGCGATGAAAAAATAATAGAATATAATTTTATTTTTATATTTCAATATCACAATAATCTTCCAATTTAGAACTACAAGTTAAAAAAAGAACTAACATAAATAAAATACACTCCGGCTTATACTTTTAATTTATTTTCCCAAACCACACGGAGCCGCAGTATAAGGACTAAAGAGCCGCATGCGGCTCTGGAGCCGCAGGTTGCCGACCCCCGTTCATGACCAAGCACCTACCTGCTTGCCCACTATTCAGTCCCCTCTAGGCCCCACTCCCAGTAAGTAACACTCTTGGTAGAGAGGGTTTGTCTTTTTCACTGAACAGTACTGAAACAAATGCTAACAAGAAGTTTACTTTGAATGACCAGTTAACATCTGTTTTTAGTCTTTATCTGTTGAGTTCCGGGATTTATGATCAATTTTACTCGTGAGCACAACTGCAACAGGAGGAACCAAATAACAAATAATCTCAGGTTATACAGACCTACTAAAGGTAAAGGCACGTTGATTTCCAGCCAGTTTACTTATCCATTTATCTGATGTCACAGGTTGGGCTTTTCTCATTTCTCAGTTGTGTGCCTTCTCTCTTTTCTGAGTCTTGAGACCCAAAAATTATGTCCGTTGGCATCTTACAGAATGTCTCTTTTCCTAAAATAAAGCTGGTGGACAGAAGAGAAAGTGGCATATGTTTCTGTTAGTAGTTTTACTTGTGCTGTATAGAAGAAAACAAAAAGTTGGAATACACAAATCATGACGACTCAGCATTTGTAAATGTGGCAGAAATACAATGGTTACATGTATGTTGTTCAAATTGAAAAGCCCTGAGCGGCTGTAGCTGAAGAACATAAAGCCGACCTCCAGTTTCGCCCTGTTTTGGCTGAAATAGACTTCCAATAGATGAGCTGACTTGTCTGGACTCTTAGTTATAGCAGCATCTGAAAGAATCCATGAATTTTTCAAGAATGTACAAGTTTCAATAAATTGCCTTTGTTCCTGATTGCTCTTCTCTGTATAGGGTAAACTCCATGTACTATAGCTCAATATCATTGACTAGTAATACTATCAAGTTAATAATCTTAAAAAGGATTGTGAGCTGAAGAAATATGTGCAATTTAATATTTTAAAGTGTTTTCTGTAAGCATCCACCAAATAGAATATGCTGCAGCCTGGGTACGTAGCAGCAA